>NC_057940.1:39056760-39404260 GCF_018555375.3 Anguilla rostrata | reverse complement strand
CATAATAGTAGTTGAAGGTGCTGCCTGTTTTAAACTGCAATATTTTTATTTTAACCCATTTATTCAATAATTCTATTTTTTCCATTATATTGCCTACATTTCACAGGTAGCCATTTTCAACTATTTTCAGCACAAAATGTTCAAGTTTTGAATACGTTTTAAATGTATTTTTTCTGGTTCTGTTTAGATTACTTCATCTTTTTGCTTTTTTATGTTGTCTATTTTGAAGAGCATGGTATAAGGGAACCTGTATAGCCTACCTTATTAGTTTGAGTTTGAGATGAAAATAATTCAAGTAGTTGAATTTCATGAGGTGCAAACATTAGATATTTTTGTTTCTAAAACTATGTCAACATTATTTTAGATATTTACCAATGGAACTATCAGTTTAAACGGCTACTTATTAAATGGAAAAACAGGGCTGCTTTAATAGATTGTGGGCAGAGCATTGATACTTCATTGATATTCTACAGTACTGACAGTCTTTTGACTGAGTGGGACAATGTCATTGATCACTATTGACACCGGAGTGTTGGCTTTCTCAGCAGGAATTACTGCACACTCTCATTTCTTGAGTGATGCTCAATCTTCAAGAGGTACACCCAAGGCAACAGGATTCACACATCCCATAATTTCAATGAGAGGCACCAGCAGGGAGCCAAAGTGTTGAATCTCACCACCTGGTTACTGACCACCACCAACTCCTCTTCAGGTGCCAATGAACGAACAAGCTGCTGCCTAAACTGGAAGTTCAACCGGTGGACAGACTAGCTCCCTCACCAACTGTACATGACAGATTTAAAACTTTCATTACTTACATTCGGTCCAGATGAGCAGGAGAGGTGAATCATGTTATTTGTAAGTTACCATTCCTTTGCACTTGAAGAAGGCTGAGCGTTTGATATTTGCATGTTACCACTGACAGCTGAAACTTTATGTTTTCTATAACTGCCGGAGCCCGAGGCCACGCCTTCAGGCTTGCAGAGAATGTGAGCATGGTGACATGCAGAGGTGATAGATGGCTCTGTGTCTTTAAGAAGAAGATGCACGGCATGCAAGGACTAACATTCAGATGTTGGCATTCTCCTGTCCCCCCCCCCCCTCCTTAAACTCACATCTACGACCCCTTCAACCTTCCAGGCGTGGGCTCGTAGCCCTGTCCCAATAAAAGCGCTGTCCCTGCGCCACACAGCACTTCCTCTGTCTCCACCGAGTCTGCGGGGGCCTCTTGGGTGACAGTGTTACCTGAGCCAAGCGCTCAAGAACTGGGCTTCCTCCTGACTCACTGGCTGCCTGTTTGTAACCTGCCCCCCGCTCCCCCTCCTCGATTAGCATCGATTCCCTAACAGCGACATGATGTCCCAAGGAGGAGAAACGGATACACCTCGTTGCCTCCAACAATCCTTCTGCCTCCTGTTGGGACAGGCCGTGGTAAATTAATAGTGTGCTTGCAGCCACTAGATATTGTTAATGTATTTGCTATTGATGGAGTGAGATAACGTGAGTACCTTCAGCCTTACTTAACACAAAACATAAATCCTCCCAGGCCAGACTGATGCATGAACCAGCTGGGCCAGCAGAATCCAAGATAGGCTTTCAAGCGAGTGTAAGTTTCCATATGACAGTTTATGACTCTTTACTTGCACATGCAGGAGAAAGCCTAAACCTGCGAATACATTTGTAAAATTTGAGTAAAGACTTACATTGCTATAAAGTAGCAAATAGTTTCCTGTTGCTGATCAGGCGGTGAGTTTTTTTTTTTTGTTTTTTTTTAACCCTTTTTGCTTCACTGCCAGTGCTGACTCACTGTTGAGAATTATGATTGAAAAACAGATAACGGCATTGCCGACATGGGCACAAAACTCGTCTCTTCGCATCACATTGTGAATCCGCTGATTTATAATCGTGAATCCGCTGATTTACAATGACATTTCATTTCTTTTAATCAAATTAGAAATTTGGAGTGATAAATTGCATTTACCGAATTTCCCCAGTGCCGCGATGCCCCTCCGTCAATTTCTGAGAGTGGAGACGAGCACTTTTTCCAGTCGCCAGCTCTTTTCGCTCGGTCCGCCCGCTGAGCTCCGTGTGGGGCGGGTGCGGGCAGGCAAGGGGAGCCAGATCGACTGCATCTGCTGATGAGACAGGGTCAACCTTGAAACACCGCTTCTGCCCCGCGGGCGTGCCGGCCACGGTCGGCACCGGCACAGCCAGCAGTCTGCACCGGACCGCGGGGCTCGTCATTAAAACCGAAAACAGGTTTTTTAGAAGGGCGAGCCACCCGAAAGCACATTTAATGAAATTAAAGATGATTTATGATATGAGAATGACACAGTTCGCTTTGTGACGTCACCGTATTTCAAGCTATGCCGAAAGAACCGGCAGACAAGTGACTTTAGTTGGAGCCTTATCGTGATTAATAAGGACAGAGAGAGAGCAGCTTTTCTTTTTCAATTAGCCCCTGTGGAGCCCTAATTATCTGCCTGCTCACTTAATCAAATCTAAATAATTGACATTACACTCTGTAAATGTTCAACAGCTGCATTATTTTACTCTAATACACATATCTTTAAATATTGATCCCGTGAAACAAGTCTATTTATCCAGAAAATTAACAATACAAAATGCACCCTTACAACCAAGAGCCAAATATGTCTTCTACATGGATCCTGCAGTATTGAAAACTCATTCCGGCTGCTCAGTCATGCCTGGCTTGTAACTGCATTTTTGTCCGCGTGCAAAGACATGCGCAGGTGTGTGAGTGTCGCAGTGTTCTGCACCACTGCATGGGAAACTATCACCAACAGCTCAAGTAATGCTGGTATTATCAAATGGAGATGAGAACAGTCTTTCTGTATTAATTTTGTCTTACATGTGTATTTCTTCAAGCCAGCCAGTGTGATCATTAAAGGTTAAGTGTTTGTAAGCGACGCATTCAATTTCAGATACTGCAGTGGTGGTCCCTGTCTGTCTTTCTTAATTCCTGTTTAGATATTGCCTTTGCTTTTTATTACCCTTGCTTTTCTGAATTTTTTAAATTATTAATTCAATTTATTTTATTAGATTAGACTGTGAATCGTCCACTCTGATAAATGGACAGGGGTAGAAAAAAGGTTTTATTTCTGATTGATACTACATGAAATATAATATTGAGGATAATACTAGATTTTTTTCAGTTCAGCTATATCTGTAGTAGTGTAAGATTTTTTGGCAGAATGGAGGATTTTAAAATGGGGTGGTCTGAAACTTCATATTGGCCTTCAGGGGGCTTGTTGAAATTTACAGTGGAAGATAAGGCAGCAGTCAACTAGCTCATGCACCAGTCGACTACAATCCATCATGGAGACTCACAGTATTAGAATGTCTCAAATTTAATCCATTCTTTTTACACCTGTACACCTGTAAATCAGGACATTTTCCTGATTTCCTCAACGCAAGGTGTCATGTTGAAGATTCGATAAATTGGCCATTGACGCAGTATCATGAGTAAAGCAAGGTGGTAGGCCTATATAAACACTTTCCATTGTTAAGTGCAAGCACTCACTGAACAATGCCATCACATCCTGGCTGAGATGTCTGTGATGTCTGATGTCACAATTGGAAAAAAAGGGGGGGGGGGGGTTAATCATTTGGAATCCACACACACGTACCCCAGATGGGTTAATGTGGATAAGCTGCCTGAAAGATGAGGAACAAATAGATTAAGAAGGCAGTTTGAGTCCTGAGTAATTGATGATCAGACCTGGTGTGAGGTGGTGTGCTATGAGTATTAGTTTGGTCATCCACACATAAAACAACCCTCTGGCAGGTATTTCCTCTGGTACTCATTTGGGACTATTTAAATAAAATGTGGTGCTTTCTACTACTAATGAATGAAAGCACCAAATATAATTATGACATAGATGCTTTACTCTCACACAAAATTTTTAAGTTAAATATGGAAGACTATTTCTACTGTTTTGGTATCCTAGCTCCTTGTATGTGCTTAGAAATGTACTACTTTATTAAGACTTGTTACAGCACGTGACTGGGCATTGCCTACTTCTGTTGGGAATAATTATGCTCATTAGGAAGCCAGGTTAAATTCAAAACCTTAAAAAGAACATTTCTATACCAGTACCAATTAATATATGACTCCCCCTGGGTGAATGACTGCAGCTGATTGGAATTTAATATTCAGCATGAGCTCCCATTGTGAAATAATGGCAGATCTAGGTAGAGATCAAGATAGGGATGAACACATCGTACAAGATAAGACCGGGAAGACTGCATGTTACATGATAGAACTCCTTTATATTCACTTCCAATAGACTGAGATAATCTGTTTACCATCTTGCTGCAGGACTCTACTATTTGATTTAATAAAATAGAATAAGTCTTGTTCAACATTTATCTGCCATAAACATGTACATTAAGTTGGGTGCCATGTTAAATTCCCTCACCACATAATGTTTGATAACCATTTTAAGAAATATGATAAACTAGGCATCAGGTTAATAATCTAAATGCATTCTACAGCCTGTTAACCAGACTCATAAGCAAAAAGGTATCAGGGAAGCATTCAGTTTCCTGTCAACAAAGCTGTTCCTATTAGCCTTTGATAAGTTCATGCTATACTTTAACAAGAAGCCACGTTCTGTTGTTTATGAACAGTTTAGAGGAGCTGTATCTTCACTCATTTTTTTCAGGTCCTGTGAGACCTTGCCCAGTAATGCTAGTAGTCTGTTATCTCAAAGGCATAACATTTAATACGCTCAATAGAAATAATAAAGAACATGAATTATGCATTGCCATACAAACTGGAGGACAGTCTTTCCCGTCTTGTTTTGATGGAAAGTGAATCTGTTACATGGATAGATTACATTATAAAAACCTAAAAAAAATTAGAATCAGATATCTACTAGCATTACGTTGTTTCCTCTTCAATAATGCAGTCCTCTACACTAACTGGAGTAGTCAACATTGTATGAATTGCTGACTTCGGGTCATTTTAGACACAAAATTCTTTTTTCAATATGTCCATGGTAAAGCTGATTTCATGCAATGATCCCAATGTATCTCTGGGTCACATATTATTGGATTGCAACTTTCCATGGAAGAGAGGGTCTGTTCTGTTTCTGATTGATAGAGTGTCATATTATTTACTTCCAACAAGGGCTTACAAAGGTTGAGATTGTCCATTTATTCATTAAAATGAGATACTGTATTGAGGCCAGTAATATAGCCATAAGACGATATTTGCAAAATACCCCTGCAAAATTTGCATCTTTGAAAGAATCAAAGCTTTGACTTCATTGAAAGAGAAAGAAGGTGGATAGCACGTAGAGGGTCCCTGTCAGACTCATTATGGCCATAGTTGTATCATTCAGTGGGTATACTAACTAGCAATATATGTTACATCAGACATGTTGAGAAAATGCAATTGCTTCCCAGTCTTAGTCCTACATGTAAGATTCAAACTTAGCTTAATTAATTCAGTTGTAATGAGGTTTTACAGAGATATGTGTTTATATTTCAGCAGTGAAGGAACGCCTATTGATAAAAATCATGAATGAAATGTTTTTAGTGAGTCAGCTGATTAATTTTCCGGAACCTGGTAAGTCATTCAATCTTTATTACATAGAAGCACAATCTGTAGGGCTGCCTTCCGAACCATATGAGTTCTCTGAATAAAGCACAAAATTCAAAAAGAAGGTGAAGTGTCTGCTGTCTTTTAGAGGGGGAAAAGTACTTTAAATCTGTCAGTGAAAAAAAAAAAAGTATTATACAATAAACATTGTATGAGAATTAAATAGAAATAATTTCATTGCATATATAATTTGCAATAATTTCATTGCATGCACAATTTGCATTGTTTGTATAACGGGAAAAAATGTATCGTATTTGAAAATTCAGTATGTATTTCAGATAAACTGGTGTTACTGTAGTAGAATTCATTATATCAGAGCTTTCATAAATAGCCACAGTGTTTGAATTTCATTATACTTTTGTGAGTATTATGGGTCTGAGCAAAAGGCCTTCAAAGAAGTGTGTTGTATTTGTGTTCTTAATATTGTTCTCAATATTCATGTGAAGCAGTTAAAAGGACACACAAAGAAACTTTGCTTTTAGAAATGGACAGATGGATGGAGAGAGTAAATTACTATTACAGTATGCAAATTGACTTGTTGGTTGCAAATTAATTAAGATAGTCCAGCTTCTTGATTTTGCTACATTTTGTTTAGGTCTCATAATTGTTAGTAAATAACAGAGTGAGAATGAATATTAAAAATGTTGAAGTATATACAAAGGCTTTATATATTATCATAAAATGAAGAGAAAGCTGGTAATTTCACAGACTGGTATTCGCTTTTAAAAAAACTATGTAAGTCTCTAAGTATGTCTGTGCTTAATCAAACTGTAAACATTGTTTGCTTATTTCTAAGTAGTAGAACACTTACATAATCACAAGTAAAAGTGGGTGTTCCTAATAACATGTAGGCCTTTGTAGGAGGGTTATGTACAGTCAGTTGCGGTAGATTGACATAATGCACAAACTAAAAGCCTGAAAGAACTATTCTTGTAAAAACAAAACATAAGAAACAGCAATCATGAATATATGGTCTATGCACATATTTCTTAGAACCAAATTATAGTGGAAGTGGCCTTTGAATTATGTGTACATACTTTTCACCACCTCTGCTGCATTCTTGTGAAATCCAAGAAAAGAACAATCCAAAAGTAAAGGCAGTGGCTCATAGTGAGAGACCAAAAAGTATACATTGCTGCCCCCTAAAGGAGGCACAAGGAAAGGTGTCAATGCTGTCCAGCCTGCCTCATGTTGGGGCAACTGAAATATCAGTGAATGCTAAAGTAATTTTTCTGTGCTCTAGCTTTATCAGTGAACCCAAACTAATTAAATTACTGCAAGTAATGACATTATTATTCTTTGTGAGCAGACAAGTAACACAAATCTGGCTTGAAAGATTAGAAGGAGTGGTGAAAACATGGTTGTCAATTTTTCCACAGCTAATTGATAAAAAGTCATGACAATACCATGGCAACTTATTGTATCTACTCCATAACTGGTTAACTCTCAAGCTTAGTCTCGCCTTTCAGTCTAAAAAACACATGCTTTGACCATATGCCAGCCTTGTAGTTTTAATCCAGAAAATGTCAAGAAAAGTCAGGACTTATCATTATGATAACATCAACAGCTAGTAACAGCCAGTAGTAATGAAGAAAGCTACAACTTTCTGATTAAAAATAACTCCACATTTTTTTGTTTTTATTATTTCTTCTTATCCCTTCATCCATTTATTCATAATCTATACCCGCTTATCCTGGTTAGGGTATTTCTTCTTACTTATTTTATTAATATGTTATATAATTTAATGATAAATGATAGTTGGTGAAAGTATAACTTAAGATCATAACAATATATATATTTTTTTATGACATTGGACTAAAACATGTACACAATTATTTCAAATAGAAGACAGATAATAAAATGTGTGCTCCTCTTGTGAACATCAAATTACCATCTTTAATGTCACTGCAAACTGTTTTGTTGTTGTTCTTGTTGTTGTTGTTGCAGACTGTATTTAATCAAGTCAAGGCAAATTCAGACAAGCCTGACCAGTTCAAGCTATCTTTGTGAAATGGACCCCTGTAAACTCATCAGGCCTTCCCATCCAACAGAAAGAAGAAACACTAGCCTTTTCTCTTGTGGATCTGTATAATAGCAGTATCTTAGGGGAAAATAACCCATCCGCTTCACAATATATCAGAGATATTATTGAATAATTAAAATTCTAGCCATTTCAGAAAACACAGAAGTGCATAAAAAGAATCTGCCACCGTTTGTATCTGCGGTTGTACTTGAGTCTTTTCATATTGTGAAAACACGTTGTCCTCGATCTCTTTATGTATGTACATTATGTTATTTTAGCAAAGTCCTATTGATTGTAAATAGCTTCCCAGTTGTGTTCCCAGTTGAAAAATTAAAATTGATTGACCTGCAATGTCAGTGTTGAGCTTAAGTATGCTGAGCATTCAATGAAATACAAAAACCATCGATTTGAGAGAGATTTTATTTTTGCATGCTTCCAGGGGATCTCATTAATATAGTAGTGGTCCTGTTCATATTGAAGAACATTTTTTTTCAACAAATACTTGAGATTGAAGTCCCTGAAGGCACTTGTGAATATAATAGTCTATCATTTAAATGTTCCCTTTTATGCGAAGGTCAAGGGTATTGTTATGAGACTGAAATAGCTAACTACACTACAGTCCTTGGTTTCATGTACAGGCAGAAAAGTAGCGGTCGCTTTTGGTCAGAGGTGCACAGGTCCATGCAATAAGAGACTTCCTCTATTATATGCATCCTAGGATGACATTGGAAGAAGTGGGTGTTAAAATAAGCTCTTTGGGGGGGAAAAAAGAATAGAGCTAACATTTCATTTTCCTGTGCACAAACTGTTCCCAATGAATATAACATGACACAGTGTTGCCTACTTAAACTCCAGCGGTATTCTACGGCCCATATGCTGAAAGTGTGCTATTCATGTTCTAGAATCGTGTAACCCCCCCCCCCACACACACACACACACACACACTATTATTGCCCACAGGAATGTCCAATTGATGCAGTAAAGAGCAGCCGCTACAAACACAAAGGGTGGGCATGAAATGAAAAACAGCAAGCGTTGCTAAGGAAAAAGAAAAATATGTAACAATTTCACCTCAACCTTCTATGGATGTTGAGTGAAGTTCAATAAGGAAAGGTCAAAAAAAGAAGGGAAAAAAAAGACTTTTGCCTTGAACGAAAAGTGAGATAACAGGGAGAACCAATCAGGTGTGATTGTTGAGAGCCACAGAGGCCAGGATTACGCACCTCAGTCTGACTGTTGCCTGTTGGGTTATTAGCTGACCAACAGGCTTGACGATAAACATCAATCTTTGACAACTGTTGGGGGAAAACATAATGGCACCTGGAATCAGAGATGCCTGAAAGGGATGAAAGACTCAGGTATGTTGGGTAGCGTCTGACAGAAAAGAAAATTGGTGAAATGTTAAAAAAAAAAAAAAAAATATATATATATATATATATATATATATATATATATATAGAATATACATTTTTTAAATGGCAGCTTTGGAATTCCAGATGTCAATAATACAGGCATGGCATTAAGTCACCATGAGTGTGTTCAACAAGATCCGTGTTTTCATGTATTTCAAGTATTTTCTCACAGTAAGGATTTTTTTATAAGGATTTACATTGCATTTAGATGAATGGCACTTTTTTTGTTCCAGTCAGACATTTCCAGGTGGCTCTTAATGCAGAGCGCACTCACAAAGTATCATTATCACAAGTGGCTGTGCTTCAAGTGAGTAACTAAATCCCCTGCTCTCAGCAACGCTTAACCTCTCCTTGAAAAATCAGTCGGAATAATCAAATCACAGTGCAGGAATGTTAATAAACAGGCTATACTCTGGATATCTCGTACGTTCTGTCACTTTTTACGAGTTCTTGTTGTAGTTGTTCATTCCCGGTCTGAAAACTAAAGCATATTATTTCCTATATATAGAAAGCACCTGTGTGTATGTGTGTGTGTGTGTGTGTGTGTGTGTGAGAGAGAGAGAGATATATTTCAGAAGAAGGACTTACATTTTTTTATTTATGCTGAAAAATAATAAACTGAACTGAAACTGAAATCGTGCAATTTTGTGTGTTGTATCACAAATAAATCAGGACCATTGCAAGACCCAAAACATTTTTAAACCAATAAACTAGAATCTGTGATCCAACATCCTATTTCAATACAAATAAAATTTTTTTACTTCTTTTGGTAAAAAAGGCTTTTCCTTCTAATGTTGTTTTGAAAATGTTAAATGCATTCAATAGTTAATTGTTTATAAACACATATTTCTGTTATATTTTGATACACTCATGAAAAGGCCCATTGAAACAACATGTAGGAGTAGCCCTTTGCCTTTGTTCTTGCTATTGAATTAATTTTCATATGCATCATGATAAAAAAGGCTTCTAAAAAAAGCTTTTAATATTAATCCTGTTGTAAATTGTCAATAAAGAATTGGAGACAAAATGAAAAAAAGAGGCTTGCGTGACAGCAGATTTGGTGTAGTGATACTGCCTGCACATCATTCTAGAGGTCAGTCAATTCATACTGCAAGCATTCAGTTACAGTTGCATTCTCACAATTACATGTAACAAGCCCTGCAGTTGCTTGTATTCTAGCACTCTCTTGTGGATGGAATTTGAAACAGCATCTACCTAGGTTATCATGTGAGATGTATTTTGCCGCTAGTTTCTATTCAGAATTAAAATTTCCCATTTGGTCTTACAACAAATGGCAAATGGTCTGCATTTATATAGCGCTTTTATGCAAAACACTTTACAATTGATGCCTCTCATTCACCCATTCACACACACTCACACACCAACGGTGAACGGCTGCCATGCAAGGTATCAATCAGCTCGTTGGGAGCAATTAGGGGTTAGGTGTCTTGCTCAGGGACACTTCGACACGCCCAGGGTGGGGGATCGAACCGGCAACCCTCCGACTACCAGACAACCCCTCTTACCTCCTGAGCTATGTCGCCCCCCAACAAAACAGCTAAACAAAATATATTTTCTCAGGATATCCTTCTGTTTGTGTGAATTTAGTGGACTGCAATCCAAATAATTATTAATTAGGAATTAATAAGCTCAAGTAGTCAAAGTAGTTTGCAATGAATTTGCTTGTCCGTTACTCCCTGGTCCGATGGTGGTTCCAAAGGGGACCTACAGTAACTAGCTCAAGTTACCATTAGTTGTAATTTACTGATTACCATTACCCAACAAGCTAGCTCAGTTAAAGGCAGGGATGTCGCACTATAGCAGTTTTAAGATAATCACAATATATTTTTTAAAATGAAATAGTAGTATCAATCCAGCTACAATGTATCACCAAAAACCATTTCCTGGAAAAAAATAACATCTACTGGGGTTTTTTGGTTGCTTGTTTTGCTGAAAGTGCTTGCATTTATGTTTATTTTGTTAAATGTTTTAATCCAAAATATCTCAGTTCATATTCAAGCTTCTGTACCCCTTTCTGAAGCCATTTTTTAACACAATCCAGTAAAGGAGACCACAGCCGGCTGTGCCCCATTTTGTCTTTTTACAGATTTCTTGGAGACTACTTGCTCAAGAACAACAACATTGCCAAATTACCAAACAACTTTATACTATTAAGTTTTGGTGATGTTCATTTAATTCAATTGCTAAGATGAGAGGCATATTTTGACTTCAAACAGGATGAGTTCAAAGGTATAGCTGACCCTGTCCTTCGAAGACATGGTAAGTGATTTATTATAATTTTAAAATCATTGTACATCTTCAGACATGTTGTTTCTTTGACCTCTACCAGTAAAAACAGTTGAATTCAAAATCTAATTTTATTGTATTCAAAATAACATGGTGACAAGTTTCCGCTATCGTTATATTTTGTGGACACTATAATCATTTTATGAAAATGTGATATTGTGATGCCTTGAGAAAAAATATGAAAGGATGGAACATGAAAAGGTGTAAACCCCCCTTAAATTATCATAATGACAAAAATATAGAGCCAGGGTTTTAGGGCTAGGGTTAGGATTGGTGTAAGCAGCCCCATGCAGACATGTTTCCATGAAGTTAGGGGTAAGAATTTTGGCTAAAGTTTAGGATTGGGGTTATAGTTAAGGTTTAGATTTGGGTTAGGGTTTAAGGCTATGGGTTTTAGGGTTAGGATTATGATGAGGATTATGGTTTAGGGTTAGGTTTTGGGGATATAACTGGCGATATGTTTTGGGGTTAGTTTGTTTGTCTTTATTTGTATCCTAATTTGCACTATAGGATATATCCTAATGTGGAGCAAAACATTTACACTTTTGAACTGGTTGAAAACTCTCGCAATTTCAGTCTTGAATTTTTAATATTGCTCTGTCTCAATCTGTGGCTAGCATTATTATTTAATTAATATCTATAACATAAATCATTTCATCAATATCAAATTTTACATTCTAAATGTTTCTTTTACTGCAATTTCTCATTTGCTATAGCTTATTACAAATTATTTTTAATTTAACAGGGTACGTCATGTTGTGAGCACAAACAACATTTTTTTGTAAATAAAATTTGACAGATGCAGTTGTTTAAAAAGTAATAGTATAAGTTATATAGTTTGCAAACATAAATTGATAACTGGAGAAGGCTGCCCCCAAAAGGGGGCACGATACCCCTTTACATTACAGCTTTGAACCACTTTCCCTTAAAAGGAGATTGGTTTAAAAACAAACATGGAAACATGAAACTGCTATCCAAATATGTTTTAAGTTAACAGTAAATTTATTTCTTCAGGGGTTTTTCCCCCATATCACGCTATTGGAAATTTGCTATAATTTTAATCATGAAGCTAATAATTGATTGATTGAATGGAAGTTATTTAGCATCTTTATTTATTTATTTTTATTTTGTCACTGAATGTGAACTATTAGAGTTATTGGGATAATGATGAAATGCTGTTCCAGTCAAATTATTACCAAATAATTAGCTAGTAAAAACAACATGACAACTTCATTTTTAATTCATATTATTATCATGTAGAAGTTGTTTTGGCAAAGGGAGGGAGTACTCTGTAGGAGGGCCACAGAAATAAGTAATATTGTGCCTTCTTGAAAACTTCCTATTTTACAATTATTATTATTACTATTATTATTATTAGTAGTAGTAGTAGTAGAAGCAGTAGTAGCAGTAGTAGTAGCAACAGAAGCAGTAGTTGTAGTAGTAGTGGTAGTAGTAGTAGTAGTTGTTGTTGTAGTAGTAGTAGTATTCAGTGAAACAGTAGAACATAACATTTTATTTATTTATTTACTCATTTATTTCCCTTTTCCAGGTCTGAACCATAGCTTAAATATAGCTTCTCATATTATTATGAAAACCTATAGGCCCTAATGTTTGAATAATAAGTCATGTTTATAATTCATAAAAAAAACTCATTTTTTGTGCTTATGAAAGCAAAAGCTATTCATAAAATTTTAACTGAAAGAGAAATTTGGCATTGTTTTCAAAAAACAAATCAAAATTATATCACTCTGCACTACTACTATAGTGCGTAATTGTGAATTTTTTAAACATATAATTTCTTATTTTCTCAAAATTGAATTACTACAAAATAACATAATTTTTCATTTTTTGAGCATATGATATACATGTGTTTTAGTTAAGTAGATATAGTGTTTTGAAGTACTTCAGATACATTTTATTTTAAACATAATTAGTATTATTATGTGAATGACATATCAAGGCCTCTTTGCAATCAACAGTAGATACATAATTCACATGGAATAAAGCAATACACTACACAGGAAAGGGCAGTGACAAGCTGTTAGGATTTTTGTGATGTAAGCTACACGCATTATATTATTTTTACATACAAACATTTACTGTAACTCAGCTAGATAATTAGTGAAGCAATTCAATGTAAAGTGCCTTAACTGGAATTTAACACACAGGCTTGGACTCGTAAACTCGGTTCTGTATTCTGTAACCATTACGCCGGTCTGCAACATGGATCCCTTTTCATTAATTTAGATTGAACTCTCTGTTAACATTGTACATTGTTCATTGTATGGACACAACTTAGTCATACGAAAAGCAGCAATTGTTTTAATTAAGCCATCGCAGCACATAATATTACGTTAAAGTTTAAACTACCTCGGATGAAACACGTTAGAACACTGTTTCCAAAGTATTTCCAATTAAGTGTTGTAAGGTAGAGAAAGCAATCAGCTGACATATTACGTTTCCTTACATGGGAGTGAATAATTCAAAGCGTAACGCACCAAGTGGAGACCAATGCAATATCGCCAAATTTGTTTTTAAATATGAAACTATGAAGTAACACTTTTAAATATACGACATAAATAATCAGTCTCCAGTCAGTTGTGAGAACTCGAAGTTGCGGACCGTCCAGTTGCCTGGTCTTCGTGGTCTTTACAAGAGAAATATGGGGCCGTTGTTCTTCCACTTCACACATACTGCATCGGCTACGCAACTCTGATTGGCCTGTGGACTCTGCGTGAAGTCTTCAGACAAATCAGATGAGTTCTGAGTTGTGCGCGACGAGAAAAACAATCTGCGAAAACCAGGTCTATTGGTTATCAAACTGAGAGTGGATCGTTGAATTTTGTTCAAAACTATTGGACAGTGCTACGGTCGATCTAAAGAAAGAGGTGGACCTTCAGCGGGTTTCGTCTCTGAGTGGCAGGTTGTTCTGACATAGGCATGCGGCAGGAGGGGTTCTGTTTCCATGACAATGACGTCAATATAAGTGTCAGGTAACTAAAGGTCAAACTAAAGACAAGGGAGACGGAAGGAAACAGGAACAGAATGGCGGAGACCGTAGTCTTAAAACTGCGTTGTTAAAGCCGGAAAAATGATGAATATTATGACAGAACTGGTGTGTACATGATATGGCTTGCCTGAATTATTTTGGAATATTTGTTGGAGGTTGCGGTAAGAATTCAATAAAGTCTTCTTGGCTCATTTGATAGATTTTGTTTGCTAGCTAACATTAGTTTCAAATGTGGTAAGTTAGCCAGCTGAAGCTGCAAATTAGCCCCAGGGACTTTGACGGAGCTTAGCTACTTTCCTGCACTTGTGTGTAGCGAAGATGTTTAACTAACAGCGCACCGTGCATAGATTATGTTCAGTGCTTGGTCCGTTAGATTAGTAAACATCAATTGGATTCATTTCGATTAGTCAACAGCACTGTGACATTTTTTCTTCTCGTTGAGTAGCAACGACCTTAGCTACTTGGCGAACATATGGCTAACGTAGCTAGCCAGCCATGAAGCTACTTGGCTAATGTTACTCCACTAAAGTTAGTTTTTTCTTATTATTGAAGCTAGGTCTTTTATGATAATTCCCATATTGCATTCCACAATTGTGCATCATGCTTGCTATTAGTTGACAGAGTGCAAACTCGCTGGCGAACTAGACTAACAATTTTTATTGTAATTTTCAGAATCTTCCGACGTTACAATATGCTTGCACAAGATGACCTGATGGTCTGGAAGCTCGCGAGTTTAGGTGTCACGGATAGAAACTCTGCGAACGTGAGCCTGTGTAGCTTTGGCTTGCTACACGAAAACGTTACTAGGTTAGACGTCAAGCTATAGTCTTAACATCTCTGTAATAGTAAGCATACGGTAATGTAGCTAACCGCAAATTAATGTTTAATTCAATGTATAATTCGCTCTTCCTGTATGCTAGTTGGGGGCAGTTTAAGCTGAGCTAATTGAAGTAGTCAGTTTGCTAGCTAGTTAGCTTTGTGTTTTTAATACATTATGCATTTCCCTGATATTAACCTTTGTACGTAGCTAGTGCTAGCTAGCTAATCACGGTAAGTTAATAGCTTAGCTAGATTTCCTGCTGTATGAAGTTAGGTAAGTGTGCAGGTAGGCTAATGGTCGTTTTATTTCAATCGGAATAGGGAATGTGCATTGCATCAAGATAGATAGTTCACTTTATTAGTAGGCTAACTGTTGATCCGGTACTAAATTGCAGATCAGCGGAGAGCTTGCAAACTGGCTTGGTAACGTTAGCTACAACAGCTAAGCTAATGTTAGCGAGCTACGTTACAAGTCCGTGCAAGGGCAATGTCACTGGTTTCAATGTCGAATGATTATTTGATTACATTCTTTGTTAACTTTGTGAATAGATAAACGGTTTGCACCCTTAATGCATAGCAAAGATGAATACAAATGGTAGACAGTACAGTCAACTATGAATGTATCTATGGGTTTTACTTCGTAGTTGGCATATATAGAATTTGATTTCCTCTTACTGCATATTTATCACACTGAATTGTTTCAGATCTTTGGACAAAAGGCAATATTAGACAAAGGGAAGCCGTTTTAACAAAGCACAATTTAAACGATCATTTCATTTATTTAATAAAATAAAAAAAATCAAATGCAAACATATTAATTGGTTATAAAAGTAAATTAAAGTAAATATATTTTACGACAAAGGAAATTAATTGACAAATGCAGTTTGCATGTGTGGTTTATGTAGACTTGTACTTGAGTAACTCTCTGTCTTCGGAGTCATCCAATTGTGGTGTTGATGTCTCAATAGCATGTGCCTTCCACATTAGGGCAAAAGGTCAGGAGTTGAGATCTTTGCCAAGGGGACATTTCACTGGCCTGTCACCTTGCATTGTGCAGAAACGCCAGTTGGTGCAAAGCTCTGTGTTTTTGGACATGGAATCAAATTAATCCCCCATCTGCTCAGTGGGTGCTGCAGAATTTACTTG
Source organism: Anguilla rostrata (assembly GCF_018555375.3). Lineage (NCBI taxonomy): Eukaryota > Metazoa > Chordata > Actinopteri > Anguilliformes > Anguillidae > Anguilla > Anguilla rostrata. The sequence goes on along the minus strand of NC_057940.1, from coordinate 39,387,914 downwards.
TCAAAGAACTATGGTTCTGTTGACCTTTAGTGACCTGTCAAGTCCTCACAAAAGCTACCCTTGCACCCCCCACACCACCCAACAGATGCATTAGGACAAAGACTCTAAACGCAAACAGGCCACACTGTTCGGCTGGACACTCATCCCTGTTTTAGCCACATTTATTAAGTGAGATCTTTGGTAATAATTCAACTTGCTCCATTCCATTGGTTAATGTGTATTGTCTTGACTGTGACAATTGTAGGTCATGATTTTTATTTATTTTTTTGCACTTCAAGTCAGCCACCTGGATATTTTATTGGAAGGACTCTGACTCCAAGGCTAATAATAATAATTAAATTATACATAATTATTATTATTTTGCTGCTGCTGTTGTCACTGGGTACAATGTAGGATTTGGAGAAAAGCTATACTGCATGTGCTTGTTCAACGTTTTCTGTTGAAAAATGTGCACTTTAGTTGTTTTTGTTTGTTTTTGTTTGGGATCAACCATGAACAAGTCTTCAGTTGATGTGTGGGGAATTCTGGTGCAAAATGGCTGCAATGCATCACACAGTTGGGTACTACTAGTGCTGAGCAATTAGTGTTTCTGAGTTAATTTTTTATTAGAAATTAAAAAAAGAAAATACTGTTTTCAGTGTTCCTCGTGGCACACATTAGCAATTTAGCTAGTGAGATTGTCAAAATTATTAGACTAATTTTGAGGCAGATATGACATTCTGCTGAGTAAAAACTACTAGTTTGTTATAATGTTGTTGGATACAGTCGTACGGTACATATATCTGTTGGGCTAGCTCAAATATTGTTAGTGTCCTGCGAGTAGCCTGCTGGGCTTTGTGTGTTTCCGAACTGTCATGAAAGTTCCATGTCAGTAGGTGCAATGGATTATGGCCATTGTAGTTATTGTGATGGTTGTTTCTGTGCAAACTGTTGAGTATTTGTGTTTTGAAAACACAAACTTAAAAACAAAAATGTAAAAAAAAGAAGCACACCAAGCTTGGGAAAAACAGTTTATCCACCAAATTAACACAATTCAGGGAATCAAACTGACATTAATTATTTAAGCACAAGAATGTCAGTTATTCGATCAGCAATAGGTGCAACACATGGTGGTTAAGAAGAGTTCCCCTCTTGTCGCTGTAAAACGCTTTGTTTGAGAAATATGTTTCAAAAATGTACTCAAAATTTAAGGGTATTTTTTCCTAAACGAGTACAATCACTCAACAGTTTGGAACAGCCCTAGTCCAGCATTGTTCCAGTCATGCAACCCCAAACATTTTCCTATCGAGAATGTCAATGGAAAAATGTTTTTGGGATAACTTTGAAGTGATCGTGAATTTTTAGCAGTGTAATGTCTAGAGAACTAGAGAATATAAATGATTTATGTGTTTGTGTGCGTTATATTTTCTGCATGCATTTCCTTGGAGCTCTGCAGAAAACCTAGGTAGGTTTTAAATCCTAAATGATATTTCATTTTGTAGTGTGCATGTTCATAGGCTATGTCACTTTGTACTGCTACTATGTGTCTGTACAGTCTTTCATAGGCTACATTTGAATTGGTCTTGCATTAGGCTAATACCAGGAATTACCAGGAAATAAAAGGGTGTTTACTTGATTCTTAACTGAAATGAAATGTGTAATGTGATATGTTGAAGCAAGCTATGTTAGCTCATGCTCACTTGGCTGCACCATAATACTTGGTGGTATGTGTTTAGGGTGTTACAATTCTGAAACTAAAACCCACAGTCTCATTTCATCCTCTACTGCAGCCATTATGTATTATTATTGTTTATTTTAGACATTGCACTCCCTTGTTCCTTCTTTTGCACTACCTTATTGTCGCCCTTCTGGCAATTTGGCAAAACACCAGACTTCCACATAAGTGAAATAGAGCACAGTTTAGACAGTCACTTTCACCATAAGATACTATTATTGTAATGATACGATATACAACTCTGTTTAGAATTCTGTCCTTGTCCCTACACATCAAAATTATCTAACTGAAACTTACAACTGGGGTTGCTGGAAAAGGCTTTGTTCATGCAGGAATGAAAGTGTGCTCACATAGTACTCCACTCTGTATGTCTATTAGCTGAGCTGTTAGTTGTCCATTACAGTGGCTTACTGTGTTGGTTGGTGTGCTGTGTCATTGTTAGATATGAACTGGCTAAGGAATGCTACAGTACTCTAACCTTACATATTACTATTACTTGAAATTACTTGGGCAACATATTTTAGGGCAAACTGACAGTTTCCAAGAGCAACAAGTGTGCAGTGGCGTAACCATGCTGCCATATGCAAACTGCCTACTGAGGTAAAAGTCAGTGAACAGCAACCAAGTGGCTTCATTCAGTGTTGTTAAGTTTGTATAAATTCCCAGCTGAAAAATATTCTCTTTTTGTTCTGTAAAAGAACATAGACCTTAATTGAAGTATGTCTACTACAGATGTGTGGTTTGGTGGGACGCACACAGCTTTATTATTTTTTTTTAATTTTCAGTGAGGATATTCTTCAGCTTTTTTTTTAAATACTACTTAATTGCTGTTTTGCTTGGTTTAGGCCTTCTAAAACAAGTGAAGCAGTAAGGTCAGTAAAATGTTTATATTCTAAATTAGAACTGATTTGATAAAACACATTAGTGAAGAAACAAGTGTTTCTCCTTTTATTTTCCCACCCAGCATTCCCCTTTGCTCAAAACAAAAAAGAAAAGCCAATCCCTAGCACAAATAATTGAGGTTTAGTATGAACTGGTTTAGACTTTAGTTCAGTTGTACACGTGAAACTAAAAGAACACTTGGTCTATCTTTGCATTTTAAATGTGACCTTCTGTGGTCATTCTAATGGATTTTTTTCTGCTCGATTACCTTTGTCCTCTTACCCACGGGTTTATGTTGGGTTTACTTGTATAGTTTTGTAGTGGTTCAGCGTCTGCAGTGTGATATGTAAATCACAAGAAACTCCAACAGAAAAACGAAAGTAGCATTCAGTCTAAATTTGTATGAAATTTGTACAAATTTTCACAAGCGAGCAGGAGGAACACAGTTTGGTAATTAAAGTTTGTGTAACATTACCTTTTGCGTGTCTTTGACAGTCAGGTCCAATTTTGTTTTCAACACTCCAGAAAATACTGCATCAACATCATCTCAGCTATATGAGCGATAGTTATTGACCACATTTATCACTGGTTGTGTCATTATGTTGCTGTCATTGAGTTTGGGCTCATTTTTCAAAACTGATTTTGAATTATTGGCCTATACATGTATGAAAGCAGACACCGTGCTCATTAGTTTAATTGGTTAAATGCAATTAAGTGGTTCTCACCTTTTGATGATGGACGAGTAGAAATGTGTAATATAGAAAATGCCTGAGTCAACCAGAAGGCTTTAGGGAAGCGCATGTTGGCTGAATATGTCTCTAAATGCATTTATTTCTTTTTATCCTTTTGCCGTACCTGGAAAAAAGCCAGAGCAGCAGGGCTAAATTGCATCAAGAATCCAGGAGTGCTGCCTCAGCAAAAATGTGACTGTCAAGCACCATCTGCAGATATCCGTTTTTAGACCTAGCATTAAATGAAATCTCACTTCCACTTCTTATTCAAGTAAGATGAGAAAATGGAATTCCTTTACTTAAAGATCCTTGGTGTTGGTTCTCAAATGATGGCCAATTATTGTCATTTAAGTCATTCTTCAATTAATGGGTTTTTTTTAGTCTTGAATTGGCACATTATTTTTTTATATTTGTTTTATAACATTTAGCCCAATAGGTGTTCATGGCTCTGAAATAAGACTGACCTATCCCCTTAATATGAATGGTAAACCTGGAGTTCAGGAAGAAAAGTCACCCATCCACGTATAGCAAATTATAAACTCGATGCAAATTGCATTTCTAATTCCAGAAATAATTAACAGTTTTAACAACAAAACTGCGGCAGGAGATAAAATGTAATTATCACGTACATCGGTTTGGTTTATTTTCAGCTTCCCATTGATGTCGAGTGTGACTGTGTCTTTCGTTCACGCGTTATTTTCCCAGCTATTTGTAAACGTTTTCAAAACACTGATCTTCCTCATTTAATCCAGTAAAATCTATACATCACAGTCAAAGGGAACAACTGTCACATTACACTGAAAACCACAAATTGCAGTAAATTATTACAGCAGTTTGTGGACTGACATAATCGCCTCCACCTGTAAGACATTAAAGCCACAGTTTGCTGGATGATTTGTTTCAGGCTCCTGACAGGTTTTGGCTTGGTGCTGGATGTGGGAGAAAACATATTTATGTAAACATGATGCTGAATTGGCTGTAAGTGAGGTAGAAAGGACCTGAGGAAATTCTCGTGTTGGTATTTCCCATGGCTGGCCTGCTGTCTGCAGAAGTCCCAAGCTGCACCCGCCTCTATCAGCTTTTGCACCCCCCCTGGAGAGTGGATCAAAGTGAACTCGCTGCTACGCTTCGTGTAGCTTTTAAGTGATTAAATGGGCCGACGTCTGCTTCATTGAACTGACTTTTTGCTCATTCCTGCTAATTTCTCCTCCCTATCCTTGTAAACAAAGTTGGCTCTGGCTTCATAAAACAAATGTTGCATTAAAGTGTGAAAAATGCATAATTTGGAGTAAATTCTGAATGTTTGCTTTGTCTCACTTTCATCCATTTGGATTCTCTATTTCCGAGCCATTTAGCTCAGTTAAATCTCTCGGTTTGTGATTTTAAAAGTGGCTCGGAGGTCATCCATGTGGCGATGTAATAAACCATTTATCATGGCTCTCCTGCAGTTAAATGCTAAAGTATTGGAACAGTGACACAATTTTAGTTGTTTTGGTTCTGTACTCCAGCACACTGGATTTAAAATCAAACAATGAATATTAAGTTAAAAGTGACTGTTCCGTGTAGGAATTACAGCCCTTTATATGTACACACACACACACACAAACGCCACTATATTAATTCCCCTGGCTTTATTACATGCCATTTTCCCTTTACTGCAAATGGAATTGTAGAATTATAATTAAATTTGAAAATCTAGCAATTATCAACAATCTCATGTGGCTCATTTTCACATACCATCAAAAGTTATTACCTCTGTGTAAAGTTCTTCCAAATTCATATTCGGATGGAAGACTAAAGGTCCGCAAGGATTTCATTGGTAAATTGATGCCAGGGGTGGACATTAACCCTTCAGCAGGTATAGTAGTTATGTTCTGTTTTCCTTTGTTCATGTAAATAACTGGTCCACTGCACTCTTTTAACTACCACAGTAAGTAGAAGTGGGGGTGAAAGTGCTCTCTTCCAGCGTGACTGCGTCGCGGATCCCCATTCATCTCTCGGATGCTAATTCCCCTGCCGCCAGCGGAAAAGGGCCGTCCGCAGCTGTAAACATCCCCGACTGGAAGCTGTGCAGTAACATCCTAGCTTTCAGTCAGATGTTTGCTGCCCCTGGCCGCCTTCAGCTCCGTGGAAGCAGGCGAGCGCTGTCGTTTGGCCTAAAACGGTTGCCAGTCTCTGCACCAATTACTGTCTAATGTCTCTTGAAGGTTTCCTGTACACCTATGTAATCTCGTAATTGCTAGATTGGTTTGCTTTATCAAAGCCACTTTTTCTCAGTTTTTTTTTTTCTTCCCACCAGGAGTTTATTCATTTAAGTCAGCAGGGCTTTAATCAAATGTGGTGTCCTTGATAAAGTATGGTAACAGAGTGGATTACCAGAAAACGATAGACATTTCTGTTCAATTGGAGCTGTTGGAATCTGGATGTCTACATACCTTGACAATGCAAATAGTTTTGTAAATGTTGGAATTTCTGTGAAACTAATCCATTAACTGTGTGAATCTACTTCTCAATTTTCATGCTTATCATTTAAGGGTACCAAATTCCAAATCTGTTTGTTTTGCTTAGATGTCGTCATTTGAACTGTTCTCCTTTTCATGTTACGGGAGGGTCTGAGTTTAGTTAATGTAAACATCCTACACTCAGCTGTAGCCTGTGAAGGCTGGGCGAAGGGTGTTTACTTTGACTGGTTTGGAGAAGCACTCTAAGAAATGTGTCGACTGAGAAGGGAGAAGACTGTCTAACTTAAAAGTGCCCGTTCATCTTAAAACTGCACGTTCATCTGAAGTTGGCAGAAAAACCTTTGAAAGCGGAACCAAAACGGCCAGTGTTCTTGCACTCTGGCAACTTCCTGTAGCAGTTTCAGTCAACTTTCCAAAACGATTCATGACTACAGCTTTCCAGAAACTTTTGTGCAGGCCAAGCGCAAGAACAAGTCATGGCTATTGCTAAGAATGTTTTAGTCAAATGCAGTTTGAGGTGGTTGCAAAATTAACCTATAGCTGTCGGAGGCCTTTTTTTTTTTAAACACTGTCCTTAAGGAATAGCTGAAAGGCTTGTATGTGAAACGGTATTTTCTCAATCGCACAAGATTCCATCGAAATCTTATGCATTCCTTTCGCGCTAAATTTAGGTCCAGTTCAGTGGATTGAGGCCACAATGTTGCACATTGTTTGGCCTTCAATGTTGTAAATGTGTTTGCAGAATGACATATTTTAAGGTCAAAGGACTGCTACAATATCATCCACTAAGAAAAAAAGAATGGGACCTTTTACTAGTGTTTCTCATTTCTGTAAATATGTGCAGTTCTTTCTCCTTAAAAGTAACTGGCATGTAGGGCTACACCCAACTGCAACTGGCTATAGAAATATTTATGAAGGGGAAACATTTATGACCACCAACTTTTGTAACTTAAATGTGTTATAGGCATCATTTGCTTTTGACACGTAAATGCCTACCATGATTTGTTTTTGCTGTCATTTAGGCTGTTTGGATAGTAAATGAATGGGAGCTGTACATTTGGTATGTTAGTGTAGAAGGAAGGCAGACTGCACTTGTGTGAGTCTCTGGCTAAAAGCCTATGCTAAATGATTCATTGTTAGGAGAAAATGTAGGGTTACTGCTTACTGCTTTAATATTTAATATCACCATGTTTTAAGACTGCTTACCCTACAGGGTTGAGTGTGGGCCTGAAGCTATGGGGGAAAGAACTTAAAATTATTTGGAGGTTCTCTTTGGAATTTAGGTGCTACACATGATTGTAGACCTGAGCCAAGAATGATATAACTTGAATATTGAATGTATTTCACTTGATAACCTCCCCTGGTTGAAATTACCAGGGGAAAATAAGATTTCGCTATAACATTAAATGCCTGCTATATCAGTGGACAAACTGGATTCCTGTCAAATGCAGTTTTGTTTTATTTGTTTTGTTTGTATTATGTACTCAAAACATAATCCAACAACCACGAACAAATGCAAGATGACATTAATTACATGCTTCTGACATCTATGTTTAACTACTACAGTGAATACACCATGTGATTAATAATGTAATAGATGCGGTCATCTTGGTAACTCATGCTTTCATAACCTGAAATTTGTATTTTCTGTATGACTTGACTCACAAAAATAAAAACCCTTTAAAATAACTCTAGTGACTCTGAAAGTGTGTGCAGATAGATAACTGAGCCAAGATTGAAGTTGTAATTGTTAATTCTTGCAATAAAACATTAAGCTAAACTTTGAGAACTAAACTTTGAGTGCAAAAGAAAATAAATAAATGGTGTTGTGAATTAATGATGATGTTCTGTGAATGATTGTCTAATTTATTTTTTGTAGATTTGACCCAAATCTAGTCTCACCAGATAAAATCTGTCAATGAGCTTGATGATTACAGAAGTGTAAGGGCTGCGATTCAGTAAAGATTGACCATGTGTTATGGGAGTGTAAGAAGTGCAAAGAGCACATCTGAGGGAGGTGAAAGTGTCACAGTTGAAGCAATAATTTCACAAGTAGCTGTGAACTTTTTTTTTTTTTTTTTTTTGGGAGGGGGGGCGGCGTGCAGAAGGGAACTGGAAAATTGTTCATAAACGTAAACTTGATGCATTCTTGGCTCAGTAAACAAAAAAGGGAAAGCGCTGACAAAACAGGAAGAATAAGCAAGAGGCAGATTTTCCAAATTACTGCAAGATTCATCTACTTCTTTGTCTTGAGGTGAGGGATAACATCAAATGATGTCATAAGGAAATGCATATTCAGTGTGCATGGTTTCTTTTGAGTCAGACTTGTAGATGGAATCAATGTGAAAGATCAAATCTAAGCATCGCACACAAAATATTGTAGGTTGAACCTATTCAAAGGCCAAAGGCATACACTACATTGCCAGAAAGGCAACTTTCAACCTGGCCATAGCAGATAAAACCTATTCACGTAGCCAGTAAATTCCTCCAAACAGAAATAAATAGATGTCATTACAATCTACAAAAAAATACAACAATTTGACTAATTGTGCCAAAGCAAAGTAGTGAAACACCTTTTCTCTATTTTAAAACATGGAAAGTTCCTTCATATATTTCATAATTTATTACATGATTCCAAGCTTTGAATAAGCAGCAGATGTCACTGTTGTATCACAATATAGTGGGCATTCAACTCCATTTTCTTAACAGGTCTATACTTGTGAAGGGGATGAGTATTTATGAATTGCATTGCCTATATCAGTTTTGTTCCATATTTGATGGTTGGGAATCAATTGTTGTATGTCGAAAAGAAAATGAAAAATTCGTTATTTAAACCTTAGTCATTTTTGTTCATAAATGTCTTTCAAAAACACATGGCAGTGTAGTAAAAGATATAGGCACAAATGATTACATCCTATATTAAAAGAAATTAAATTTTGAAATTATAAATATTTTAAAAGAATAGTAACATCTACAGACAGGTAAGTACAAAACTTTTCACTCAGTAAACTTCTCTTTGTAAAATTGAACTCAACAAGGTCAAGCAAAACTCCATAATGAAGAAGTGCCTGGAATGTCAAGTTGCAAAACAAACTGACAATTACATTACATTACATTACAGGCATTTAGCAATCTTTTATCAATTTTGTCTTACTCTCATTATGAAGCTTTGTGATGATGGGAGATTAAGATTTAAATGATCTGCTTCGCTGAGACAGAAATAACAGAGCTTTTCCCTTGGTGAACATCTGAACCAACTCTTTCAGATGATCTGATTTATTTTGGCAAAAGAAAAATCAAGGAAACACAAAAACACATAACGTATCTTCCATATTTGTACTGTTATTTGTAATGTTATTTGCTAGCAATGGGTTTCCTGATTACCCATGAACAATAAACCAAATATTTAGGCAGCCAGTCACATTAGGGTAATGTAAGTTCTGTTGGTCACATTCAATGAACTTAAATTAATTATTCATGGCCTGTCAATCATGCAACTGTTAATTGTTTAATGAATGAATTCATTTGATTCATGATGTTTTGAAAAATGTCTTACATTTTCAAACATTCAGGTTTTAACATTTCAAATCATTTAACCATTTAGTTGAAACTCTAATGGTGTTGTGATTCATACAGAACACAGTGGAGCTGAACTCCTTCACCTCTACAAGAAAACATAAGAGCCGTCATTGTAGTAAATTAATACAATTATGTAAATGTATTCAGCTATGAATTCTGATTGGTACTAGCAGTATCCAATGTACTGTAGTATTCAGACCTGCTTCAATAATTCAAGTATCTTGCATGGAAGAGAAAAGATATTACCAGTCAGAATGAATGGCTTATTACTCCCAATTTCATTTGAGATGAATGTTTTGTTTCAGGGGGGGAAAAAAAGACATCAGCCCTTGTGCCCAGGCTGGATGAAACTGACCCATTTTAAACTTTTAGTGACAAAAGGAATGATACTTTTGGGAGATGCATTTCATAACCAGTGACTAAACCCATGCAAATTTGGTTGTTTTGTGTTTCTGCTTATTGTTTATCATCAACAATAGGATTGCCTTTCAGAAGAGACCAGTATTATGCCTGTAGTCAAAAGTGTTAAAAAAAATAGTAGCAGTTTTATGTCATTTTCAAGCTTGTGTTAAAAAAAAGAGGGTACCACAAAAATGGTTAAACTAAATCAAGGCCATTGCAAAATGGTGGTCGTTCTAAAATATTAGAAAGCCCAAATTTCTGGTCAGATTGAAAATATGTAAAATGGGATCACTTAGAAGATAAAAACGTAGCCCAACCAGTTACCACAGTTATAATGCTGACAGTGCTTTGAGCTGTGGATGAGCATCTTTGAACTTTAAAATATGTGATGCCTAACAGCCTGCCAAGTAATTGCGCAGAGAGGGTGACCCTGAAATGCATGGCAGCTTAAGAGTGATTGCATACCTACATCAAGCGCCCCTGCTCCTTTAGAAAACAGTTTGCCTGGAAGCTTATAGGAATTACCCTGCAGACCTGAGCCACAGTGGAGAAGGCTAAACTGTAAGGCTGGACTGGCAGAGTGGCTGGACATTAAGGTCTCTGAGAAGATGAGAAGAGCACAAATACTTGGACACCATGACAAGGGTATGATGTTAGCTAACATAATTCAGACTGGACCAATTGATGTTTCCTCTGTAGAAACTACTGAGGTTTACCATCTTATAGATGTCATTGTAAAAACATATATGTGACAATGTACTTTTTAATTTCTTTATTTATGTAAATATATATATATATATATATATATATATATATATATATATATAGGATTAAAACTTTGGTAGCTATTAGGATAGACACCCATCTTACTATATATTTGTAATGGGCCATAAAGCCAAAAGTTTTCTTGTTAATTGGAAAATAAGTTTTCTTGTATTACATTCAGTTTTAGTAAAATAATTAACTTATTCTTACACCTTAATCTATGTAGGAGTCTGTTCTGAGTAAACTGTTAATATGCCTCCAAGAATATTACAGGCTGCACAGAAGTGCAAAATGAAATTATTCATGCTGTTCAGAAATATATTTCAATGATTTCACACAGAATAAATAAAAAAAATATTTAATTAATCTCAATCTCAGTTTTTATTCAAGCAGAACCTAATTTTAATATTTAACCTGTAGGTCCCACCAGTCAGTATGAAATGTAGCACCCTCATTGCAGTTGTAGTTCAATATTCATTTTGTTGTTTTTGCCAATTCCATCATAACAGTTTGCTTATTTAAAAAAAATGTGCTGGACATGTTTTAGAGCATTAATAGTGACTACTAAAAACATCCTAAACATTCTTTTACAGAGTATGCGATCGGTAGCAACGCTCCAATATTTGTCCGAAAGCCTGGCTTGATTTTGAAATTTATAATGTGGTTTGTAGGTCCCCTATGCATGCTGATCACCTTCGAATAAGATGGCAGTATCAGAAAAAAAGGACATTTACTAAATGTGACTGACCTTGAACAATCTGCGTTACATAACAAATACTTTTCCATCCATCCATTATCTATACTCGCTTATCCTGGGTCGTGCAGGGGGTGCTGGAGCCTATCCCAGCATGCATTCGGCTAGAGGCAGGAATGCACCCTGGACAGGCTGCCAATGTATCGCAGGGCACACGCACCATTCACTCACCATTCACTCACACACACTCATACCTATGGGCAATTTAGAGTCTCCAATTATACTTTTCCAAATCAATTTGTTTTATATTCCAAGGACATTCATTAATAACTTGGTGTTGTAAATGTATGAAGTTATCCATTATAAATGCCAATAGCTGTGTCCCAGGGTGCAGACATACCATCAGTGCCAGCTGTTGGCTCACCAGCTTTTTGCAAATGAGCATTATAGGGGTCTGCTAGCAGGCAGGTGAGACAAGGCAGTCAAAATGAGCATACGTTGTTGACAAAATATTTAAATAAATAATGTATTTAAACGAAATAATGGTTAAATAATGGTCTTGAGAGAGAGTGAGAGGGGAGGGAGCGAGTGAGAGAAAGAGACAAACAAACAGAGATTTCATGTATGTGTTGATTTCCTATTATTACTGTTGTGAATATATAGTATATTCATTATCAGAGAGAGAGAAATGAAAAATTTCTGACTCTGAAGCACTCAGCAATAATTCAACATAAAGATAATAACTCCTAAATCTAATTTTTGTGTGGCTGTGTTCAAAAATTTTTTTGAAATGTCTTGATAATTACTTGAAAGAAAAAGAAGCTTTTATCCAGTGCAACGGACAGCTTGCATACTTCGAAATTATGAATATTTGGATATTTAGAGGAAGGTATGACTGAGCCTCTCAGTCCTCACACTGTCATTGCAGCCCCAGCTCTGGTTAGGGGAGGCAAACAAATGTTGGCCAGCAATATTCCTGTAAAAAGTCCAATTTAAAAGTAGCCTTTTTATTTGCTAATGGTAAGCTGTAGTCTGTTGTGCAACCTGTCTGCTAAAGTAAACATTGGCGATATTAATTTTCACTATGATGCATACTGATTTTAGTAGTAGTAGTAACACCTAAAAACACAATGAGATGATGTTACAGTGCTATTGTTTACCTCTGTTCTACAACCTGGCACCTCGATGGCAAAGGCCTGAATGGATGTATCACGCTGTAATACGGCACAGAAACAAACCCACAGTCGAACATATTATGATTTAGCCTACATGTTTTACATAAAACATTTTGAGGAATACCTTACAGAAGGAGATAAATTATATACTGGACATTCTAATGAATAACAAAACATCTTTAAATAGTGCAGCACAGAAATTCTTTCTCAAAAATATGTCAACAGAATGTATACTGTGACTGTGTGTGAGTGCTGAGGAACAATGGTTTGTTACGTCCCCTGCCTCTGTCTGGATAGTGCAGGTGGAGGTAGTTGCCTGATTGCCTAATTGCTTGATTGCCTCCACCTGCCTGTGAGCCAACATAAGCCCAGCAGTATGAGGCAGGGGAGATTTTTTTTGGGGTTTCTTTTGTGTGTGGTAGGTTTTTGTGAAGGTCCTTTTAGATCATTTTGTGAACTTTGTGGGTTTTAATTTGTGTTTTAGTTTGTTATTTATGCAAATAAATGTCTGGGTTTTGTTCTTACATAAGTTTTCGGATTGTTTTTGTACACATTTGGACTCTGTTGTTGCGGTCCTGCGAGCCGGCGGTAACAGGTTGCATAATAATAAGTTTGTAAAAACATCAGTCATTTTTGCTTTCTAAAAAATTTGTATGTGCGTCTTTGCCAGATCTTTTTGCACTGTTGAAAATTGCACACACGTGATTGGATCAGAAGTGGCTATCTTGCTTCAATTCCTATTGATGATATTTACATAATCACAGGATTGGATCAAACATGACTCATTCCATTAACACAGACATGAGGCATGCTTCTACTGCAGTGGCACTGGTCAAGTTTTGGTCGTGTGTTTACCTCATGAATAAACTTAATTTACCCTGAAAGATAGCCTGCTTGTATATTGGCTGCTCATTTTAGCTAAAGAGCTAACCACACTACACATGCTCAGGTACTGTGCTAAATAGGACACAACAATACATAAAACAAAATAGTGAAACTGGACTTTATTTTCATTGTTCATTGTTTATTACATCATACTTAATCATTAACTACTGTAGCTGATGCTTTGTCAAATTAACCAACCATGGCCAAACATCCTTTACTTTTTCCATGTCCTAAGTGAAACCCGCTGCACTAAGTGGGATGTCAGGCAAAGTGTCCAATAATCAATACATAAAAGTTGGATGCAAGCATTTGAAATTCAGAAATGGCAGTACTCTTTTCCAAAAAGACCAGGCTCAATTTAAACACTACTCTAGCGGATCACAGGTCACCACACCAAAGAAAGAACAAAAACGAAATCATTAAATAAAGTGACTGTAAATTCCAACATCGATTACACTCGCTTAAAAGAGTTATATTAATGTTCCGCTTCATCATTGGCATAATGCTCTGGCAGGCAACTAACAAGTTTCCAACAACTCGTCCCATTTAAACTAAACCTGTTCAGATAAATTAACTTGTTTGTTGTTTGTTTTTGCTTGTTTGCTGTACAATAGCATACTATACAACCCAGGCAATCCAATGAGCAGATTGCTTCTTATAAGGAAATTGGTCTTATTTGTTTGGTGGATTTTAGTTGAGTTGTATTTACAGTAAAAGCATTTTAAAAAAGTTCTTTTTTTTCTTCTTTTTTTTAAACATTGCCTTATGTGTACATTATGTTCGGGACAATGTCTGGGACAAAAAGGGCAGGTTATTAAATGGTATTTATATACATTTTGGTTTCATCATGTAGAAATTACAGAACCTTTTATACTGTACTTTTTTTATACCCTCCATTTCAGGGCACCATCGTGTTTCGGATAAATGGCTTCCCAGGTGTTTTTGATTAGTCAGATAAATTAGCTTGTGTCTGGTGTGTTCAATTGCTTCCTTAGAGCAGGTTTAAGAGAAATTTTAGTACCTAGTCTTGATTTTTGGCTTTTGATCATATACATGCCCAAGCCATAACACTACCTTCACTGTATTTCAGACATGAGGCAGTGTTGTTTTCGTAACATAAAGAGAAGCCTATAACCAGGCATGGTAGAGAGCCACTTGTAAAACTATCATGACCTTGTTGGATTCAAACATGTTTCAACATTATCTGCTTGAAGACTTTAATACATTTGAAACAGAAATGAACAAATTCTTGAACAAACTAAGCTGAATTAAATTCATTATGTGCTGTACAATTATTTGGTAAAATTAGTACAATTTTGTATAATCTGGTTTAATATATATTAACCTAGTTTAAATTTCACTGCGTTGATGATGCATTCCATAAAAAAACCCTTCCGTAAATTTTGGTTTATTAAATGTGAGGCCTGCTTTTTGTTTACAAATTCATCACTAATTATAACCTTCAAGTTCCATGTTGGACTCAAAATCTGGCTCAGACCTGATGAATATGTAGCATTTAATGAAGCATCTCCTATGAGTTGCCTGAGCTCTCAGACTTCACATCCATCAGGTAGGGGTGGTGGAGTTGCAGTCATTCATCAATCCAACCTGAGGTTAATCCCTAACTTAGGAAGTATATTGTCCTCATTTGAATTTCTAATTATGAACTGTGTACAGCCTGACTTAGCTCAGGTAACCTATAGCAAGCATTTTGTTTCTGGAGTCTGAACTTCTTTGGTTTTGCTTTTATACCTTTCGACCATATCTCACTGTTTCAGCAGCTGTGATTGCTGGTGACTTCAAAATTCACATAGACAAAGATAATGATCCCTTAGCAACTGCCTTTTCATTACTGCTGGCTTTACACAGAATGTTTTGGGTCTACTCATTGCCACAATCAAATACATTAGATCTAGTGCTGTTCTATTGCATTCAGGTTATGAACCTCACCATTGCTGCCCATAATGCTGTATTACCATTTCCTTATTACGTTTGAAATTCAGGCAACCACCCCATCCATACCAGAACCTAGATGATATTATAGCCAGTCATTAAACCCTTCTACCACCCTGAATTTCATGAATAAGCTCCCAGAGGCATACTGAGGAGTTATCATTGGACCAACTGACTAATTTGTACTCTGAAAAGTACCAATCGAATTGCCCCTCTTAAAAAAAAGAAATACAGACACAAAAAATCTTGCTCCTTGGTTCAACAATGGTTCAACAATGCAACTTATGCGCTGAAGCAGACAACAAGAAAACTGGCGGTCATCCAACTTAGAGGTATTTTGCCTTGCGTGGAAATATACAGTGGGGTCCAAAAGTCTGAGACCACATTGAGAATCTATAATATTTTCACGTAAACCTGGAAATAATCAGAAAGTTTGAGGATTCAGAAACATTAAAATGAAGAAGAAATATTTAAGATTATGCACTATTTCTAGGTCAGCAATCAAATTTAAGCAAATTTATACTCATACTATTATACTGCTATTTATACAAATACATTGTACAAAAGGTCAGATTTCCTTGAGTTGTATTCCTTCCATTGAAGCATGCGTTCAGATGACAGGTGGATTTGATCTACTCATCAGAGGCTCGTTCAAGTAACTCAACTTGCAGCCAGTGTTCACCTGTTATAAATATGGCTGTGCCTCAAGTTTCCAGCAAATCATTGCTTACTAAGTAGCATTGTGATAGTGGGAAACATGAAAGTGTCAGAAGTCAAATTGTTATTCTAAGCAAAGAGGGGCTTTCTCAGCGTCAAATCATGGCTAGACTAAAGGTTTCTAAGAGGGCAGTGCATGGAACTCTAAAACGCTTTGCAGAAACTGGATCAGTTGTATCCAAAAAACGATCAGGAAGACCAAAAATGACCACACCATCAGAAGATCAATACATCAAGCTTAGTTCCCTGAGAGATAGAAAAGCAACTTCATCACAGATACAAAATTTGCTAAATAAAGAACGCAAGACTCCAATCAGCAAAAGTACTGTCAAAAGAAGGCTGTCTTGTAGTGGTCTCAGAGGACGAGTAGCAGTTTCTAAACCACTTCTCAGGAGGGAAACAGGGCCAAATGCTTGAGGTGGGCTAAGAAATACCAGCATTTCACAGTGGATGACTGGAAAAAAGTCCTATTTACTGATGAATCCAAGTTTGAGATTTATGGCAGTAACAGAAGGGTGTATGTAAGGAGACGAACAGGAGAGAGAATGATACCGCAGTGTATCAAACTCACAGTGAAACATGGTGGTGGGAATATTCAAGTCTGGGGGTGTTTGCCTACTCTGGAGTTGGACACCTGCACCGAATTGACTACACCCTGACCAAGGAGAAGTACCACTCCATTCTATACCCTCTGGTTTGCATCTTTGTGGAGAAGGATTCATACTGCAGCAGGATAATGACCCCAAACACACCTCAAAGCTTTGCAAGAACTACTTGAAGACCAAAGAAGTCCAAGGAGTCCTGACTGTCATGGACTTTCCTCCACAGACACCTGACCTCAACCCCATTGAACATTTATGGGGGCACTTGAAGACTGAGAAAGCCACGCATTCTGTGACATCACAAGAAGCTCTTTGGAACATTGTCAAATCATGCTGGGATAAACATGGGTCATCAGGTTATTCACAAACGTGTGGAGTCCATGCCAGCTCGAGTGCATGCTGTCATTAAAGCAAAAGGGGGACATGCCAAATACGAAGATATTCTGAAGTTCATGTACATTTTTCAAAAATTCAACTTTTCACTCAAATTGTTAAGCTGATATTATCATTTGTAATGAAAGAATTAGTATTACATTCAAAACAAATGCAAAATAGAAATATCTTGACTAGTGGTCTCAGACTTTTGGACCCCACTGTAGCTTCAAACTTCACGTTTGGCTTTCTCTAGCCTGATTGAGCAGGATAACTCCAAACATTCTGTTTAATATTGTAAACTAACTAAAATGAAATCTCCAAAATCTGCAAATCACTCACTCAAATACAGTAATAATGACTTTATGAAGTGGCAAAGTGGCAAAGGGACGCTGGTAGTCTTACCCGGGGCTACTGGAACAGGATTAATTTAATGACATCTCGGTTATCTGGCTCCACAATAATGTTTTAACTTTTCCTCTATGCTAAAATAAAAGGACATAAAAGGAGACTGCAAATAATCTGCCAGTTGCGTGGCTCTATACGGAACGCTATCTATCTATCTATCTATCTAGATGTGGATACCACTTTTTTAGTGGTAAATTAGAAGCTATTAGAGTCCAGATGTCTTCCTCAACCGGCATCATGTCACCAAAGGCCTGTGAAAAGATATTACAGAATAAATCTCCGATGGCAACACTACACAGGTTACTCTTATTGAAGCAGATGAGCGATCACACGAGCGATGACCAAATTTGATATAACCTCAAAAACAATTACATGCCAGCTTAATCCAGTCCCAACATAAATGGTTAAAGAACTTATCCTTGTGTTAGGCCAATACATACTCAAAATCATTAACACATCCCTGTCCCTGAAGATACCTGTTATTAAGCTGATACTTAAAAAACCTCATCGATCCAAACCATCAAAAAAAGGATGGACCTATCTCAAACTTCTTACCTCCCTAATATTACATTACATTTATTTGGCAGACGCTTTTATCCAAAGCGACATACAAAAAGTGCATTTCATGGTCATAGACAACTGCTAAACACAGGTTCAGTAAGGTACAATACTTATTTTGTACAGCTATTTCTAGCCAAGAACACAGTTTAGTTCACACAGTGAACACTATTCAGACCTAACCTCTGCAAAGCCAACTAGGCAGAAGAATAAGCTACAGTATTAGGACAAATACAAATTACCAAAAGTGCTGGGATGGGGCAACATGTAACAAGTGTCATGAAAGGGGGGGGGGGGGGGGGGGGGGGATTTAAAGTGAAATATACAGGGTGGTGGTGGTTAGTCTAGGTATAGTCTTCAGGCCACTGCGGAAGATGGGTAGTGAGGGGGAGGTTCGGAGAGGGACGAGGAGTTCGTTCCACCACTGGGGAGCTAGGGTGGAGAAGCTCTGTGATCCACAAGGCGCCCTGCTGCCGCAGAGCGGAGTGATCGAGCAGGCACATAGAATTGAGTCATGTCCTGCAAGTAGATGGGGGCTGTCCTGTTGGCAGCAGTGTAGGCAAGGGTCAGTGCTTTAAACCGGATCCTGGCAGCGACCGGTAGCCAGTGGAGTGATCGCAGCAGAGGAGTGACGTGGGAGAATTTGGGAAGGTTGTAGATGAGTCGGGCAGCAGCATTCTGAATCATCTGTAGTGGTTGTATGGCACAAGCTGGCAGGCTTGCAAGGAGAGAGTTGCAGTAATCAAGGCGAGAGGTCACCGTAGCCTGGACGAGCAGCTGGGTGGAGTGCGTTGTCAGGTATGGTCAAATCCTTCTGGTGTTGTACAGAAGGAATCTGCAGGACCGTGATGTTGCCTTGATGTGCTCCTTGAGGTCCAGTTGGTCATCCAGGACCACCCCCAAGCTCTTGGCAGAGTGAGAGGCAGTCACTGTGGTGCCATCAACCGTGATTGAGAGCTCACGAAGTAAGGAGGTCTTGCACGGGAAGAAGAGCAGCTCAGTTTTGTTGAGGTTGAGCTTCAGATGGTGGCTGGCCATCCAGGTGGAGATGTCAGCCAGGCAGGAAGATATCTTATCATTGACCTGTGTGGCCGAGGGGGGGAAAGAGAAGAAGAGTTGTGTGTCATCTGCATAACAATGGTAGGAGAAGCCATGTGAATTAATAACTAATATACTAGAGAAAGCTGTTGTTCAGCAGTTCAATTCAAACCATCCCCTTGAAACTTTCTATCAGGATATAGACCAAACCATAGTACTGAAACTGCACTTTTCAAAGTTGTAAATGATCTACTACTGTTGTGAGACTGCAACTCTGTATCTATACTAGTGCTTCTTGACCTAAGTGTTGCTTTTGACATCATGAGATTCTATCGGACAGACTCCACAACTACACTGCACTTTGTGGACAGGAACTCTCTCAGGGCGGACATACGATTTTATCACAGGTAACGACGTTGGGAGTTCAGATGCCCTCTCACACTTAACAAGGTTCAGATTGTGACAACCGGTTGGGTGATAGCATAGGCTATACAAGCTCCCAACCAGATCAGATGATGTTACAGTGGGCAAAGAACAGCAGGCAAAACGTCATACATGGAGCCACCTTCTGATTTGTCAATGGGAATTGAAACATAGAATTGGCTCGCATGATCTCTCGCACCTGACAAATTCAAAGCCTACTGTGCCAAAAAGATTTGACATGCCAAAAAGCAATTGGGAGCCCGTAAACCAGTTGGATCGGTTCGGAATGGTATCTCATACTTTGTGAGTTGCGACGTTAAGACCTAACATTTTTCTTACGATTTGGTCGTTAGCCTGCAACTCGTATAATGTACGCCCACCCTTAGTTTAAAGCATAAGTATGCACTGTCAAAAAAAAAAGGTTTTCCCAATTAAACATTCTTAAGTAACTGATTACAATACCACTTTTGAGTTTACTTAATTATCAAGGTTCAATCTTATATGTATTACAAATTATAATCTCCGGTGACAAGCCTTTCATGTTTGCACAGCAAGCATAAATAATTTAACTTAACTCATATTGTGCTGTTTGGCTAATAAAACGAATAGGTCCAATAAAATATGTAGTTTTGTGAAATACATTCTATCACTCCATTCAAATACAAAACCAAAATGACCAAGTTCATCATTAACTGTTGGGTGGTTTTACAGAAGTGTGCCCCTAATCAGACCCCAAAGGAAAACAGACTATGACTGTGTAATGAGCTGACCGGGAGTCTGCAGGGTTTGATAAAGAGACGATGGCAGTTGCTAAACATTCTACTGGGTCAGCATTATGTAAACTTTAAATTGGTGTCTTTGATGGTGTGGGCAGCTAAGCTACAAAGGTTAACCTGATGTAATAAGCTTACAGAGAGCCTTTCCACCACACACATTTTGCACCATTTCTATATTGCCGTCATCTAACATACTGTACAATAAATTGCATTCATCTTAACCTGGCATTCCTCTTGGGAACTGCTGCACACCTAGCGTTTTTAAAGTCCTGACATACACATAGATCTCAGGATGTCAGTACCCCATAGTCACTTGCCTATACACTAGAGCCGTAGCAAGATACACAATTGTATCTTTGTAGGCTACACTTGCCAGAGGCATGTATCCACATCTAGATAGATAGATAGATAGATAGCGTTCCGTATAGAGCCACCCAACTGGCAGATTATTTGCAGTCTCCTTTTATGTCCTTTTATTTTAGCATAGAGGAAAGGTTAAAACATTATTGCGGAGCCAGATAGCCGAGATGTCATTAAATTAATCCTGTTCCAGTAGCCCCGGGTAAGACTACCAGCGTCCCTTTGCCACTCAGATGATTCCGCTGTTTGGTGTATCGGAGGGTATTTTTGCATAAATAAGAATTTTACACTGGGCCGACATAAAACATAAAGATGTTTATGGGGTAAAAATAAACAAGGCATGGCATAATTCCATCCATTCATCCATTTCCTGTACCATTTACTCCCAGTCGGGGTTGCAGGAAGCTGGAGCCTATCCCAGCATACATCAGGTGGGGCTGCCCGGGGTTCAAACATCATACCTTCTGGCTACATGGCGATAGCACTATTCACTGCACCCCTGTGACTGCAAAGCCCCATGCTGATAATGTCATCTTGAAATAGTACTTCTTTCAAAAATTATTTTGTATAAAAAAAAAAAAAGCAATGACTGTTCACTCACTCCTTAGTTGCTACCAGAACATACAGGAGTGATCAAAGTAAGGGAAACATAAATCTTCCATAAAACATGAAAAAGTATCTGCGTTTGTTAAGCAAAATTGCCAGCTTGTTTTTCTCCTGATGATCTGTGCTGTTTTTTTTTTTTTTTTTTACTCTTATGCATTTGTTTTAGATTAAGGCTTGCTATTTTGATAAGTATGTCAATTAATCATAATTCACCATTGTCTGTATTATTATCAAATAATAATTATTAATCAATTAATCAAATGTTACTAGATTACGTTTTTCCCATGGGGCAGCACAGTGTTGCAGTGAATAGTGCTGTTGCTTCACTGCAAGAAGGTACTAAGCTCCTGGTACTTTGCCCTTCCAAGAAAAAAATTCACAGTTATCTCTGGCTTCCTCTGTGGGGGGTTTTGGCCAGAGTAAACTGTGAATTCTTTGGATTCTGCTGAGGCAATTATTGTCTGCTGTAAACTCTACTGCCCTTCTGCATGCGAAAAGCCAACATGTGGATTTCATTGATTTAATTTAATTCATTAGCTTTAACATCATGATCTATCGAAATACATGAGATCTAATATTGTGAAATGTGGAACGGTTGCCACCTTACCAACAAAAAAATGAGTATACTCTCTCACCTCTAGGTGTCCCTCTTTTTCTTCCTAACTGATTCAACGACAGCCACCACTTGCACTCAGCATGTTCAACCCCCTCCCCCCCCCCCCTCCCCCTCCAATCCTCCACCACTTTTATCATCTGAGGAAATGCAAGGTTTCAAGAACATGTTTTTTTTTAAATATCTTTCTCACTGTTTCTAATTTTCATACATTTTAATTCATTAGTTCAGTGATATTATTTTCATTGGTTTTCACCATCCTTTCCTTTTGTAGGGTATGTTAAAGGCCATTTGCGGTGTAGATCACAACACAAAACTATGTACTATGTTAATTAGTTAAATTCTAATTTTAGAACATGACATTGCACCTGCAACTACAGAGGCTGACAGGAACATTTTCGGTTTGGAGAATATTCCACACCTCCATGATGGTTGTACTTGTTACTTACTAAAGCTCCTTATCTAAGTCTGCTGCTGGCTTGACTTAAATAATGTTCATCCCTTAGCTTTGACTTCAATATAAATGCAACTGTTTCAATGAAAATACAAATTTTCATACATTCTTATGATTGCCAATCTTTGAAAGGGGAACAAAACTAACACAGGCATTGTGAACTAAACTTCAGGACAAATGTTTATTGGAGTCAGTTGCTTTCATCTCTGATAAAGTTTATGAATAGAAAGGAATGACAAATCACGCTGACACAATAATAATACTGGAGACAAGAATTTTTACACACATTTTTAAACCATACATGTCGAAGAATGAAATTCAAGAATAATAGTCAATGTTTTCTTTATCGTGTAATATTTTGCGACAGTTTATTTTTTAGAGATGCAAATAACAAGGCCCTTTTCTGCATAAAAATAAAAATAAATCAACACATTCAATCACAAGAATACATTGTGTACCATCTCTGACGAATGCCATCAACTGTGCTAGACTGGATGCCTTTGGATGTTCCAGTATATCCGATATTGCCTGTCTGCGAGGGCTATAACAGGAGTCGGACCAGTATTTCATTAAGATCAAAGGGTGTTATGAAAGGGCATCAACAGCTGTGCTTCAGTGTTGCTCAGGGTACATCGATGAGTGAGGATCATTTTGTGTCTCCCTGAGTCATCACCACTTTTCCTGTGTGTAGGCAGCCAGAGGACCTCTGAAGATTGATATGTTTCAGTGCAGCGAAAGCCTGTGAGTGTCATAACCAATTTCAGCCAGTGCAACAGCCTGGGTCAGATACAAATACGTATTTATATCTGAAAATACAGGCTTGGTGTGTTCATATAATTTTCAAATAACACCTCAGAAATAAGTACATTTTTGAAAATGTATTTTAAAATACTATTTAAAGAGGTATTTCCAAATTCCCTCAAATTATGTTTCAAAATAATCTCCAAATAAAAACATTTCAAATTTGTTCCAAATACCAAGGTCTGGAATACCCAAAAATGTTAAATTGTTAAACAACCATGCCAATAATCTACAATTATAGAGTATATTATTAACACATTTTAACATTTAACATTGCAATTGCTTAAAAAAAAGTTGTTGCACATTATATAAAATCATGTAACTATTCTGTGTAAAACTAGTGCATAAATACAAACTTTATAAACTATTGCATAAATGCAATGAGTTAGGATGATTACAAGGGCCCTGGCAGGGGCCCTCAAAAAATATTAGAATCAGATTTTCTGGTGTGGTGGGGCCCAATGTGAGATATTTTCATGGGGCCCAAAATCCCTGGTGGCACCCCTCCTTGTCACTGCTGCATTAGAGCGGGCAGGTTGCCAGGCTCCAGTCGGGATGGCCAGTTTAAATCTGCCCAGCCGCCATGTCCCCTACCGATCGAGCGTGCCAGACACATTGTGAGGCAGCAAGGGAAGTGATCACTGAAGGCAGATACTTCCCTGCAATATGGCTCCAATCAGTCTCAGGGATGGCCCTGCCCCCTCGTTGTGAGCACCTGACCACAGCTGGTCAGCAGCACATAAAAGGGAGGCCAGCACGATGCTAGAGAGGAAGGTGGAGGGGCTACAACTAGTGAGAGTACAGTGTGTACATGTGCAGTGTGACTGTTGTGCTAGAAGCTATTTGTATCCTCCTCCCCCTCACCTTCCCCCTCCTACCTTATTTTTTACATCCTTCTGAGAGCCTGTTTTCTGTTTGGTGTCAGGATTTAAGTAGGTTAGCCATTTTTATTTCCTGTTTTGAATTTTATTTTCTAGGCCCCTGCTACTCAAATCATGGTTCTTGAGGGCCTAAAGACAGTCTGCCCAATCAGCAGAAAAGAAAACCAAAATTTGAGGGACAGATTTGAGTATCCATGACCTTGGCTTTTGATGTGACATCACCAAACTGCTAGCTACCTGGTTGGAAGAAAGGGAATGTAACTTTGTTAAATGTTTGGTAGGGAGGCTCAACTCCGAGCCTGACCTTCATTTGGTTTTCTTTGTGTAAAACCTGTTTTTCAAAATGAAAGTCCCGGTTGCTCACTGTCTGAAACATATCTGCTGTGGTGTCAAATTATTGCACAGCTTGCTCACTCTTGGTAGCCAACAGCATTGGGTTACAATATATTATGGCAAGTCATGTAACGTATATGAACTGTAAAAAAAGAGCTCTCAATTACATGCTGCATGAAGGTGCATGATTAAATAATCTATGCACATTAACTGTCTAATAATAAATTTATGTTTTTATTTTGCTTAAATAACTTTGTGTTCAGTGCAGTTGTCACATCAATAAGCCTTATGAATGACAGATGAATTAACATATTCTAATTACTTGTTTTACTTGTTCAGTGAAGACACTCCACGTCTTTGAAAGGGCAGCCACCTACATTATCCCAGTCTGTAAGACTTCCGAAATACATTGCCACACATTGTCATTAGAAATGCATCACCAACCTTCTTGCTAATGTTGTCACTGAGAACATGCTTCCTGTATGTTTCTGTGGGTGTGCATGTGCATCTGTGTGTGTTTTCCTTGGGATTTATTTATTTATTTTGCTAATTATTCAGATGATTCCCATCCTTGTTAAACAATCTCATGTTTGTAGTTATACACCTAGCATTATACACCTTGAGAGCACTGATTGGTTTAAAGGTATTGCTTCACGCCCACCATGCACACCACACTGGCATCTTCCTATACGTGTGTTGATGTGGAAAAACTGCTCCCATGTGTGTTCCCAAACTCGCCTCCATCCGAGTCGTATTTAATCACTCCTTCCTCACTCCATGTGTCTTTGTTTTCCTTCTGAGGCGGCAGCTAATAAAGAGGCTGACTTGATCTTTGGAGCACTGAACCGGCGTTGAAAAATTACAGGCAGCACTCCTGTCACAGTGTCAAAATCAACTGGTGAATGTAGTGTTGAGCTCAGCAATAGCAAATGACCTGGTGGACCACAGATAAGGACTCTAGTGAATGACCAAAGAATACTTTAAATTGTGAAGAAAACCTGTTTTTAACTGTCAAACAGATCAAGAACATGTAGGCATACATGTGTCAAACAGACTACAATAGAGAGAAGACTGCACCAGCTAGGATTCACGGTAAGATGCAAACAACTGGTAAGCCTCAAGAACAGAATGGCCAGATTAGTATGCTGAAAAGTACATTTAAAACTGTAGAGTTCAGGAACACAGTCTTATGGACAGATGAGATGAGTATTAACCTGTATCAAAGTGATGGAAAGAGGAAATTTGGAGAAAGAAAGGAACTGCTCGTGATCCTAAGGAACATGGTGGCGTTAGTGCTATGAAAATATACAGTAGTATTTCAATCACAATTTTGAATTGAATTTGAAATTAAATTATGCTTCAAATGTGCATTTGATCCAGGTCTGCAGCCCAGTGACAATAGATTTTACCTTGCAGTATCTCTGTTGTGGCCCCTTATAAGGTAGGATTGGTTTTTTTGCAGCAGAAGCTTGTAGAGCTCCTTATCTGAACAAAGGCCGGCTTTTTTTTTTTTTAAACTAAGTGAAAAAATGTGCTTATGGTAAGAATCACTGAATTGAAGGTTGTGTTTTTTTTGTCTTGGTCAGGTACTTAAGGTCCTAAACCTGTGAGGGAACAATATCCCCTGCATTTGTGTGAACTGGGTGGTTCCCATTTATTCTATGTAAATGTTTTTCTCTGGACATAATTGCCTTCTGGGAGATGTATATCACAAAGCAATAAAGAAGTTGGCCCCAAACATTGTGGTTTCTTTAGAAAACCAGGATGGTGAGATGCATGGGGCCATTGTCATCCTGACAGAGGCCACATCCATCGGGATAGAAATTTTTCATCATAGGACATAGGTGATCACTCAGAATAACTTTGTATTGATTTGCAGTGACCCTTCCCTCTAAGGGGCTATTTGGACCCAAATCATGCCAGGAAAATGCCCCACAGCATTACAGAGCCATCAAACTCCCTCACTGTAGGGGCCAAACATTCAGGCCTGTACCATTCTCTTGGTGTACAATATACATGCACTCGCCCACTTGTCGAGAAAAAGGTGAAGTATGACTCATCGGACCATATCTCTGAAGACCACGGTTTTTGCACCACTGAACTCTCAAATGTGCATTCATCTTTATAATGAGAGGTTTATGCACTGCAGTACTTCTGTAATATCCCTCACTGTGTAGTTGTCGAAGGAAGGAACGCGCGCTTTCAACCACAATTTCCGATCCTATTTATTGACGTCTTTCCCATAGAGCTAAATGCAGATGTCACTTTAGTAGCTGTTCCTATTGAAACACTGGCCAGTTGAGCAGTCTCTGTGACTGAAGTACCTGACATCTGTGACCCAATAAGTAAGCCCCTTTCAAAGACACCATGATGATCCAAAATCAAGTTCAGCTGGGCCTGTTCAGCATTTTTACACATGCCACAGAGCATGATCGGGTGTTCATTGCTTAATTGTATCATGCAGTCCACCTGTATGGAAGCATCTGCATTCATTATGCATTCATACTCATTTATTCAGGTTTTTCCTTTAATTTGTCACCCATCTTTATATGCGTGTGTGTCTTTCAAATGACAGTCATCACTGAATTGATTCCCCTCAGATTCCCCTTAGCACTTCAGCCAATGGAAATGCTTGACATGAGGTTTTAACACACTGATTTTCCGGTTACATTTCAAAATATCAAAATTGATTGAGAGCCAAAACCACTCTCTGTTTAATGATTCCCTTACATCTGATTAGTATGCACTTCTGGAGAAACTTGGGCTGTCAAGTTTCATTTGTTAGTCACTGACAGGCTTCTACGCTTCACTCCAGGGAGGCGACTGGTGACAAGATGTGCCAAAGTCTGGCAACAAGCCTGGCAGTTCCCTTTATCACTCCGCTGAAAAGGCCAGCCCTTTCATAAATAAAATTAGAATCTCCTTGCCCGGTGTCTCTGCATGTATCTCATCTCCTCCTTGAAGCTCAGGCATTTCTCGGTCGTGTTGGAAGGAAAAAATGACTTTCTTTGTGAGCCCAAGGCAGTGCTGCAAGTTCATAAAGATGGGTCAGACTACTCCTAAATTCATGGATACATGCTACTTAATGAATAATGCAGTGAGCCATGAGGTTCATAACAATGGGATGTGTGAGATAATGTCATATGAATGTTGCTCATTATGTTGCTTTTCAGATCAATTCTAGTCATTACGAGTAGAGTAATCTGATTCTAGTTAAAATTTAGTTCGCATATGCATCGTATATTGTGCAAACTAGGACTGAATGGAAAGTTGCTTTTATAGATCTCTTCCACATTCATTTAAGTATGATGTATGAACATTTTTAGACTATTGCCTACAGTAACACAGCAGAGTTATGCCTATTGAATGCAATTCTGATTGTTCTGTTGTTCTTTTTAAATGTATTTAATGTATCGTGCAATGTTGGCTTTAAGTTGCTCTGGATAAAAGCATCTGCAAAATGCATGTAGAAATAACTATAAATTGTGGTAATACTGTATATTTATTCGCATTCAACATTCATTTGAACTCAAATGAGCATGCACCAAAAATTTAGAGGGAAAATATTTCATTATAATCTTCCATGTGCTCAGTGTGCCAGTAGAATAATTTAAAGCTTTAAATCAAGAGCATCATAGCAAATGCAGTGAGAATTCTGCTTCTACCAGATGAAATGCACTCAGAGTCTGCCCCCGGCTAGCTAGAGGCTGAGAGTCTGAACATAGCGGGGATTCTCAGAATACACTAATACTACTAATAGTTAGTAGTAGTGCTGCATCCATTTTTAAATAACCAATGTGAATTCAATAAGGAACTTGTTCTGTCCTTTGCTTGATGGTACACAGTATTGAATTAACATGGTCCAGTGTTAATTCAACTCTAACAGAGTACATGTAAGTCCAATATGTACTTAGTAACAGCTGATATAATTCTGAATTGTGGGTACACAAACATGAAAATAGGAAGAAGAGGAGAAGCTGGCCATGTGGGAAGCAGCAGGAGAAAGTAACTCTTTGGTACTTATTATAAGATAGAGAATTTTTGATAGTTAATTGTATCTACATTTAGAAAGCATTACTACATTGCATCTGAAAAGGGCCCTTTAGATATGAAGAGAAAAGTGCAGTGTATTATGGACAGAAGTGTGAAATGCTGACATTGAAAGTTATGAGGAAATGTATTGTTGCAATGATATACAATCTATTTAATATAAGCCCTCAAGAATAATTATCACTAGGCTTATGAAATTCATCCAGGATATCTCACTACCCAGACATCACAGTTATTTATATATTTATCTATCTATTTATTTATTTATTTATTTTGATTACACCACTCTCAGATTGGTTGAGGAATCTGTTGCTGTTTTCTTTATTTTTGTTGGAACATTGTGTTTTGTTCTGTTCTTCAATAATATAAATTTTCAGTGCAACTGTCTCAACCACCATTAAAACCATGATTTATTGCCCTGCTTCGGAGCATTTAAGGATGTGAGATCTTCGAACAATTGGTTTGATCACAGGAGGTTCTCCCCAAGGGGGGGGGGGGGAGGAAGATGGATTGGACATGCGTTTGGAGGTGAAGAGGAGTTAATAAACGTAACAGCCTCGCTCACATACATAAATTCACACACTTCTGGATTTAAATATATAGCTGTTCTGGTGAAGATAACACTGTGCTAAAACATTAATGTGATGACCTGACTTTATCTGAATCGATCAACGGAATAAAATACAGCCAATGAACTAAGCTTGTCCATATAATGATTTTTTTTCTTCTTTTTTTTATTCAAGCAGTCCTTTCCTTCCTTCCCCCTCAGGCAAAATTTAATTAACTTTTTGTTTGATTACGCTGCGGTTTTTATTTGATTCATTTAATTTCAGAGCTGTCTGTATTTATACTGCATGTCCTAAACCTTTGATTCATAACGCCACATTAAAATGAAACCCGAGACCTGTCAATATGATGGGACACATTACATGGCCTCTGCTGCTGCCATATTCTGAAGATGTTTTTAATGGTAGTACTGTCTCTGCAGACTACACTTCACATTTCTTTATCCTTTTTTCCCTTAACTTTTCTTTACTGACATGCTTTGTAATGCGCTGCTTACCTCCTGGGGTATGGCACCCTGTTGTTTTTATTTTGTTCAGGTTAATGTTCTTTAATCTTTTTGATTTTGGCAGTCACTCTGGAGGGAACGTGGGATGCAGTGCAATGTTATCACCGCTCAGTTCAGACACCACACAAATTCCCTCTCAGGGCTGTAAACCTAAAAAAACGATAAAAAAACACCTATAGTAAGTATACAAATGAATGCTACTTAGAGAGAAAGCCCATACATGGCGGATTCATTTGATGGTTTGAGGTTCTTGTCTCTGTCTCTACCTATTTCCCCTTAAACTGAAACAGCTGTATATGGTTTGGGTTGTAAGGTATTATATAATAAATGTGCATGTAACCATCAGTGGTCTGTTTATCACTCCTATCTTTAGTCCATCTCTGTGTGTGTTTAAGCATGGGGTTAAATAATTGGTAGTATAAATTGGTAGTTTTCACAGAAGTTCAACCAGGGAGACTGCCAGGTCATCTCAGTATACATGGTCTCTCGTCAGCCAATCAGTGTGAGTATAGTTCTATGAAAGGTCGCCTGCTGAATTGCTCTGAAGCAATTTGTTCTTTTCTCTCTTTCCTCTCCGCCCCCACCAGCTCAGAACTGTCCTGCCTCCATAGGGGGGTTGCCGTCATGAACCCCAGCCCTGATACTATGGGACAGGCACATACTGATCTCTTTCAAATGCTTGCAGGACACTCAGCTCACCAAAGCTGGGATCCATGCTGAAACAAGGTCATTGTACATCATGGCCCATTTTATAAAACAAGATTAAAATGATTCATTTGATTCAGAAGACTGAGTCATTGAATTTGATTTGATCTGATGTCTGAACTCCAAACACCCTCAATGATTCCAAAGACGTAATACTTACAATGACATATGACAGCAATGCTATTTTTTATTGTTAGTGTTAAGGTGATTTTCTGCCCTTGAAGGAACAGCAGAAGTCATCAAGAGATTTCTCTGTGATCACACTAGGCGTGAATCTGAAGAATTTTGCAAGGATAATCGTCTTTTAATTTGTTGCAGTTACTTTGATGAGATGTGGCGCCACCCCTGCTAATTCAACATATTTTGTCAGTGCTGTTTTGTCCAAAGCTTGTCTTGGATTTCTTGCACCTGGCAAATTGTCATTAGAACTTGGCAAGGAGAACTGAATGAACCAAATGTATTAATCTATTTATTTTTTTCATTCTATTTGTGGGCTGTGCACACCACAATATTGTTAAGTTCATAATTAGTGGTCAGATGCTCCCTCAGAATTAAAGAGAGTCAAACTGAAATAGAGAGAAAAGTCAGTGACATTTTGAACAAACCATCAACACTCTAAGCATATCCATTTGGAATGGTGTGATACCATGAGGACATATTCAACAGTGGCATCCCTAATGCGCTAAAAACCCATTCTGTGTATACCGGGTGGTTTTTAGATCTGCCAGCTAATTTAAAAGGTTGTTCCAAATCCCTGTGATTCCTAACACCATTTTCCTTCTATTATCTCCATTAACCTGTTCCGTAATTTATTGTGGTGCCCAGTTCCATGCCATCTTAATTGCTGCATTCACAGCAGCAGCCCTGGTCCCACTGCCAGGTTTGCCTTCCATCTAGAACGCATTGGCCAATGACTTTGCTCAGAAGACACCAAACTGTTTTACTGAATGTGCAATGCCATAAGAAAGTATTTGCCCCCTTCCTGATTTTCTCTATTACTGCATAACTGAATGGTTTCAGATATTTAGATAAAAAGTGATACTTTATTTCCTTGATTTATTTGAATGAAAGAAGTTATCAAACATCCATATCAACCAGGTGAAAAAGTAATTGCCCCTTACTCAATCAACCAATTAACCAAATTTAATAGATAATTAGATTCAGATGATTGAATAAAGCCAGGCTTGATTACAGCCAGCCCTGTTGAATCTAAATCTCACTCATATTGAACCTTACCATCCGAGTAAAGTAGTCACCACAAAGTTTCTACAAGCACACTATGCCACGATCAAAGGAAATTCCAGACAAAAATTTGTTGAAATATATCAGTCCGTAAAGGGTTACAAAGCCATTTCTAAGGCTCCACTGAACCACAGTGAGAGCCATTACCTCAAAATGGATAAAACTTGAAACAGTGGTGAATCTTCCCAGGAGTGGCTGGTCTGCCAAAATGTCTCCAAGGGTGCAGCAACAACTCATCCAGGAAGTTCCAAAAGATCCCAGAAGAACATTCAAAGAACTACTGGCCTCTCCAGCCCCAGGTTAGATCAGTGCTCAGGACTCCACAATAAGAAAGAGTCTGGGAAAAAAATTTGATTCATAGGAGAGTAGCAAGGTGGAAACCACTGCTAACAAAGAGAAACATCTCACATTTGCATACAAAGCACCTGGATGATCCCCAAGCCTTTTGGGATAATGTTCTATGAACAGAGGAGCCAAATGTGGAACTTATTTGGTGACACAGGTCCCATTATGTCTGGCGTAAAGCACATACAGCATTTCACAGTAAGAACATCTTACTAACAATCAAACATGGTGGTGGTGGTGGTGTAATGTGTGGGGATGCCTTGCTGCCTCGGGACCTGGATGACTTGCCATTATTGACGAAACCATGAATTCTGCTCTGGACCAGAAAATTAATATTAAAAATATCCAGTCATCTCTCCTTGAGCTGAAGCGTAACTGGGTTATGCAGCAAGGCAATGATCCAAAACAAGTCCATGTCAGAATGGCTGAAAAGAAACAAAATGAATGTTTTACTGTGGCCAATCAAAGTCTTGACTTGAATCCAATACAGATGTTGCGGCAGAACCTGAACTGAGCAGTCCATGCTCAAAAACCTATCAATTTGTCTGAATTAAAGAAGAGCGGGCTAAAATTCCTCCACAGCAACATGACAGATTTATATCAAACAGGACATATTTGTTTCTAATTATTCCTGCTAAAGGTGGTACAACCAGTTATTAAGTTTAAGGAAGCAATTACTTTTTCACATGGGTGATATGGCTTTTTTGAAAACTTTCCATTAAATAAATGAAATAATTTAAAAAATGTGTTTTGTGTTTACTCAACTTCCATTTCTCTAATATTACATTTTGTCTAAAGATCTGTAACCATTCAGTGTGACACATATGTAGTTGTAAAGTAAAGCAGGAAGGGGGAAATTACTTTTTCTTGGCACCGTGTATGCCAGAATATTATTGTATTGAAAATATGCAGGAACAACAGTTACATTTACTCTACTATAGTTAGCTCTATTGTATTGCATCCAGATAATATGCACAGCTGCGGCAAAGAAAATAAAGTGAGTGAAGGAAAAAAGAATGTACCTGCATGCTGTCTGAATGCTCCCAGTAACTAAATCACAGCAATTTTTCAACCTACGCAGTCTCCATCAGGTTACCGCTTAATTGCACCCGGCCTGTTTAAATGGACAAATCGGCATATTAAGTGGATGTGATGTATTCAGGAATAGGATGTTAGTAAGGCATGGCAAAAGTAAAAAGGACATTAGGGAGGGATGAGCCTCACAAGAGATGCATGGGTGCAAATCATTACATTTACATAATATCTGGACGCATATTTAAAAATATACATAATAACGTGCATAACAATACAAAGGAATACAAAGGCATTACTAGCTGTGTAGAAAAATGCAAAGATAAGTGTTACCAATATCAAATGGAAAATTCTTTGCTTTAGTAAGTGTAGCTCTTGAAAGTGGAATTTCCTTTGTAGTAATATTTTATGAATGTTACCACCTCAACAGGAATGGTATATGTTTGATACCCAAATATTCCAGGGATGCAGTGGTGTGTACAACAGTAAGAAGCTGAATGGCAACTGAACCCATAGTCCACTGGTCCCTCCCATCCTTACTGTGCTATGCTGTTGTGCTACTAATATTGTCTTCAATTGCCGGTGTGTCTTTTCTACTCTATATCACATGGTTAGTTCTTTTAATCAGTCTCATAAAATGACGTTTTGTCAATGTAAAATAACAAGGTCATGGACTTTGCTATTTCATGACAACACATATATAGCAAAACAAACACAAGAACAAACAGCAGTAAAATGACCTTATCAGGTATTACAAATTTTCCGCTATCCTATTGTTTGATGCTAGTGTTAAATAAAATGCATTTCAATACTTAACGGGAATAAAAGGGGAGGCCAGTCCTTAATTCTGTTAGGTGATGCGTCAGCTCGTCAACTGTTCCAAGGCCACGGCAGGTGTGTGTGGACTCCTGGAAGGCTTATTTGTTGAATAACAGGTTTCAGTCAGGATTTGCACAAATCTTCCACTTGGGTCCAACCGCAAGGGAGGCACGGATGAAAAGTATGTGGATACTTGTTCTTCAAAACAGCTGTCGGAGGGAAATAAACCAGCTTAGTTTATTTCGCAGACGGTAGCAGGCCAACTCTTTCTTGTTGGTCAGGAAAGGTGATTTGGGGCATTCAGCAATGTCTGTTGATTTCCTTAGTGGTGTCTGGTTGGGCAGACAAGTGTCTAAACCCACTGAGCCACTTAGAGCCCCTCACCGAGTGCCCAGTTGTTAAGCTTTTTGGTGAGATTTTATGTTCAAAAAGTAACTGACACGACAGAATCCCACGTGTGTTTCATGGAACCTGGTTGGTAGATTATTTTTGGGCACAGAAACATTTGTTTGTCTCATGGTATTGAAGCGATCAATAAACATGGATAGATAAACCATTGATTACTGCTTTAATGTTTAACCCCGTTAAATCATGTTCCCTATTTTGCTTCAAAAAGTGGGTGTTCCTATCCCCAAACTGATGCCCAATTGATCAAGCAGAGAGTTTATTGCAGGGTCACACAAGGACAGGGACAGACACTTAATTATGCCTTGGTTGACCAGAAAAAGTTCATGGTGAACGTGACTCAGCGGAGAGTCAGTCCTGTGGTCAGGAAGCCAGAGGCCACAAATGCTTTACTGTAGTTGCAGAGTGATTTTCATGATGGGGATAAATTTATCTGACTCTATTCCCTACTGGGCATCCATCTGAGACACTAAATATTATGTCGAAAACTACATTATCTGTACATTAATATACGTACAATGTGCACACATACACAGATCTATGTATACTTTATGCTGGTATTTACGTGTGTGTGCATATGCATGCATTTGTTTTATGACTGTTCAATGCCTTTTTGGAACATTATTAACATCTTTACATTTTAATTACGTAGAGTGAAAGAAAGTGAAATAAAATGTCAGAGGTCGACAGTGCCGGACACATTAGTGAGTGCTTTGATTTTCTTTCTTTTTAAATTTCTGTAATGTTCAGACTGCAAGTTAAAATATTCCACACATTAATCTAAATCAGGTAAATAATTAATTTGTTCAAAGAGATACCTTGAGGGCCAGAAAAGTTATCCTTGGCTTTATTATGATTAAGTTTTATTTGTCCATGTTAGATATCTTAATTAGACATCTCCTTATCAGTTCTGATAAATAAAACCTAGTTTACATTCTTGGAAACAGTGAAAAACAAAACAAAATGAAGGTTAGGCAGGGTCAGGGTATTCTCAGCGCAGTAATTGAGTGTTAAACTCAATTAATTTGAGTTTAACCTTGGCTTTATTTAGATTAATATGAATTTGTCCATGTTAGACAAATTAATTAGACACATCCTTATCGACTCTGAAAAATAAAACCTAGTTTACATTCATGAAAAAATAAATGAAAAACAAAACATAATGAAGGTTAGGCAGGGTCAGGGTATTCTGAGCACAGTAATTGAGCAATAGACTTAAGTTGGATGTTTCATTAAAATTAAAGTTGCACTTGGCACATTATTATCCAATATTTGGTGTACAGAGAAGGGACCACAAGGTTGACACGGAAAACTGTTGATTGGACGAGTGTGATTACTTAAGGCAGTTACTTCCCAGCAAGGTTCTATAAATAATCAAGTTACCTTAAGGACACTGGATGTTCACAAATCAAAGGACCATTTCTGAAGAGGAAGGCATTGGTTTGCTTGATTTATTTAAATATTTGGCATTTAAACTTTCTCACTCTGTTAGTGCAAAATGATTTCTCGTTCTATTAGGAACATTGCAACTTCTGCATCATCCCCCCAGGTATAGGAAATAGTGTAATAATGTGGATTATATGGAAATAACAGTTATTCTTTACAGAATCTAGACTGTATTCAGAATTGACTTCTGGGTAAAACCCTTAAAGATTTTACATGTAACCAGTGTAAAAAAAGATTACGCCAATATTAAAAAGCGTAATATGACAATGGATTCACTTTACTTGAGCACCAGCCAAGCACAAGTGAGAATTTTCCTGGAAGAATGCATATAATAATAATAATAATATTAATAATAATTGTGTCCATCCTCCCTGAACTACTCAGCATGTAGATGAAGAAACTGATGATGATGAAGAAACAAACACTGTTTTCAGACACATCATTTTCCTCTTTTCCAAATACACTGTATAAATCACAGCACCTCTGATTTCTCAAAAATCTTTACAGAGGTGGGTGAAACTTACCTCAACCACCACCAGTTGTGCCCTCTGCCAGGGTGTTGGAAGGCAGCCATTTTGTACAACAGCTGAGGTGGAGCTCAGGGGATAGTTAAAGCACTTAACCGCTACGGAGACACAAATACCACTTCCAGCAGGCAGCAACTTGGTTTTCCCAGGGGTCTCCAGTGCTACTAAAAGCCAACCCCAATCCAAAGCTTTGCTTGGACCATTAGGTCAGAGTGAATTAAAGGGTGTAATGACTGCTGGAATATCTGTGATTCCTTGCTCAGTTACTAGCTAATGCAGAGGTGCATTTGTTCCCTCATGAAGAATGATACAGATTTGGCCTAATTGATTCAGGCCCAAAGGTACCGTGGGCACTGACTGGATGTATGCCACAGGCCTTGAATGCTTCAATGATGACAAAGCAAACGCATTAAAATTTCAATCATTAACTTTGATTCACCTCACAGCTTGGCAAGTTAAGCAGTTCCCAACAATAAAGAGCCCAAATGTTTGCGAAGGGGAAAAAAGCAGGACATTTATTTGTAAGTGAAAGCTAAGAAAAAACTGGTGATTATATTCAGCCCTGCGTATAAAAGATGTAGAAACTTCAGATGTTTGTTCGATCCATCTGTAAAACTCACACCCAAGGGACTGAATGTCAATTATCCAGCATAAGCCTGCTGAGGCTTTGCAGTGTGGCTATGCTTGAGGTGAAAAGCCTTATTTAGAAAGGCAGTCAAAGGCCTAAGCAGTTGAGCAGTGTTGAATTGTAAGTGGTTTAACATAAACTACTCATTCCTTGACAAGGCATCGAAATGGGAATAAGCAGCACATTACATATTCAATAAATGTTAATGACTACTAGTGTTTTGCTAAAAGGACAGTATTAATTGCAACACAATTCAAACAGAAATTATTTGGTATTCTAAGTTTTAGAATCACTGGAGAAAAACCTATTTGCGCTAAATATGTTTAAAGCATCGCAGCCCTTTTGTCATCTGAACATTGGTTTAACACGATGATGGATGGTTTCATTCCAGGTCCTGACAACACCTCATCCTTTTATTCTGGTGTTAGGGCTTGTTGTTCAGAAGCTCAAAATCTCAATTTTCTGCTTGATTGAGAAATCAATTATGTATAAGACAAATATGGTTCTGGAAGGACTGGGGGAACTTATCAGATTGCAATTAACTGCATAACTGTCTACGACACAAAATGAAAGTTGTCTGCATTGTACCTACTGACAGGTGTTTTGCATGTGTAATAACCTGCCATTTTATAATGTGTATGTCAGATCGATTGGATTTTTACAGCTTATTTCAGTTCAGGGAAAATCTAAGACCTTTACTCAGCAAATGAAGCATAAGATCCCAGTGTGAACAGAACCATTATATCTTGTTTGCATGCAATCAAACTGAAAGTGACTGCATCTCATGAATCCATTATTATTGTCTCACTACTATTTTACACTATTATGGGCTATTTTCTCTGGGTCATTCAGTGAAATTTATGCCAAACAGGCAATACAGGGAAAAACGTTTTTATTAACTGGGCTTTTTTCCCCAAAAATCCTGCCGGTGCACAACTGGTGCCTTTACTGCAGGTTCTAGTATAGTATAGGTATAGTGTAATGTACATATCATGATCAATGATCAAGTAAATTTAAGCTTCAGTGGAAAATACACTTCAGCGCAGGTCTGGATTTGATATTATATGAGCACTAAACTAATACTCTTTCACTAAAAGTACTATCCCATATGAAAATTAAATATATAGCAATATAAATATATACTGGAAATATATTAAGAAATGTGTGTGTGTGTGTCTACATGTGTGTGTGTGTCAAAGGGGGTGCCCATGCCCCTCCCCCTTTTTTAGTCAGTCAGTTTTTGGGCAACCTGGGAAGAAGTTTGTGGAAGTGGGCATCTGAGTCCTGCATCTAGGTCTGATGTTCTACATTTCATCTGTGGTTTGTTCTGGGATATTCTGCTGTCTTTTGGTTTTTTAATTTTGGATTACTTTGGGACAAACAAGCTGTGGTTTATGTATGTGCTTTCATTCATTTCATGTGTGACAGGCTATGTCTGTAACCTTTTTAATTGTTTTAAGGTAGTTGAACCTTGTCTTTAGATTAGACGGGGATATTTGTTGTAATTAAATACATTTCTTAATTTTTATCTGGTTGTGAGTCATACATTTTGACAACCTGCCCCCCCCCCATCTCACTCTATTTTTCTCTCGATGCATCTGATTCTGTTACATTCTCTCCCCCTCTTCTAACCCCCCCCCATCTCACACTCTCTCACTCTCTCTGCATCAGATTATCTCACTCTCTTTCTCCCTATCATTCTGTCTGTGCATCTGATTTGTTGTTAGCTCTACAAGTGTCCAATATAAAATGGACTTTACAGTAAGAAGGTCAGAGATCAATACCAGTGGTCAAAACTCTAGGGAGGAGACTTTAAGTAGCTGCTAGCTTTGTCGAACATACTATAGAAAATACGAGTAACAACTATCGTGTGGGGCACAGCCCAAGTTGATGTTGCTTATTGTTGATTATTTACCTTTTGACCTAGTATTCATCTAAAACGGGTGCACAGCTCCGGTCCTGGAGGGCTAATCTGCGTGCTGGTTTTTGTTCCAACCGATTACCATCGACATAGTCTTCCGACAGCTCTATAAACTATGCTGCTTCACTCCTGCACTTGAGCTCAGGAAAATCTCTAGGATACACTTGCAGTCTGCGGCTGTAGCTGGTGCTTATACACGTCAGATCAAGATATGATTGGGCTAATTAAATAAATGTTGGCAAATGTTCACACAAAATCCTGAAATGGATTAGCCCTTGTTGTGCACCCCTGGAATCTAAAAATAATATAAAATGAAAGCAGAAACAGACATGCTAAGCATGAGAAAAAGGAAGTTTAAAAGATATTCTTGAGAGGAAAAGCAAAGATGAAGACAGCAGCCTTGAGGCCTAAGTGTCAAAATGAAAGTGACTGCACTGATGATTCCATTATATGTACTCACACTAGTTTACACAATGATGTAATTCTGGTATAATGAATTTATCCCAATAGGAAAAAAAAGTTTTAACTGGTATGGAAAATTGCCGGCAAAGGTTT
The DNA here is from genome assembly GCF_018555375.3 of Anguilla rostrata. Classification (NCBI taxonomy): domain Eukaryota; kingdom Metazoa; phylum Chordata; class Actinopteri; order Anguilliformes; family Anguillidae; genus Anguilla; species Anguilla rostrata. Next base: position 39,348,983 of record NC_057940.1, on the reverse strand, counting down.
TACTAGTTTAGTATAGTGGGTTGGGTGATGTATATATGATCAATGATAAGTACATTAGTTCAGTGGAAAATACACTTGCCAGGTCTGGAAATAATGAGAAACTAATACTCTTCATGATCAGTTATCCCATATGAAATTAAATTTGGCAATATAAATATATATATATATTAAGAAATGTGTGTAGCCAATGTGTGTGTGTCAAAGGTTGCACACATTGTTGGCAACTCGGGAAAAGTTGTGAAGTAGGCATCTGACCATCTAGGTCTGGTTATTTTTGTTTTTCTGGGATATTCCTGTCTTTATTTTGATTACTTTGGGACAACCTGGGTTATTAACCACTTCAGTGACTGATGTGAAAAGAAGATTGAACGCAATTCGATATTGCTGTAATTTAAATACATTTTTTAATTGTTACTGGTGGAGTCATACTTACGTTCTCGTACAATTGTTCACATCTCCCCCAACCCCCACTCACACCTCCACCTCTCTGCACAGATACTCACTCTCTTCCTCCTAGATTCTGTTGTGACATACTGTGGCTTACATAGTCTTAAAAGGATTACTAAAGCTAGTTACAGTGGTAAGGAGGTTAAGAGCTAGTAATACATGAAATTGAGAAGACTGGTGCCATTTTTCTTATTGGAATCCTTTTGACTAGATCATCAAACGTCAGCTCTCCCAACGCTCGGACTTATTTTCACACCAACAAGACAATTATCATAAAGGCTAATGGGATCATGTTTAACATGCGTGATGGCAACTGTACGCACACATGGGCATATTAGCAGGGAATCTTTTTCATCCTCTGTTACAGTTGCTAAGGCAGTTGTTGACGGTTGTTTATAGAATGTTTTCAATTTTAGTTTGATAACATCCTATAAACAACTGTCAATTCACCATTTGGCCTGTTCTGCGCCCAAGAAATCTTCAAAGGGCTAGGCTAGAGCAGCCTAGACATAAAACACAGAGCACAGGGCTGTAGCCATTAGAGGTGTAAATGTGTGTGAGCAGTTTGTTTGTGCATGCGTATGGGTGTGCATGTGTGAATGTGTGTGTGTGTGTGTGTCAACAGGGGTGGCCTGGGAAACTCAACTCTGTCATACCTTGCACTCATAGGATTCCAAAACTGGTATATCTCATAGGATTCCAAAATTGATATAAATCTATGAGCATTATGTTGGAGATTCTGGGTCAGGCCATATGAGAATATAGCTGAGGCCAGGATATTAATACTGGTTTTGTAACCTGGTTTAACTATTGCTGGATCTCATCTCTCCACATAGCAGCTCACAAAAATTTCAATAATAGCCAAAGCTGTCCCTCCCAAAAAGATCTCAATATCTTTACTAATTAATGTCACCAAAATGGTCCCCATATGGAGGGTTAATTTACTTATAACCTTAAAAATATGTGGATTGACCTGAAACAATAATATAATTATTCATAATTTACTACATTTTACGGTGTCAAACTCAGATGAAAAATATAAATTATAACACAGTGAACATCCAACTTGCATGGTAAAATAAAGAATAGTTATACTCTATTTCTGTTAGAGAAAGTCCACCTCTCCTCCAGTCCATTCCCAGAGTGCTACTGAAACTGCGTTTTGTTTGTCAATGTTTGCGTTGAGCATTCCGCACTGCAAGAAGGCACTCTTTATTTCTAGTGAATTAATTTGACTTTATTTTGCTTTTTTTACCAAAGCTACAATTTACTTTTTTTACGGCAGCTTTAATCTGCTCTGATCGAATTGAATTGAATATAACCTGAATTGCCATGACAATGTATTTCACAAAGCTGGCTCGTTTCACTCTATGACATCCTCACATTAACAACCACAAGACAAAGATGGCTACCACAAGCTATGATGAAGCTAGTAGTGGTAATGTAGATGTAGTTATGTGTTACCAGCTGTCTCGACTTGCCCTCAGAAGAAAGGCAAAGTTTGCTGACAGGCCAAGAACAGCCAAGCAACAACCGAGTAGTTCAGACCCCCAAGAAGAGTGGCAAAATTCAGCATAGGAGGAGGAGGACACATGATATTCCTGGCGTGATCAAGCCACCGACCCTGCGTTATGGAAAAATACTTCTAATGACAGAGTCATATCAATACTAGCTGGAAGAGGAGCAACCCCATTGCAAAACCAGAGTGCAAAATACCCAACCTCAGTTAGGAATCAAGGTCTTTGGGATAAGCGTAGCAGTTTCAAACAAATTGCTCAGTTTTAAATTTCCCTATGGACCAACTGTTTCTAGACAGTGACTGCTGTACTCTCCCTCAACAGGTTCTGTGTTCTATTTTGCATGTAAACTGTTTTCCAACAAGCATAGTACCTTTTGTCAAGGGGTTTAGTGATTGGAAACACTCAGAAAGAATAAAAGATCACAAGAGGAGTACAGAGCATTGATCATGTATGTTTGCCTTACACTAGCAAACAAAGGGCACCGTGACTACAAACTCTGACTTGGTGAAACAATTAGATGGAGAGAGACAATTCAAGAGGGACGTTTTGAGAAGAGTTGAGGCAGGGATTAAGTTTTTAGTGGACAGAGGACTTGCACTTAGAGGGAATAATGAACTTCCAGGGTCACCTGACAATTGTAATTTCCTTGGCATCTTAGAAGTACTATCAGTTTTATCCATTCATGGCCGAAGACATAAAACGTTTGGTGGAAAGGGAAGAGGTAGTGTTTTTATTGTAGTGGATTTATTGTACTACTGGGAGAGAAAACCGACTATGCAATTGCAGATGAGATTCAGGATGCAAAGTATTTTCTGTCATTGTTGACTCCACCCAGACCTTTCACACGCGGATCAATTAACATTCAAATTTAGTTTTGTCAACAAAGATGGAAATCTTTGGATTTCTCTTTGAACAACATCGTAGTTATAACTGTGTAAAGATAGATTATTTGTCTTGTGGTACTTTCTTCATTTACACTAGACACTGATCGTTGTTTGGTTGGTTAACATTGCTTGCACTTATTGACTATTAAGCGGCCCTGTGCCTTCTTCATAATATCCCTGTTTTGTATTCCTGAGAGTTACACTGATGCTCCCCACTTCTGTGCATCACTCTGGATAAGAGCATCTTCTAATTGATTGTAAAGTAATGTTGTTTTAAGTGGGAACATTTTTTCAGAACTTTAGAAGCCACACTCGGCACTCTCATAGCCGTTATCTTAAGAACTGTCATGATCTCTCCGCTGTCATTAACCTCAGTGCGGTTGATGGCTGTGTTCTCCAAAGCTGATTAGGGTTGGAACCCCTTGTGGATTCTTATTATTTTAGTGAATAACCATTTAAAGGCATGGCAGAAAATAATTTTTGGCTTTTTTCTTATGCATTTACATATCTTATATTTACTAGGTCATATTCTGTCAAGAATGCTTGCATGATAGGATCCTTCAGTTAATTATTTTAGGAAAAAATTCAAAAGTGTTTGGCAGCACTTTTTATTTTATTCTCTTAGCTCTGTGTTTTGGAGACAGTTTTTTATTTGTTTATAATTTTTATTGAGGATGCTGCATTTCTCTTTTACTGCCCATGTCTTTGTCTTGTTGGTGTTCCAAACTGTACACTATCATCGCCATAAAGCTCATTTATATCTTCAATTTCTAAGCCCATTAACAGTTTTGTTTGTGTGATTCTTACTCCAAAATCACTGGTGCTAGTTGTCAGTCATCTGGCCCCTCAAATGAGTGAAAGTTTCATTTAACTTTTTTGTTATTAAATCAGCGTCACTGGCATATAAGGTTCACTCTGTCCACAACCACAGGTGAGCCTCATTACAATTTTTGAAAATGCAGAATTTCACCATATGAGCATGGGCACTGGGTCTGCTTGGGTACAGTCATACTTGTAGAAAGCAGTGTTGATACTGTTATCTAATTATTCAATCTGGAGTGATCTTCACCCTGTTATCAAATGTTACAAATGGATGATCTTCACCCTAAGCATTACTTGCCTTCAGACAGTGTGCCTTTCAAGACAGTACCCCCATCCAAAGAGCAATTGGTTGAGGAGCATGAAATTGATGTTATACTTATGTCATGGCCTTCATACTGTACAGTATGTCCCTAAATCTGAACCCACTGAACTATTTGCAGGATATTCTGAAATGAAGCCTACGATAGTGTTTCTTTTTTTATTTTCTTCAAAATGTCCACTGCTCTTCACTGCTCAGCTACCTGAAATAATAAAAAGAACTGTAACAAAAACAACAGAATGAAAAAAATGATATTTTCACACTGTATAAAATTATTTATTAAAATAAAAATTAACTGATTGTCATTGTAGTGGAGTATCTATAAGGAGGACATTGAGCATGAAGCATTTAATAAAGACAACATCAATGAAGTTAGTGCTACTGTACGCTTTAGCAACAAGATTAAAAATTCTCATCATGTTCTGTGGTGTGCTTCTTGATGAAAGTACAGCTTTTAATTTGAAATGCAAAGCACATTCTTTCATTAGCAAGAGTGAGCTTCAGATCAACAGATGCCAACAGCAAAGCAAATGGCTGTCTGTGGGTTGAAAACAACAAGTGGAAATTAAAATCAATGTTGCAGTTTTCTATTTACGAGGCTATAAAATGTTCTGAATCATCGACAGCACCAGGATATGAACTCACAACAAAAATGATGTTGTTGCAATCGGGTATGTAATTAAACACATAGGTTCTAAGAGCTGCTTTTAAATAAACAGAAAATAAGTGCTATCTTGCTTTTCTCACATCTGATATTTTACACCCTGATTAGCATATGCTTTCCTGGAATGATTCTTTTCAAGTTGAGTCAGTTGTTTGAAAACATAATGGATGCATTAGATATGATAATGTCTATATCAGTAATAGTATTTCAAAAGGAAACAATAATGAATTTTCTTGAGGAAAATGGGACAAAACACGAGTATTGATTTTACCTTGAAGCGGAGCATAAATCTCTGTCCTGTGGTTGTCAAAATTATTTTTTTGAAAGAGTTACCATCATTTTACAGAAAATATCTCATACACTGATCAATAGTAACACTTCAGAATACTGGGTTGTCTTGTAACCTGAAGTGGTGTTTTAAAAAAAATGATAACTGATATACTTAACAATACTCTATGGTAAGAAAAGTTCTCTTATGAGGCGTGAAATATAGTGGACAAGAGGCAATCATATCATTTTTCCTTTGAAGTGGCCCGGAGGATCCAGACGGAGGCTACAGAGTTTGTGTTTGAGGCACAATGACACTTTCAAAAATATGCAATGTTTGAGCTACTTACAATGCTGTGCATCCCTATGTGCACCTTACACAAAGCGCCTTGAAACTAGAATGAAAATAATATCAACTTTACCAACGACTACCTTGCTGTGTTCATTTTATTGAATTATCATGTGACAGTATATTTGTTGGCCGTTTTAAATTTTTTTAATTAAACATGCGTGCGCACACACACACATACAAAAGCATGTACGTTTTTATTTTTTATCTCAAACACAGAATCTGTGAGGAATTACAGCGACTTCCGTAAAGTGCAGGACAAAGACATATTTTTTCTTGATTTGTTTCTACAATTTTGGATTTGTGATCAACAATTCACAGATGACTAACGTGCAGATTCTAAGCTTTTCCTCCCCATTTCAGTGCACCATAGTGTTTGGGACACATTAATGTTGTGTAAATTAAAGTGTTTGGTACTTTGTCACATATCCTTTGCTTGAAGTCTGTGACCTATAGACATCACCAGGTGCTGAGTATCTTCTCTGCACTGCAGCCATCTTCAGCTTATGCCTGTTTCAGGTGCTAGGTGCTCTTCAGAATATGAAACACATGTTCAGTTGGATTCAGATCAGGTAAATGACTTGGCCATTAAAAATCTTGCAGATCTTTGCTTTGAAAACCTCCTTTGTCACTTTAGCAGTATATTTTGGATCATTATCTTACTGTAGGGTGGGAGTGCTGCCCAAGGAGTTTTCCAGAACTCTGCAGGCTCTTTTAGGTACTTCTTAGCAAAATGTAACCTGGCTATCCTGTTTTTGTGGCTAACTAGTGGTTCACATCTTGCAGTGTAGCCTCTGTATATCTGCTTGTGAAGTCTTCTCCAAACAGTAGTCACTGACACATCCACACTTCCCTCCTGAAGATTGTTTCTGATATGTCGGACAGTTGGGGGTTTTTCTTCCTGAGAATTCTTCAGTTATCAACTGGGAAGTGGTTTCTGTCTCCCTTGGCCTACCAGGCCTTTTATGATTACTGAGCTCACCAGTGCTCTCTTTCTTCTAAATAATATTGCAAACATTTGATTGATTGATTTTGGTAAGCCAAAGGTTGGCCTTACTAAACCTCAGCTTCTTATTTCTCAGCCTCATGAAGGCAATCAAAAACCTCAAATCAAGTCTTGATACTGGAAGCTCTCTTATGCCTGCACTAAGGAAGTAATTTAACACACCTGACTAATCAGAAACACCTGTGAAGTCATTTGTCCCAAACATTATGGAGCTTACTGTACGTGATTAAACTCAGAGACACTTGACAGTTTTACACTTTCCCTTTTAAAAATGCATTTTTTTTAGATTGGCCTTTTGGTGAAATATGTTTTCATTTTATGTTATCATTTTTATTTAATAGTGTATTTAATATAATTTTATACTTTTCAATGTTATCTGTGTTTTGTTGGTCTAATTATATCTTCATGTGTTTCTTTGGTTTATTTTATCCTCTTTTTTATATTGTTTTGCAAAGTGCTTTGAGTATAGCTTTGTTTGTTTTGGAAAGTGTAGCTTTGTTTGTATAGCATAATAGCATAAACCAAATATTGCCAAAACTCTTGCCGCAGGTACAGTGGTTTTCAGTGCTTTTGTTAACAGCTCTGTGGGAAAGGTACTTTGCAATGATGTATGTCTGAGCACTGATACTGCTAAGATTAATTAAACACTTTCTGCTACAGCCTGCTGTGATCCCATTGGTTCAATTAATGCCACCAGTGAATCGACACCAGTTGCATAAAGCACTTGCATCAGAGGAGGCATAAATGAGGGCATGACCTGTTGAAGATTGGGATGCAGCCATTCACTATGGTGCATAATCCCATTTTAAACACACACACCCGCAGTTTGTGTGTGACCTTATTAGCCAGTTGATGCAATTCTGAAATTCCTACTGCCAGTGCACAGTGGAGTCACTCCATTGTCCACTTGCAGTAGTGTCTGTTCTTGTGAAGAAAGCGAACAATAGTTTGATTTGGGGATCAGGGAATATTAATCAAAGCGAGCCTGTAGTTGTCTACAGTATTGCTTGCATATTGCACTCTCTCGAATGGGGTTAAGACAGTGCAACTTTACCATTATTAAAATTCATGAGACAGGGTTTTTCTTGTGGTAACCACTTTGATGTGGATTTTACCATCATCTCAATAGGAATAATCTATCCCACTTGGAAGTCATGTTTGCTGTTTAGTACCATTCACACAAAGCTGTTACTACTAGGGTCCTCTGAGCTTTAGCACATTTCATGGACTGTTTTGGCTTGAAAATGGCATGTTCAGCTGACCTAGATCACTTATTATTATTATTGTTATTATTACTACTACTCTTCGATAAGGTCATGTTTATTGGTGATCGCAGATGGCTTTTCTTGATCCTTCTGGAGCTGCAACTGCGGGTTCAGTTTCTTGAGATGAATGTCATGTTTTTGCATTGTGTTGCATTGTCCATTGTTTGAAAAAACAAAATGTTAATCCCCTTAGGATCATGGTTATGTTGTGTTTGTGTAACTTGATAAATCCCATTGAAAGGAATGTCTACAGTGGCAAAGGGCATGTGCTTCAGCACATGATGGTGTCTCTTTGTGAATGTGCTATTCCGTCACATTTTTCTAAGGGTATGATTACTCCAAAATTCAGTTTTCATATGTCTCATCATATCACAATATGTATGTGTGGAAAAACCTTCACAATATTTGATTTATCATAAGAGCAATGTCCTGGTTTAAAGTATAAGTGCTTCATCACCTAGTCTCATGCCAGCAAAGAATTGAGGATTTGAATGGGCATTTGGAGAGCTAAGTGCAGTGTGGGGTCACAGGCCACATGCATGTACTTCCATATGTATTAAGCAAAAATTCACAGGTTGAAGAAGATGAAGATGAAGATGAAGAAACAGGCTCAAGTTGCATATTAGCAATGTAGAGAAACATAGGAAGGATAGTTTTAGGATGTCCTGTTTCTGTGAAACAAATTAGTTAAAGTTGTAACTTGGCATCATTCTGATATCAGTATGTTATAAGGACGACTATTATAGATGTGACACACATTTGAACATTTTTATTTATTTGTTTGGCATCCATCCAGACATATGGTGCCCTTGACAACTGCCTTTGTCAATTATGCCTGGAACTGGCTATGTGTGTGTCCTGCAGTTGGTGGTGTTCAAAAAATAGATGTTGATTGAAGTATGTTAGTTTTTGTTGAAATACATACAGACCACTGAGGAAAACTGACAAATAGGGACTGATGATTCATCCAAGCCTAATCCTATTAAATTACTTTGTAAGGCATCTCTTTGAGAAGATAACAATTGACTCTGTGGAATGTAATTAATTAAGGTCAGAAATGATTGAGGTGTAGGAAGTGAGAGGTTTTGCAAAATGATTCCTTGTTATCCTTAGAGCAGTGTGAACTCTCTGTGGGCTCTTGGATTACTGCATGAGCACCCCATCATGCCCAGCATTAGTGACAATGGCTGCCATTGTGGCAGACCCTGAGATCCTGGGACCTGAGGACAGTCAGGTGGAAAATATTGCTTCACCACCTGTAACAATTCAAAGACCTCCAGAGCAGGAGAGAATATGTTTCTGATCCCCACAGATAAAAAAAAAAAAAAAACTATAACTGAGGGTAAGACTGGGTTATCAGTCTTAGTTATGGGCAATGCAATGGCTGTTTTATTACCATATCATATACTTATTTCTCTTGATACTTGCTTTGTTTTCTAAGCATGCTGTAAAGCAGAGAAAAAAATATTCTTAATAAAAAAACAAAGTTATGCATTTAATGTTCTTTTTTATATTATTTTCTATCTGTATATCAACCATTACAGTCTGTTTTATATCTATGTACATAACACAGTGGATCAGTAAAAATGAGATTCTCTTCATTTTATGGTCAGATAAGTATGCTGCAATAAAGCAAAGAAGGAATCACATGAAATCAATTTTTATTGGTAGAAAATGATTTGTTTGCCCACCAGTGATACGGTAAGAAATAAGCATTTACAACATCTTCTAGATATCTATCTCCCACATGGCACTGATGTTATTCACATTTCTGCTTTTATCAATGAAATGTGAGTTGATTATTGAGTTTCTCAGGGAAGAATGGTGTCTTATTCTCCCTGCAGAATATTTCAGACAATAGCAGACCCTGCCAAGGAACTTACAGGCCATACTGACTCCAAAAGTGTGGCCCAATACCGTACTAAGTGACTACGCATTTTATTGATACACCTATACTGTAGGCAAGGAAATTGTCTTAAATTTTAAAATAAATTCCATATGTAGAAAGCCAGAACTCCCACCAGATGTGAGGCTGAAACCAGTACTATTCGGGAAGAACATGACTGTTGGTGTACCCACATATTATCACAAAAACCTATGATTCCTTTGATTCGGTGGTGGGCAGGCTGCCGCTCTTGTGTCAGGCTGTTCTGAACAGCAGCTTTTAAAATTGAGAAAATTACTATAGCTAAGTATTCCTGAACCATTGTGATTGTGCTCCAGACAAATCACAGTAGATTACATTAAATTGCATTTTACTTTGGGTTCATTGGGAATAAAAGCAACACCGGGGAGTTTTGTGGAGGCAGAAGGAGAGGCTTAATGCTGCTCGAAAGAGCATCCATTCATTTGTGCTTTAATCGGTCAGGTGTGTTTACAGTATTTACCAGCTGCTTTGATACACAGCCAAAATATCTCTCCTGTGGTGCTGTCAGTTACAGAGTGGTGAAGAATTGCACCTGATCTTTCCACGCTCATTTGATGCTCTCTCCGCTGCCTTGACACCTTGCTGACAACCAGAATTTTCTCTTTGGAATGAGTTTTTAGATGTTAGTGATTAATTTGATTTACACAGACAGAACCTGCATGATATAAAATGGATAAAAACCAAGATTATGAAATCATTCAGTTGTACTAGCAATAAATGGTAATATAGGAAAATGTAATTCAGAAAACAATTTTAAATAAAAACACTGGAGATGTCATCTGTAGTAACAGCTCAATGGTTCAAACTGTTATTTATTTATTTTTTACTAAAACCAAAAACGGCTCTTAAAACCACACACAAAGCTTCACACTGAAGGTGGGTGCAAAATTATTTTATTCTGCAACAGTAAAGACTGATTATTATTCTGCAAGTTTAATAAAAAAAAAAATTAAAAAAACATTTGTATAAAGTAAACTGACTGAATCACACATTAGACACATTATAAACAGGGCAATATGGAGCATTCGGACAGTCATATATGTTGTTTTTTGGGCTCTGTACTCCAGGACATTGAATTTGAAATTAAACAATGATTAAGAGTTCAACGTGCAAACTGTCAGCTTTAATTTAAGGGTATTCACATCCATGTCCAGTGTTCCATGTTGGCATTACAGCCCTTTTATACATGAAGAATTTGAATGCAAAAGCATATTTTAAGTCAGCATTTATCCGTTAATTTAGCAGTTAATCCGTCCCTGGTGCTTTGTATCATGATCGGTTCCTTTCTTTCTTCTTTTTTCCCTTTCCATCACTTTGGTACAGGTTAAAATTCAGCTCATTTGTCCATAAGTTTTTCCCAGTACTCTGGCCATTTTGTTTTTGAGTGGTTTGCAGTGAACCCGCTGAGGTTATGCTGGTGCAAATGTTCTCTTTATTTTAGTCTTTGACACATCTATGCCTACATCCTGAAGAGTGTTCTTGGATCTGTTCAACAGTTGAAAAGGGGCTTTTCTTCACAATTGAAAGTATTCATCGATCATACCAGGTCGTGTGCTCCTGCTGAGCTCGCCAGTGTGTTCTTCCGTCTCAGAAATGTTAAAAAAGGCTGCCTCTGATTGATTTATTCACATTTTTCCATCCCAAAATGGAATGCTTTACTGGCATCAACATCAGTGCTGTAGAAAGAAAATGAAGGTAAATTCTGGGCCTGCTCATTTTCTATCCTGGCATACTTGGCTACTGCATTGGCTGGACCCACCTTTTCACGGCGGGGACATCTTTCGTCCTCATGTCACGAGAGACAACAGCAACAGACTCCAAATGAAAATTCCACCCCGTTTCGCCAGTGCTACAGCTTGCAACATGCCATGTGCTGGCCGGAAAACAGAGCCCCTAGAATCAACTCGAGACCTTATGTTAGCTTTTTTGTGTATGAACCAATGATGAAACAACACGCAGCTGGCCAAGAAACAGCCAGGAAGACAATTGTCAAATTACTTTTGGTCCCTCAAAATGAAGGGACTACAGTATGTATGAGCATGTATACAGTATGTGACTCCTATATAATTCACCCAATATGGATGAAAACACATGCAATTTAAAGCCAAGAGTCTGCACTTTAACCTCATATCCATTGTTTAATTTCAACAAAAATTGTGTCACTGTCCAAATACCCATACATTTTTTTCTATGATCCCACAAAAAAGCACAAAAGTCACTTAAGTCTATTGTCTGAGCATTTCTCAGTTTGTTAATGGAGCTGATATGCCCGAGGAAGCCACAATGGATTTCTCCCTTGTTCCTCATCGCAGAAAACATTATCAGTGCTATACTTTTTAGGGAGATGTGATTTGCAACTCTCCTATTTTACTGCCATGGGATGTCTCCCATAAACACGTGTCAGTCTGAGCACACATGCCAATCTGTGCAAGGTGTGAATGTAGTAAACCACTAGCATTTACTTTCTTGTATATCTCATTATGTCTTTATTGCTGCCACACTAGATCCAAGCTGTTGAGACTGCATGCCTTGTCATCACTGGCTGCTCACAGATGTCTGGAATTTAATCGGAAGTTATTTTTCAGTCTTGACATCTATGTTGGCTTTCAATCTGTTCAGTAAATTGAATCTCAGATCTCTCTTCCTGGACCTGTGGGTTTTTTTAATCTGCACAGCCCAACGGCACATGCCGAATCTACAAACAGGCACAAATTGAACATACAGGGCCTCCAACAATAAAATGCGCACCATGAGACTGAATTCGCCATGACGATTCACCATGTTTATTAAAGGCCTGAGGAAATATTATTCTTGATTAATAAACATGAACCTTGCCCATGTTATCTGGGATCTAGAAGTAACGTATAAAACAGATTGGGTTTTCAAATGGACTTTTGAGGCACAACTAAGGTCACGGGCCCATTTCATTAAAATGAACATTGAAACACATTGCCAATATTGCCTTTGGCATCCCAGCACACTGTTGAAATTGTCCATCATCCAATATAATAAACACATTTTCCACAGAAACTGCATATAATGGATTGTGGTACATACTGCTCTTTCTAATTTAATTTCAGCATCCTTGGCATTTGAATGGGTCCAATGGTCCAGCATTTTGTTGTTTCTTTCTATTTTGTGATCCCATCTGTCCTTTTCTGTGAATTGTCTAGGTCATTAGCTCCATTTTACTGATACTTGCTCTGTTTGTTTTTCACAACTTATTACATGCTTCTATGAAGCTAGTAAAACACTACCTCAGAATCTGAAATAAAGCTGTAATTAAAAGCTTTGACTTAAGCATAATGTCATAATAGCATAACTTCATGTTCTCAAAATATTGCAGAGGGTATTTAAATATCTACTTAGACATGTCTGAAATTATTTTTTGTGACAAAAATACATTTAAATGTATATTGAACTTCCATTTGTAAAAGTTGATTTACAGTATTGGTGCATATCTAATAGTTTTCTCTGCTTTCTAATCTAACATTTACAGAATGAAAAACCAATAGGCCCCCCCACCATTCTCTGTTGTTGGAGCTTAGCGACGAACGGCTCTATTTTCCAGAATCAATGTCACACAATGCTTGGGCAGTCAATCGCATGGCGCGTGGTACACTGGGCATGGCCTTTGATTGTTGGAGGTGAGCAGCACAGAGCAGGAAGTGCAGTGGCGCACCTAGGGACTGGGTTGGATTATACTGAATATATTATCAGTGGGTGTGGTGCCCTTAGTACATGCCATGTCATAATTTGCACCAACAGGAGCTGCACCATGTGTGCTGGTGAATGCTTATTACTGAACACAGATGCAACTAAACCTTTAGATTAGATGTGAATATTTGTTGTATCTTAATAAACGTCTTAATTTTCAGTTTTTGAGTACTTTTGATAATGGTTGATCCAACAGTTTGCCCTGCCTATAAACAAATTTGTCGATTTAATTGATCAGTGATATCTTTGATAATAATTACCAAATTAAATCAAACAAATATATTTTACATGTTGGATGTGAAGTGAAGTGTTTTAACTGTTGATTCAATGCACTTGTGTTCAGTATTCAGAGTTCCACAATCATAGCTAGTGAACAAAAACTATTTGGAGGCAGACCTTTTCAGTTAACAAAGCCACAGAACTAAAGGACAGACCCAAATGAGAATTCTAACTGAAGAACTTCAAATGACCTTCAGTCAGTTAGAAGAAGACATGGCAAGAAAAAGATTATAAGTATATAATCTTTAATTCTTTCAAGACAAAAGTATAGTACATGCTTTTTGATAAAGCATTTGAACATCCACTATTCTCTAGGGGTAAAAGTCTCGGTCCGAGCGGGTGTCTGGTTTGTGGTGGGCTGCTGCTGTCTGTCGGTGTCGCCTCTGACACTTTCCTCCCACACTGTAGCTGATTCACCATAACCAGCAGAGGCAGTAACGCTAGAAGTTGTAGTAGGTGCGGTGGGTGCACAACAGGCTGAGGCAGCAGTAAGGCTGCTAATGTTAGCTAGCTCAGCTTCTTCAACTAACGTTACACCTGTTGTAACGTCAGCTAGAGTGAGAGCACCTATTATCAACCAACTTCGTTCAACAGACAAGAAAACGTAAACTGATTTGCAACTATATATGAAAAAATAGGCGAAATATCGATAACAACCTATACCTAGTTATGTAGGGAAAATGTCCTCATTATCCTCCGGTAGTTTTTTTTTTTTTTTTAAGTACTTTCGAGATTTTTTTAATGTGCCAGCAAATAACTCAGAGGTGGTCCAGCGCTGAATTTTGGTTGCTAAAAGGACGTGTATCGACCACACCATATAAATGAATGGAACTTGACATAAATTTGCTAGCATACTGTATAAGTGTCCTGTCTTGCGTATTTGAAGTTAATATGAGAAAGGGTGGTCGCTATCAGCATGTCTAGAAATCCGTACATGTTCACTGTTGCAACCCAAGTTGCAGGATGCAAAATAACCGTTAGGAAAGCAGTCTGAAATTAAGAAGCAACGGCTGCGCCATTGGATTTAATGGGTCGCGATGGGATAATTCCGAGCGTGTTGCTTGTCTTAAAGTTGATATAGTAAATAAGGCTGTATTACTATATCAAAATCTAACTAAATATTTATGTATGAAGTCAGTTTTTTTTCAATTTATTATGTGTATTTTTACAGGACTTACATTTAAATAGGTAACAATATGTCCAGTTCTCTTTAATAAATACGAAGTAAATACACTATGGTTAGGGTGGTCGATAATAGATGCTCTCACTCTACTTGTTGCTCCTCCGTCGTGGAGTCTCTGGCTGCTGTTTTATTAAAGAATTTTGTCAGTTTAGGCAAACTTTCCTTAAACTGAGCGTCTTCCTTCTTCGTCTTTCTCTTCTCAAACCCAATTTGAAAACGCTTTATGGTAACAAAGATCGTGACTCTCTGTCTCTGATGGCAACTCGAATTACTATGTCATTGATTAGGCGCAAATGCGGGGTGGAATAGTCCATTAAATGAGAAATGTGGGTGATAATAAATATTGGTAAATATGGATATTTAATTGGTTAGGCACACATTTACATGTAGACAGATTTATTTTTATCTGTTACAGATTATCATTCGTTTGGAGTGACAGGAAAAGAAAAATGTTTCATAAATTAAAAAAAAAAAAGGAAACACAAATTCACGAGGCCCCTTCTGCTGACGAGGCCCCAAGCAATTGCCTACCTATGCCCTATGGAAAAACCGCCTATGTCCAGACATGCATGGTGGATTCTCTTGATAGTAACGCGTTGTCTCAGAGCCAGAGCAAATGGCTCTATGGTGACAGTGAACAGTGAATAGGGGGCTCATGGGGCACTCCTGACTCGTGCCTCGTTGGAGCTCAAAGTAATCAGACAGATTATTATTAGTGTGCATGGCCATTGGAGATGCATGTCAAATTTAGACCCATGATATGAATTTTGGGCCAAATCCAAACCTTTCCAAAGTTCTGAAAAGGTAACCCCACTCCACCCTATCGAAGGCCTTTTCCGCATCTAGCATGAGCACCACCTCTAACGCGCCAGGGGGAGAGGGGCTGTAAATAATGCTAAACAGGCATCTAATATTTTCAAAAGAGAAGTAATTTTTAATAAAACCTCAAAAACAAATCCACACATTTAGTGTCATGGTTTTGGCTGATACCACCATTTCTTTTCCTTCCTGCGCCTTTTCTTTAGTTATTACGGCCATTGTTTTTTTCCTGAACCTTTACTTCAGTTATTACGGCCATTTAGTTTTCTTCTTTTCCTTGATTGGGATTGGGATTGGGAAGTTACGCCTTGGCTGGGGCATGCCCCATACCTATATAGCACCGAGAGTTTGGCACTTTTCAGGGTTCCCCACAGAAATAACCACAACAGCCACAGACACTCAGCCCTTAAAAACATTAAATTCTGTACATTCTGACCCCATTTCAACAGACAGATTTCATAAACAACTTCACATGTCCACACAATAAAGCCCCAAACTAAGGGGATTTTGCATTTTCTCCTTCTTCTTCTCTTTCTTCTTCTTTTTCTTCTCATTCTTCTTCTTCTCATTCTTATTTTTCCTGCCGCCTATCCCACTAATAACATGTCTCCCCATTGGACATTTTACCGACACCCGCCAAATCTTCACCTACACGACCCAATGAAAAACTTGCATACACACGCAAAATACCCATACCTTTTTACTCTGAAACATTTTCAGTACAAACAGCTAGTCTGCCTGTGGCCTAGTGGGTAAGGTTACAGTCTTAGGTACAGATGGTCCGAGGTTCAAGCCCAGCTAGGAACGCGTTTCTTTAACCTGCTTTTACCCTCACTAATAATTGTCTACTACTTCTCAATTATTGCTTTTGCACCATATCTACCAGCCGTTCCCCGAACTGTATTATGACGTACCGTCTGCACGTTCAATTGTTAACCGGCTACAATATTGCAAAGCCATATGGATTCAACAGGAGCTCTTCTGTGCTAACTCGCCTGTGTTCTTCTTTAAAACCACGGACAGGTTTGCTAATGATATTTCACGCATTGCATAGCTATGTCATGGTGCTGCCCTAACAAAGTGACAGACTGGTAAACCTCCGGTTGAACGATTGAATCCCGCCTCGTCCTCAGGCAGATAATGTCCTCTTTTACACTAACGTTCTCTTATGCTTATTTGCTTTACCAAAACTCACTCATGGCCAGCCATATGCATTTCATGATGGCAAATGTATTCCTTTTATTAAAAAGGTTACACCAGTTCACAGCTGTGCCATTTCTACTAACTACATTTCTTCACTTGGCTACTGTACATAACCTTCTTATCAGCAAACTCCACATTTCTACATTCATGTTACCTCGTTGTACGTTCTGCAACTCCCCATTAAAACATTACATTCAAAAACATGATTCACTCATAATTATAACTACTAGTACTGAACATGAAAAAAACACAGCAGTGCAATAGATTTCACACGTTACTTCACCCCCCACTTTAACAGCTGGTGCTTTATAGCGACTGTTATATATACCGTTCGATAAGGAATATAAGCTCGCTCATGGTCACTCCATTTACTTCGCACTATACTCCGTGATCATGTCAACCTTCACCTACATGCCCATTCTGCTAAAAACATATTGTTTCAACTACGCAATTTCATAATTTCATCCTAATTTCTCTCACACTGTTGTTATTTTCTCATATGCAAAGCCTGTTGGGACATATGCGTCTGCTCCTATTCTCCACTATCATGTTTTCCGGTTCTAGTTTAGCAAAACAGCAAAGAGGATTCCTACCTGCAGATAAGCCTATCAAAATGCCTTATAAACCTTACAAACACTAAAAGTGCCTCTCCACGAAATAACAGACAACGGAGCAGGACAGAAGGCTACACAAGTTGCGACCTAGGGAGTTATAATTCTACGGGCTTGCTGATTCTTTTGTCAGTCAAGGCTCGTTGGATGGACATCAAATCCGTGAGTACATACACTGGCCATATTTCATATGCGTTTCTGATACGTTTTACACTTATACACCACCGCACCCTTTGTCACAGCCACTGTTTTACATATATAGCAAACCGAAACTGCTAAACAGTACACGCTCATCAGACTGTACAAATTCACACAAGGATAGCTATAATCCACAACCGTATCTTACAGGGTCACTTCGCATTTCTCACTCTCATAATAAAACGCTTTGCAAAAAGAAATGATATCTCATAAAAAAACACGTTTTCAACATACAAAAATGCCAAGTTACTCAAAAGTATTGATATCAAAATGACGCCAAGTTACGGTACTACAAACAATATAGGCTATCTTGCCTCACCGAAATGACATACGATGTATTTCAAAGCAATGCTACCCAATATTTCCTCAATTCTTTTAAGTCACTTGGCCCTGTGTGTATAAGCATGCACTACATGGACAGGCCAAACATATGTGTGGATGGCTCTCTCACAGTCAAGATTGATTGAATAGGCGTGTATATGTCCAATTTGTATTGGTATGTATGTATTTCGCTGCCCAGCCTTTCTGTTGCGTGAATGATAGTATGTTTCTTGGTATAAGTGTGTGTTTGTAAATGTGAATGTAACATGCTGCGAGGGAAATGTCCCCATGGGGATAAATAAGTTCTCTATGTATGTATGTACAATATGTATTTTACATGCAGTATTTATTGTATGTAGCAGATATACAATAACTTGCACATGTACTCAAATTCAGTTCAGAAGCAAGTACAAACGTTTTCTGGAGAAATATGCTTTCTGTAGTTACTCAGCAGCAGTTTTGTACATTAATTTCAATGTGTTCCATGAGGCAATTCGAAATATTTGACTCTTTGATCTGACACAAAGTTTGCATGATATTGTACAATGGTAAGATTACAAAACACAGGGCCAAGTGACTTGAAAGAATTGAGGAAATATTGGGTAGCATTGCTTTGAAATACATCTTATGTCATTTCGGTGAGGCAAGATAGCCTATATTGTTTGTAGTACCGTAACTTGGCATCATTTTGATATCAATACTTTTGAGTAACTTGGCATTTTTGTACTTTGAAAACATGTTTTTTATGAGATTAATGTTACACTGCTGTACCATTCCCCCTTTGATGTTTGTAACTCGTTTGTCTACTGTCTTGTGTAACTTTGTGTTATATGTCAGGTCCCACCTTGCGATGATGATCTAAATGGGGGTTTCCTGGTTCAATAAATGTTAAATAAAATTAAATAAAAATGTGTGTGGCAGGAAAGGAGGGAGGGAGGGAGGAAAGGAGATGAAGAGTTGTGTATCATCAGCGTAACGGTGATAAGTGAAGCAGACCTGGGTCAAATACGTATTTGTTTTGGATTCATATACTATTCTACACTTTACTGATTTTCTCTGGTCTATTTGAACCAATGAAATACTCTCAAAAATGCCTTCTGCTCATATTGGCTGGCTCAGTTACACCAGGCAAGATCAACAGAGCACAGAAAAGTATTTGAATCCAAAACAAATACGTATTTGACACAGGTCTGAAGTGAAGCTATGTGAAGTAATGACAAGAGATCTAGTGTAAATGGATAACAGCAGAGGCCCCGATATCTGCCAGATAGGAAGCAAACCAAGAGAAATGCCCATTTCAGCCAGTGTGGAGATGAGTTGTCGGTAGTTGACCATGTTGAAGACTGGAGACAGGTCTAGGAGGATCAGGACAGAAAAGAAGGGGCTGAGGCTCTCACAGTAGCAAGTGCCTCCATCACATCCAGGAAGGTAGTATCAGTTGAGTGCCTGGTTTAAAAGCCATACTAGTGAGGCTCAATCAGGTTGTTCTGATGATAGTTGGTTAAGCACTGCTTGTTCAAGAGTTTTGAAGAGAAAAGGTAAAAGCAATTCAGGTCAATAGTTGTTGAAAGCAGAAGGGTCTGAGGTGGGTTTCTTAAGGAGTGGGGTAAAAAACAAACCATCTTAAAGTTAGGACCTGTGCCAAAAACAAAAGTATTATTTTCACGATTGTTGACATTAAATTCAATGTATACATTATTTACGTCATGGTGAAACTGACCGTTCCTGGCTATTTAAGGCAGTATGGAATCTTGGTGGTTCTAGTGTTAAGAGAGAGAGCACTAGTGAGCTCAGTAATCACAAAGGGTCTGGTAGGCTAAGGAAGACCTCTACAGTTGATGACTGAAGAATTCTCACCATAATGAAGAAAAACCTTTAAACATTTGTCCGACAGATCAGAGACACTCTTCAAGAGGCTGGCATGGATGTGTCAGTGACTATTGTCTACTAAACACTTTATGAACAGACTTACAAAGGTTACAAGATGCCAACCACTAGTTAATTGCAAAAACAGGATGGCCAGTTTACGGTTTGCTAAAAAGTACATAAAAGAGATGGCATAGTTGTGGAAAAAGGAATGGTAGACAGATGAGAACAAGATTCACTGGCATCATAGTGATAGTAAGAGTGTAGTGTGGATGCCTAAAATAACTGCCCAAGATCCAAAGCATCCCCCCTTATCTGTGAAATATAAGTTGGGGTGTTTTATTTTTGGCATGTATGGCTTCTACAGATACAATACTGACTCAGCTGTCTTCATTGACGATGTAACTGCTGATAACAGCCGTAGAATGAATTCTGAAGAATACAGAAGAATCGTATCTACTCAGTTCATCTTTGCTACCTTCAAACTCATTGGATGGTGCTTCATCCTACAGCAAGACAATAATCTGAAACATGCTGCTAAAGCAACAATGGAGTTTTTCAAAGCATTCTTGACAGGCCAAGACATTCACTGAATCCAAGTGAATATGTGTTTCTTATGTTGAAGATAACTTAAGGCAACTAGCCACTGAAACAAGCAGGAGCTGAAAAGGCCTGGTAGAGCACCACCGGGGAAGAGACTCAGCACCTGGTGATGTCTGTAGGTCCCAGAATTCAAGCAGTAATTGTATGCTTGTCATATGCAAAGGATAGTACTAGACATGACTAATTAACTAATCTTAATATGTCCCAAACATTATGGTGCCCTAAATGGGGCTATGTATAAAAAGTGCTCTATTTTATACATGGTAAAAATAAAGTGTATAACAATATGCCTAAAATAAAAGGTGAGACTTTAACTACATGTGAATTGTTTAAGCCGAGTATGTGCACTTTAACCGCATGTGAATCGTTTGATTACAAATCTAAAATTGTGGAGTACTGATCCAAATCTACAATGTCCCAAACGTTATGGAGCTCACTGTATACTGTTCTTCCTAACCATGAATTAAGTGGGATTTGTTATAGGCTGAATTTATTTGCTTGTGACACACCACTTCGCTGTTCTTGAAATTCTGCATGCATAAATAAATGATACTAACAGACACAAATATTTTGTCTGCTTTACTTTTCTTGTCAACATGTCAAATTATCACTGCAGTGAATATATGCATTGGAAGTGTGTGGCAAAATCTTACAAAGAACACCAAACATTTATCCTTGTTAGAATAAATATGCATCCATCAGGTAATATTAATATTTTGACACCACTGGAACTACATATGACGTAACATTCATATGTAATGTAAATTCATACATGTTTTTTATGGCTGCATAAAATGTTTTGTGTTTATCCCTGAAGTGCAGAGTATTCCAAATTCAGGGCTTCTCCATTGGCATTCATCTTAAAATATAACAAGTACCAATCAATTCGTTGTATGCAATATTTTGAATTGTGCTTCTCAATAAGGCCTAAAATTACCATGGTTCTCTTTATGTTCATTCTTTGGTGAAGTCAGTGTGCAGTGGCTGGATGGAACAAAATACTATATCAGTTACTGACATTTAATTTGTCAACTTCAGTTATATCACTGATTTTTCAGGTATTTATATTGTTCCAGTAATCTCTGTAGACTTATTTGTTTTCTTATTCTACTGAGCCTGGATACATTCCTGTTACGGTACTTGTTCTCTCTGTAATAAGGCACCGCACAGTCTGGTATCAAATCTTGACAGTGCCTGTGCAGACTGTGGTCCCGTTGACTGTTGACTGTAGCATGAGGCAAGGAAGAAGGGTTTCATTTTGAAAGCTTGTGTTCGTATCATATTTATCATATGAAAAAGATGAAACCTCTGGTTCATCAGGGGACTGTAAGTCTACCTACACAAGCTACATATGAATTGTGTTCATCTGTCACAGACTGCACGAATCTGGTAGACCTTGGGGATCACCTGCTTACTGTGCCTTCCAAATTAATTGAGTAAGTTGCAGTGACTGGGCAGATCTATGAATAAGAGCTTGCAGATATGCAAATGTGGATGCAATTATGAAAATGTTATCATATTTATGTATGGCTGGCCATGAATAGCAATAGCCTGGTAAAACATGCTTTAATTATGCCTGTGAATGAAATGCCATGATTACCATGAAGTAAGTCTGTAGTGTGATGCAGGAATGTCAATGACTTGGGTCTCCAAACACTGGTTAACATTATCCTCTCTACAGTTATGATTTAAACAAACTGAATCTCTGTCCTGGCCTCTGCACCATTATGTGGTTACACAGAGGCTGTTCTGTCAGCAGTCAGAAACCGTATTAGCAAATTTCTGCTAAGACTGAATAAGACAAGGTTCCTTGAGCTCTGAAAGCATTTTGTTCAATGGCACAGAAACGTACAGTAAACATTGACTCCTTGGCCTGCAATGCGGGCGACCTCCAACATACAACATAGCAAGGAGATTCACATTAGACTGTTCTGTTCTAAGCAAAGCATTGGTGGTGTACCTCTTTCATGGCTACCACATATGACCCAGTCTTTCGATTAATGGTACACAAATCAGATGCCTCCACCAGATCCTGTACACAGACATATTTTTTTGACTCTTCCAAAGATCCTATTCTCACAGACTTATTGAAGGATTCAAGTCAAAACTGATACTTGGCACTACTGATTGACCCAGAAGGATTTTTTTCAAGATGTCCATCAGTATTCTAACTACCATTAAAGGGAATGTTTACAGTGCTGTCTTCTCCTAGTTCAGTATTGTTAGAAATAGGCAATTAACACTGGGCTCTATTTTATAATCTTAGCTCATGGTCTAAATGGCATTCCAAAAGTGCATTTAGGGTGTGTCCAGATCCACTTTTACTAGTTTAACACTGGATTATTTAAGGCCAAAGTAAGGTGCCAGATCCAATGCCTTAATAGGTGTATGTTTGATGTAACATGCTTACACCAATCAGTGTCATCTCCCATTCCTTTTAAAAGTGACCTGTTTTTGCACCTTGGCGGATTGCTGATATAACAGCAGATTTAGCAAGACTTAAAAAAACACAGATTTACTGAAAATGAATCAGACCTGCTTGTGTGCGAGTCTATTAAAATTCTCTGAATTTATTGACTTGTACATCTCATTAAAATCATTTAGTTCAATTATGGAGTAACAGGTCAGATCAGCAGGGTTTAAATTGCAGAATGTATGGAAACCTGGTCTCTGTAATTTAAAAATTGTGAAGAACAAAGAATAGGGTTAAAATTGTCAAAAAAGCATTGTGAAATTTGAATTCATCTTTGTTTTTTTTAATCATATCCGGATGTAAAAAACCATCATGCACAGTGGATCCCTGGGATTGTATTTGAAAGACATTTGTAAAAATGCAGTAAAATAAAAATATATTGGAATAAATAAAATATTTTTATGTAGGTTTTGGACTGTGTTTGTTAATTAAGGGCAGACTTGCATTATTATCATTTCAGGAGGCCGTAAACCAGTCAGATTGGTTTGGAATGGTATCTCATATCGTGCAAGTTTAAGACCTAATGTTTTTTTATGATTTGGTCCCAATCTGGAACAAACAATCGGGAGCCCAATACTAATATAATGTACGCCCGCCTTAAGTCATGTTCTGTTCAGCTTAGCTTTCGTGTTCTTGCAATGATGTTGCACAAGAGTCATTTAACAAGTCTTAATTTATTTGAACTGCATGATCTTTATAGATTTTTCTCTGGCTCCAGCAACCTCACAAATCTGTTTAAATATTGATGTGTATTGTCATGATTGATCAAATAATTTATGGAGGACTAAACATGCCTACATGAAATAAATAATTAAATGAATACATTTGGAAATATTTGTGTGTGTGTATATATATATATATAATGAAATACATTTAATTTAACTTAATTCTGGATGGTGTGACAGAGCAAAGGGCATCATCTTGGAAGGCAGATACTACCCAGCAACTTGGCTCCAGGCACCCTCGTGGACAGCCCCGCCCCTCGTTGTGAACACCTGATTTGTGTTTCTAATCAGTGAGACAAGTATAAGAGAGGTGTGGTATAGTTGGGGGTAAGAAGCAAATGGTGTGTGCAGACAGACTGGAAAAAGCATTGTCACCACACCTGTAGAGTGGTTTCTTTCTTATTTTCTGCCAATGTGGTCTGGTGAAGAAAAACAATTGGTTAGTTTAAGGAATTAACTTTATTTTTTTGGTTGTTTGTGTACCCTTTGTTGTGGCTGGCAAGCAGCTTACCTGTCTGGAGTTAAATCGAATCTTCAAGGCTGTCCAATGTGAAATACTCAACTTGGAGCTAAGATTTTGTTTTCTTTGATTCCTTTTCTTTGTCGCCACTGACCTGTACTTCAAAATAAAATTCTTGGCATTTCCTTGTCGGAACTGTTATTTAATCCGGGATTGTGTTGATCTGTTGCACCGCTCACACCTTCCTGGGTGACTGACACAGTGTTGGGTTACAATGAGAAAAGGAAAGCTGTTTTGGTCAGAAACTAAAAATACACTTGTGTTTGGGTTACTGCTACTTTGCATGTGGTGTAAAATGGAGCCCTATGGCACACATGCACACAAATTTACCACAAGGATGCTGTCTTGTTTTCATGGATTGTATTGCATTACTTATTTTGTTTCTCCATGGTTTTTCTTCCTGTGTGATGTATGAAATGCACAACAACACAAAGTATAATACAGGTCTGTTAAAAGAGGCGTGACCAATCTGAAGCAGGTGTGTTAATCACTCCTGTTGCTTTTTAGCAACCAAACTTTAGTTTTGACAATTTTAACTGGAAAACTGCAAACCATGGGCCACCCTTGGTAAATCAAACTGGCTTGACAGCAGTTATATTCAGTTAAATTCTCTCTTTTGCTAAGAATCCAGCTAAGTAGCTTCATAGATTACAAACATGGGTGAACATTCAGGAAGTAAGAGTGCTTACAAGGTCCTGCTTTTTGAAGGACAATGGAAGTCCCACTGTTCAATCTGACAAATATCAAATATGCCCTTTGCCCAACACATCCAAGCACTTACAGCTAATGGATGCCAGTGCCATTTAAGTCTCTCTTCTGGCATAGTCAGTCTCCTCACCTGATGGCAGTGGCAGGAATCCAAAGGTGACTTAAAATGACACACTAAGGTTAACTTACATGTCCTGGAGGAGTGTTAGTCCGCAGGGAATACAGCTCTGTGTCCAGCATGGCAGAGTCACGCCAGAGGCAGCAGAACTGGGCTCACCTGAGCATGCAGCTGAAATTCCCTAAAAGCCAGGTGAATGCACCGCTAAAACTGCTTTTCCTCCTCAAAGGAAGAAATTGTGTAGCGGCTCCGCTGAATATTCCAGTGGGCAATGTGACGTCTGTCCGAATTAGAAAATTCCGACAACCACCTGAACCCAGAGCCCAAAAATGACGGCAAACAGCATTCCGTCATTTGTGCAAGGGGGAACACTGGGCCAAAAGGTAATTGAAGAAAAGGAATACGTGGAAGACGTTTTAGATCAAAACCATCTATGCTGTAGGCCTAGGAGGCACAGTTCCAGCTGTTCAGACTCTTCTAGAGCACTGACGGCCACCCAGAGGATGTCCAGCACCTGATGTACATGTGACAGAGGCTGGAAGCATTTTGCATCAGAAGCTTGACACAGGCTATAAGAAGACATTTCGTTTTATTTTATTTTTGGTTTAGTGTTGCAGGGGACAGTGAGGGAGCCTTAAACACAGAATGGCTTATTAGTGCATTATGAGTCTGCATTATATTCTTTATTACATACAATGAAGAAGTGAAAACAAAACTTTGCCGTTTTATATTCCCATATCGATGGCCATGTTGACATGCGTGCTAATAATTTGTTTGTATGGAGTAATCCGTTTAAAGGCAATATTACTATTACATGGCTCGTAATAAGGTGTTTTTTTCTAATACCAGGTTTTACATGGATTCTCCCTAATTGTTCTGGGGTCTATGGAACTGACTTAACCCACTCTTACAATTTGATTAAACAAGAAGTGAGTTTCTTCATCTGTACAGAAATTGATTACTTTTATTGATAACTGCACTGCTGTTCCTTGCACTGCTCTGCAGGTCACTGTTCACAATGTTGGTTTCACTTTGAACTCTATAAACAACATCCAATTCACTGCGTCTGGTGACCTTTTGCATGCGGTTTAAAACGATATTTACATGCCCAAATAAATAGAAGGATTGAACAAAGATCTAGCTTTCTTAATCAAGTTATGGTTGCTCTGGTTTTGACCTTACCCCAATTAAGATAATCAGATAAATATGTTTACATGACTTTGATAGTTGGAGCATTGCCATTGCAAGTAAAATCAAATTATTTATGTGCACGTAAATGCAGCCATAGTTTTTCATTGGATTAAATTATTGCTTAATTTTTGCATAATCTAATTTAACCTGTTTTATTGCACAGCATTCACACCTTTTCATTTGCTTATAAATCAATTTTGGGCAGATGTATTAATTTTTGCTTTTAAATTTAAATTTGATTTAAAAATTAAATATGAAAATATTTAATAAAATATTAATTAGTATTATTTGTTTATGGTTAAACACTGTACATGCTGGGTTTGTATAAGAGCCTTTTGCTGTTACTAATAGCTATTGTTAAATCCAAGTAATGAAATCATGCCTTTGAAACCAATTGTTGTTAGGGCAATTACACTATATTAAGGTTTAATGCTCTGCAGTTTTATGAACTAATAAAGTTTTATTCTGTTCAGCTGTGCATCACCATTATTTACACATGCAGGGTTCTTTGTTTTTTCCCCAGCCCCGCTTAATGCCAACTTTAGCGCTTGTTTTTTAGCTGGCAGTACAATTTGGGTAGCACTGTAGTAATAAATATTCAGTCCACAAAATGATCATTTTGTGCCAGAAAAAATTGCAAAATGCTTTTTTCAGGAAATTACATTTTCATACAAAATGGCCTTTTGTGCAAAAAATAAAAATAAAAAATACAACTAATTTCAAACAACCCCCACATGCATGTGGCTGATGATAACATTCTAGCATAATTTCTATTCAAGCTAGGAAGCTTTGTAGGGTATTGACATTGTTTTATAGAACCGGTCAAGAGCTGCATATGATTTAAACTTTTACACATTTTAGTGTTACTGTATGACAGATTGCTCACAGGTGCATATTTCTTGCATGATACCATATAATTAAACTATTAGGGTCACTATCTCTATTTTAGGGATGCATATTTGTCTAAAAAATCTTTATAAAAAAGTCAGATCATGGCCATTGGGGAGAGGAGATGTTTGTTCATTTTATTATTTATTTATGCATTTAATTTATTTTGTAGCTCATAAAGTGGGCGGAAGGAAAATTCATTCATTTGGCAGCTCAGCAAAGCCAATGCTGTGAATGTGAAAAGTCTTATCTGATACAGACCATCATGTCTGAGGTCTCACCTTTTGCTGTTTTATGCGGTCTTAGTTTCCATACTGTTGTAACTTGGTAAGCTTCCTCTTTGGAAAAATTGGCTTCCACTGTGTTTTGCATCATTACTTTAAACATTTTTGTTCCCTCATCTCCATTGTCTTTTTTAAAAATTTGCCTTTGGTTTGTGTAGCAAGCAGTGCATCCCTAATAGAGACAGTGACCCTAATGCTTATAGCCAGGTGTTTTACCCAGACATGCAATCATGCAGTTGACAGAGAGCAGGACAGCTCAAGCACAAAACTGCACATATAGGCATGTGGCACAAGAAAAGGTGAAATCATTTGGTCAGTCATGGTAACGCTCAGTGACATGAACATGACCAACCAATCATGTTAATGTTAATATTCAACAAGTGAGAGTGGGTGATGAGACTTAAGCCCCTTTTACACATGGAACCCACAACTTTGCCGGGTTCAATTAGCTGGGTTAGGTAGTGGTTTTCAGCATTCACTCACAGGTGTCCCTTCAACAAGTGTAAGTTTAGGAAATTCTATTATTTTTTTTTTCTATAATATACTTGACTTGGTAATTTTGATGGGTGACAATCAAATCATCCTCAAAGAAACAATTCATTTGAGAACTGTTAAAAAATCTCATCTTCACAAAGCCATGTCAAGCAAGGACAGTGACAATGTTTATTCCATTCTTGAAAATAAATGTTTTGTGAAATTTCCCTCTCAAAATCAGACACCGCAGATTGAATATCTTCTGTGAGTAAAGTCTCACATTTGTGCAAGAATATTCAGTAAAGTATTTATTAAAGAAATTGTGCCAGAAACAAAATTCATTATGTAAGAATTTTGTAACTCTTTTGTATGCTTTACCCTGGAATGTTGCTGCGTTTGTTCACACTAGAGCCATGGCAGAAGATTTCTGTAAATCTAACCAGGTCCTGACCCGGCAAATTGGAGGAATTTCTCGCACAGAAAAACGAGTCCTGCTGCTGTTCACACATAACAGCAACGTAGTGTGTGAGAGAGGGCCTTTAAATCCATTACTGCCTGACACAGCCTGATACTGCCTGACTCTGGCATGGTCAGGATTCAGACCATGCGGTGCAACGCTACTCTAACATCCAGTGTGTAGGTAGAACAAGTCAACAACAAATATTTGTATGGTTGCAACTATTTTTATATTTTATTAGCATGAGTGACAAATTATTGAACGTACAAAAGAGCAATGAACTAATATTTTCTTCAATGGATATCTAAAGCCATTTTGGTGGCTTCATTCTTAAGCTAACTGTTACAACCTCTGTCACAAGTTTTATGTTTACATTTGTCTACTGTGTGTATCTGTGTCTCATTCTTACAGGTTCGCCATCTGATCATTTCCGTCTCCATTCACTCGGTTTGAAATCCTCCATTTGCCACTTACCAGTGGATAGTGATTTCTTGGTTTGACTGTGTGTTTGACCTTATTTTGTTTGATTCTGATTCTCATCTAGCCCCTCTGGTTTGTTTTCTGATTAGATCATGTTTGACTATTGACTCTTTCCGTTTGACACCAAATCTTTCTCTAGTCCTTCTAGTTTGTTTGTCCCGTGGATTCTGTGTATTTGACCATTTGCTCGTTCTCGACCTCAACTCTCATTTTGCTTCCTGCTCGCTGTATAGTGACTGGTTAGGTAGTGCTCCCAGCTGGACTACAGATCCTTCCATTGGGGCACCATTGTTCTTTTCCTTTCTTATTTTTCTCTATGTGGAATTTTACTTCTCCATCGGGGGTACACTATTCGCCCTTTTGGTCTCAGACTCCAGATTAATTGTCCTGCAGCTCAGCATTCAAACCCACCCTGTGCCCAACAAGCCTTCAAAAACTAGGCTAGGTTTTAGGTTGTTCTGCACTGGTAGTTAGAAACCAGAGTTACTTCTTGATCTGTAGTACCATTTTCCTTACCCATTCCCCTGTTATTACCCTTATCCTACTTCCTGTTGCAGTCTAAGCATTGCTTTTTGCATGCTACGCTGGCTGCACCTCACAGAATCGCACTCATCCTCTACCACCGCAGCTTTGACCTGTTGTTTGGATCTGCTTGTAGGTACTGGGGGTTTTGGTATTTCTCTCATTTAGTAGGGGATATGTATTATGATCCCAGTTTTATAGGTTAGTGTGGTGCTGGTGCATGCACAGATACACCTAAAGCATATCCATTCAATGCCAAATCAAACATAAATTTGATGCATGTTCATTGATATATTTATTAATATATTTAATCTACATACGTGGGTTGTCCTTACTGAAATATATATTGTGTTTGTTGTTACCTATCATATGATGTATGAATCAGGGAACAAAGTCTAGAGTCTCATTTGTGTACAAGAATCAAAGAGATGGGAGCCAGGTTTTATTAGTGCCTTTCATTATTGCCATATTCAAAAGAAAAAGGGGGAAAACAACGGCATTGCAAACCTATCCATGTTATTCTCATTTACAAAGAAGCACTTCCACATTTGGCTGTGATATGCAAAACCTGACATTGCTTGTGACTCCACTCGATACAACCTTCACCTTCATCTGACAATCTAACACAAGAACGTCCCTGACACTATTCCCCAAAAAAGGAGGCAGAAGAGTTTCATAAAGGAAATTAGATCCTGGCCATTTTTCATATGTAAATGGTAATACCTGTCAGTTCCTGGGCAAAAGCTAACTCGTGGGTGAGGTTTCCCATCAGTCACATTATGTCTTTCAGAGAGGTCTTTCTCATCCATTTTATTTTCTGCCATTTCCCATTTCTGCCATGGTGCCCCGCTCCTTACTTAATCTCATGACTCAATTACCTCCCACCAGGGGTGGTAACCTGTTATTTAATGTGTGTGTGTGTGTGTGTGTATAGAGTTGGTGCTTCCCTGCGAATGTATGCATGCATTTGTGCACATGTTTTGTGAGTGTTATTGCACACATCACATTATCTGGTAAGCCTTTCAGTCTCCTTAACCATCTCCATTATGCCCTCTTATTCTATTATTTTTATTATTATTCCACAATTCATAGCACCGATAAAAGTAGAAGAACAATAATGAGTCCCTACGGTGCTCTTAATGAGTTGTTTTGTGATTCTCACAGGAAGGTCGCTCCGTGGCTCTTGTTAGATCAGTCCTTAGCAGCCTAGGGTAAGTCTTTTTTGTTTTTTTTTTGTTTTCAGTGCCTCTGCTTTGTGTCAGCTTTGGCTACAGTCATAGAAGCAGCGAGCCAACTGTACTGAGATTACCCCAGGTTGTCCCAGGGCCCAATTGCTGTAGGATCTTGAATGTCTTAGGAAATTCTGTGAACCTCAAGGGATCCAATTATGGAGCCCTTATTGACTCAAGTGGTGTCTTTTTAAGTGCAATTCTGAAATGAAGAATTATTCAAATTTAGCATTAGGAGAACATGCATTGGGGTTAATTTAGGATGGCTAACAGTAACAGTTTCTTAGTCGTACTTGATACTGGTTGCCTGTCCCTTCGCACATTAAAGCCCCTGCTCACTTCCTGGCGAGTTGAAAGTCAGTCAACAGTTTTTATTTATTTATTTTTTAGACGTTCAAACAGTGCGAGTGCTGTAACCCTGTTGTGTTTGTTTCGATTTTTAGGGGGCCAAGCACTGAATGTGTGAAGCCACTATTGCATTCCTTAGTGTTATTATATTCTTTCACTGTTTTTTGCGGTTTCAACGAAATTGCCTGTTTAGTTTTTACCAAACTTTGCACATTGTTTGAGGGTACTCCAAATCAATCAATTTGAGGTCTGGGGGAGGGTGCATGGCCCCCAGAGAAAATATTATCAAAATACACCCCTAAATGTTGACTAATTAAACAGAATGTTCATCTTGGTGATGTCTCAAATGGACAAAACAAGACATGGCTAATTGTAACGAAAATGAAACAGAATTGAGCTAAGAACCTAAGCTATAAAATTGCTTTGATTAAATTACACTCATCGCAAAGAGTAGGGATTTCCCCAGTCTCCTGGCTAAATTTTCAACTTGGCTCTCTCAACCTTCCTTTTTTTCATCCCCTGATTTAATTGGCTAAACATTGTTCTCCCCTTCATCACCTCAGCTGATGTGTAGTGATCATTCTGGCGCAAAATGTGTACCCCCAGGTGGGTGCTACACATTGGTGGTGGCTGAGGTGATTTCCCCCTCATCACTGTAAAGAATTTTGAGCGTCTGGAAAAGTGCAATATAAATTCAATGTCTCATTCATTCATAAACAAAATGACCAATGTGCATGAAATTTAGTACAAATGTGCTGCCACCAATGTTGTACCAGCATGTAAATCAGCCAATCAATCCAGCCAATAGAAGGGCACTAAAGTGAAAAAAAAGAAAAAAAAATCATACATCAAAACACTCAGTAAGCTAATAAACTTGCATGTGAGCCTGGCTTATGACAAAAATGCTTACAAATCCCAAACAATTTCACATAATCCTATGAGCTGAGTGGCACATTGACAGAGACTGTCATTCTGCTAATTGGCTTAATTGTGGTGTGAATCCTTCATTGCTGCTTGCAGCTATATTTGTTTTTTTTTTTAATTTTTAATTTTATTCTAGAAAACTACTGGGGTTTAAGGTTTTAAGTAAACATGTATGTTACCATGTAGGTTAATGTGTAATTGAATACCATTCACCTTCTTGAATATATGACTTATGGGTGCAATGAGATGTGTATTTAAAAAAAAAATGTCTCCCAAGTATCAAGGGACCCATTCAGGGCAGACACTGGAAATAAGTGAAGCAGAAGGGAAATCATTCACTTCTTCATCTCAACTGTACCCAATATTCATATGCAAGGAGGGACGAATAAATTTTGAGTTATATCAGTTCAAGCTGACAAACCTTTATGTGGTCATTAAACTAGAAGTAGTGGCAAAGCAATCAGGTGTTCAACAGTAAAGAGAAAAGCAAGATAAAGAATTAAAATTGAATATTAAAACTCCAAAATGATTAATGTTATTTTCCCCAGGGAACCGATATATTGTATACACTAAACGTGAACTATTAGGCTATTGCACGTCATCATAATCCTTCAAAAGTACTCTAAAAGTCCAGTCTACCTCATGCCTCTTGATCTTGCTCTCTTATTTTTCCTCCTCTTATAAATGGATATTTTTTCTTGTCAGCAAAAAATGTTAGAATGGCATTTATGTTGGCATTTATTATACATTTCTTCTTGACATAATTGAGGCAGAAAACAAAGACGTTTTTCGAATACCTTCTAGGGAGGGGAGGGAGATGGAGCTAGAGAGAGAAAGAAATAGTAAAATGAATCGAGATATGGGCTGGTGTGTGCAAACAATGGTGATAAAAATAAGGCAAAGAAACGCTTAAAGAGACCTGACAAAGGCCCAGCCACACAAAAGGTTTTTCCCCCATTAAACATTTTTCAGAGCAAAGGAATTGTGCACATGTATTTATCTCCTTATGGTTTACGGCTCCTGGTAGTGGCCAATACAGCCCAGCTTGAGAAAGTGAGGTTGTGTGATGTTATCTGGGGGCAGCTTTTGGCCAACGACATTCCCGTGAGAGGGCTCCGTGGGGTCGGCGGGGAGAGTGAGTCAGCAGTCGGGTCAACATGGCGAAAACCGAGAACGGCAAACTGCGAGCGTGACAAACTTTGCGGCGGCACGGAAATCAACACACAGATGAGCTCCCACTGTAAAGCGCCTTGCACGACTCCATATACAGAATGCAAATTGCACCTCTGTTCTCAAGTACACACCGCCGAAAGGCCCATGCGGTCTCACAGCGTGCGGCTGCCTCTGTAGAGTTGTGAAAGGTTTTCTTCACGTGAGCCCCAGAAATAGAAGCGGAGGGTCGTCATTGCCTTGTTTTTAATGCCTGGCCTCTCATGGTTTTCCTCTTTTGATCCGAAGGCTTTCCCCCCTTGCTGCGGTCCTCCGAGGCCTCCGCATTACTTTCCGCGCGGGAAGCTTACAGTTCGTTATCGATTTTTCGCTTGGTGTTAAAGTTCAAAGCGGATAAAAACGAGGCTTGCTGTGACGAGAATTGATCTCCAGTAAATAATGCGTACATTGAGATTTTAAATGAAGTGACTTTCTCTCATTTCTCTGCCTTTTTTATAACTGCTATATTTTGTTTGCCAAGACATGCTGTGTAATGTGATCTTCTTACCCATTGAACTGCCAAGCAAAATGGATGCATTGATTGTTATTCTTATCTTGTTGCGTTGATTGATTGTTATTATCTTGTCGTCATGACAAACCTAAGTAAAACCTTGAACTAGCTTAAACATAATGCCCTGGACTGTTTTATAGTTCTGGACTTGGCCTGAGTGATGCACGACATTAATGTGAAAGAAAGCTCTGGAAATGGGAAATGGCTTCTTTTCTCTCAATAATTAGGGCACAACAAGGCCACTGAAAGAAACTATACTGAGTGTAAGCAAGAATCAATACGATGCAACTGGATATCGGCTTCATTTCTGTAATTCAATTTTAATAAAAGTCAGATAAAAATGTAGGACCAATTAACTTGATTGCTTATACTCTACAGGTAATTACAAAGACTACCAGATTGGTTATTTAGCTGGTTGGAGATACATTATAGACAGCAAATTTTAAACCAGAACTGGACGTATTGGTACAGAAGGTAAAATTAATATAAGCTGGGCTGGAATACAAGCAAACAGAAAATAAATAATTTAATTAATAAGGATGGGATTCATACAGTATCACACGGAAAAGAAGGGATATAAGCACTTAAACATCTTTAAACATTGTGCAAGCCCAAGCAAACACTGTGCCAGCACTGCACATTTGAAATGGGCAGTGGCCTACCGAGGAGCGGTCACTGTCACAACCAGATCAGTGGGCATGGCAGATGCTGTAGACAAAAGCCAAAAAACAAAACACATTCCCACTGTTTAGGCACAGTACGTGAACTAGGGTTGCCAACATTGCCTTACTTCAATAGGGGACACAGTTAGCCATGTGCCGATATTAAAATTTCAGAATTAGTTTATCATGGCCAACATTTTCACAAGTATTAACACATCCTTCAATTACTTATACTAACTAATACTTTCTGAAACACAATTTATTGTTAAACAAATGTCAAACATGTTAACATTTTGGCCACTGCAATAATGGAGCTGGGCAATATATATATATATTTTTTTTTAATCACCGCTGACATCTGTTTGATGTTGATAAGACAGCAGCAGCAAGGTCTTGCATCTTCCATGTGACTGACAAAAACACATCACAAGGAAACTATATGACCTTGCTGCTGAGTGGCTGTCTTATCAACATTCAATACCCCAGGGCTGCCCAATCCTGGTTCAGGCGATCTATCATCCAGTAGGTTTTCATTTCAACCCTTATTTGGCACACCTGATTCTACTAATTAGCAGCTCAACAAGATCTCTAGCTGTGTGCTTTCTTAGGATGGGAAAGAAAACACACGGGACAGTAGATCAAAAATATAATAAATATTAATTAATAACATTTTCTGTCTCGGGGACTAAATCATGAGAAACATTTTAGCAATGAAATATGCTTTGTTATGGAAACTTTGTTATTGGTTGTCACAAGGGGCGGAGGGAGATGCAACTTTGTATTTGTATCTGTATTTGTTCAGTCAACAAAATTATTTGTATTTGCATTCAGATTTTTTTAAAAATGGACGTGAGAGTGGCGTAAACTACAAATGGGCGGAGTTTAACCCTGAAGCTGTACAAAATGTCAAAAATCCCTTATGTTTCCCATAATAATCACCATAATGGCCCACTGGAACTGCTATTGTTCAGGTATTAATGGTTTGCAGTCATGGTTTTACAATGACATCACTAATAATCCAGGTTAACCACAGGCAACTAGCTTTTTAAAGCTGTATTTAACAAACAATGGCCTGTATATTATATAGCCATAACAGGCTTTTATAACACTGAGGAAAACAACCGTCAAATCAAGTTTCAGAAAAATTGTTTCGCATCCTTGCTCTCAACTGCACAGTATGAGCTGCATGACCCCCACCACCACCTCTACCTGAGGGACACTTAAGAACATTATAAACTGAAATGCTTTTTTCATAAATTTTTTTTAAAGTTCCGCATCTTCATTAAATTTAATTATAAACGTATAAAACAAAGAATTTTACTATATTTATACTGTATATTTATACTGTTTTTGTTTGAATACAAGTCAAAGTAAATTTACACATTACAGCTTTCCGTTCATTTGCATTTCATTTACCGTCCCGACTTTTATGGAATTGGGTTGTATATTGCAAAACTATTTTCTTAAAATAAAGGAAAGAACTCAATACATTTGAGTTGCGAAACCTGCTATGGACCACTCTTAACATGAAGCTGAAAAATTCAACATTTGTATTTATAAACTAATAAATGGCCTTTTATGATGCATCTGCTTCATTATTTCTTTTTTAAGAAATTTTCTAATTTGCATCCTGCTAGTTGCATTACTGCACTTAAAACATTTTTTCAGGCTAAAGGGCTTGAGGGTCTGCTAGCTCCCTTGGAGGGTAATATGTTAAATCGTCATTTCATGCAAGCTTCCCTGTCCATAGAGAAACTCCCTTGCATCATTGACATGTCCTCTTTTACGCCAGTAGCATCCAAGAGCATTACCAAACATCTGTTTCTGTTGGGTCATTTGAAATGTTGCAATGTTGGAAATTCAAGGACAGTGCTTTCTCCCTACTCCTAGATTCCTAGCCTTTGTCCGAATCTGACTCCTAATTACTGTGTTCTCAAAATATGTACTTATGTCTAAGCTCTTTATCATTATCTCAATTATTTATTATCATTATTATTATTATTATTATTATTATTATTCATAATAACAACAATATCTCCATACTATACTGTGGAAGCATCCTAATATTCCTCCCTTGAGCGGCCTTGTTCATGCATCGTCAAAGGAAAATGTCAGCAAAGCCGTGCCTCATTTTCTAAATGCAGCTGAGTGCCATATTTATGGGACCAAAATGGTCATTTACTCCAGAAAAATACATTCCTGAATATGCTCAGCAAAAACCCAGAAATAAGTATATCATTCTGGGATTTTAAGTGTATTATATTTGGAGGACATTAACCTACTTGGCAGCATTCTCATCCAGTGTGCTGTACTCGATGGTGGGCAAGTGCACTGATTCAAACATAGCCCTAGTTCTTTGAAATTACAATGAATGTGCACAACATCCTGTGCTGTTTTTTTTTTTTTTTCTGTTCTGGGCTTTGCTGCTTAACCCCTAAAAGAAAATTTTATTTCTTTTATATAGTGGAAGTCTACCGATGTAGCCCCCTCTAGCGGTTTTGGAGGTTCATACAAGAGAGGATCATTTAAACTGATTAATTTAAATCATTGCCCTCAGAGGTTAAATCAACAGTGCTCTTAGGAATTTATCCATTTACCAAATTGTTGCGCTTATTTTGTGCGGGAATCACTGTGTAGGAAACAAATCAATTTCTGCGACAATGAAGCTACGGTCAGCATCATTAATAAAGGTCATTGTTCCATGTCATTTATTTATGGATGAATCTGATGTTTAACTTGGACATGTATCATGAATAATTTTAAAGGTTAACCAAGACATGCAAGTTAGGCTAATTGGGGGCATTTATGGGGTGTTGGCTATTGGAGAGCATGCATGCACAGTTGACCTACCTTGTGGAAATTAAAGTTAAGAAACACAGTTCCATGCTCTGAGCCCAGTGGCTAGGCCCACTGATCCAAATTGCCCAACTTCAGCCAGATTATTATGAATGAAACATTTCTCTGTCAACTTATTTGTCCGCTGTAGCCAATCGCATGAGGTCCGGGATAGTCCAAACTTACTCAGTTCATATTTTAATAACATACACAACACAACAACATGAGCACAATCTGGGGTCATTATCCAATTTGAGGAAATGATTTCAGGGTGATTTGTAAGTGTGATTTCCGGGTGTAAATTGGAATGAACTTGGATGGTCAGTACAGGAAATCTCCAACATGTGGTCCTTTTATACAAAACCCTTGTTCAGCCCTGATACTGTACTAAACTCCTTCTCTGCCAAAGTGGAGGGATGCTTCATAGCTGCTACAGTTGCCCACTCCTTCAAGAATGGTGCAGCTACCACGGCAGCTGCTAAAGTTCCCACGGCAGTAGTCATATACTGCTTTGAACGCTACACTAGGCACAATACCAAGGGCATCATTCAAGTTCAAAACATGAGAATCTAAATATGCTTGCATTTGCTACTTACTGCATGCTCCCAACCTGCGTATCCACACGACCCTCTGTCCTTGACAAATGCTGGCAATGCCATAACCAGTTCCTGGTTCTGCGTTAAACTGTATTTCCTGACCGCTATAATCCCATTTCCTTCAGGATTGTTGCACCTAACACAGAAGCTCCTAAGGTTCAAAAGGTCACACTCAAAGCCATGAGTCGGTGGTCATCCGCAGCTTTTGAATGCCATTTCAGGCTCAATGCTAAGGATATCATCCAAGCTCAAAAGATAATGACCATCTAAATTACTTGTGCTCTGTTAACATTTATTGTTTGCAAAAAAAAAAAAGGAAAATGTTAGTATGGCCAATGTCTATTCCAGAAGCATAGCGCGTGTTCCATCTATGTACTATAGGGATATCCGTTCGGTCTTCCTGATCATCAGAAAATAGCAGGTGCTCTGCCATACACACAGTTAGCATGGCCAACATCTGATCTAGTACCACAGTTTGTGTTTGGTCTAAGCAATCACATTCTCATGTGTTTACATAATCAATCATATACACACATTACATTTATTTAGCAGACACTTTTATCCAAAGTGACATACAAAAGTGCATTTCATGGTCATGGACAACTAGAAAACACACATGTTCTCATACCCATCCAATTACATGCTGTTTCTAATTGAGAAACTTGGTGCTGACCTCTGAGTGAATCGCATCAAAGAGATGGGAAAATAGATCAGAATCCAAATAATATTAGTCAAATTCGGGAGGAGAAAACATTCAGGGAGGGCAAATTATTTTTAGTTTGTTTCTTATGGTCACTATAAATTGAGTGTTAATGATCTCCAGGTGTGCTGTCTACTTTTGGTGTTGGAATGACCTTTTATATTCTCTTTTAGAAGTGTACTAAATCCTTAACTTTGGTATTCAAGTCAATAAAGGTACTGCATTTTCTCAAGTTACAGACTTGTCTCACAACCCTTTTGAATTTATTCAATGAATTTCCAGCACCATAAAATTCCTACTTATCAACCTGGTCAAACAAAAAAAAAAGTGCCCAACATCACTAATGCTCTTCTGGCTGCATGGAAGCAAATCCCTGCAGCAATGCTTCAACATCTTGTGTAATGTCTTCCCAGAAGACATTAGAGGTTTTTCTAGATACAGGGTGGACCAACTCTATATAAATGCCCATAATTTTGGATGAGATGTTAGATGTCAGGTGTCCATATACTTTTGGCCATCTTGTCAACTATAATGTATTTTAACCTGTTTGGGGAGTTTCTATAAAAGCCCTCCTCACATTTGGTACCTAACTTGTTGGCATTCTTTTTTATTATTCGAATGTGCTATATGTAAATGAACCTTGACATGTACATAAATTACATGTTTCTCATCACACTCCCTAAAGAGCTTCAGACTTCTAATAAAATATTCTCATACTGGAAAAGGCATTGTAAATTTAGAAGTATATACAGTTAAATTGGGGCGACATAGCTCAGGACGTAAGAATGGTTGTCTAGCAGTCGGAGGGTTGCCGGTTCGATCCCCGCCCTGGGCGTGTCGAAGTGTCCCTGAGCAAGACACCTAACCCCGAACTGCTCTGGTGAGTTAGAGGCATCAATTGTAAAGTGCTATATAAATGCAGTCCATTTACCATTTACCATTAAATGCAAAGGTTTGGCCCATGTCCAAGTGTTGTTTTGACTCTGTACTCCAGCACATTGGATTTGAATTAAAACAATGAATATCAAGGGAAAATGCAGACTGTCAGCATTTGCATGCATTTAAGTGCATTTGCATCCACATTGTGTGATCCATGTATGACTTTCAGCCCATTTGTATGGGCCAGCTGTGTGTCTTTACATCATTAGTCCATGCACAAGAAAGCTAGCAAAAGGTCTAAAGTTAAATCTAGGTGTCGATTCTGAGTCTGTTGCTGTTGTCTCAATGTGAGGGCCAAATAAATCACAGTCAGTAAAGCAGGCCATCATGAGGCAGAAAAATCTGAATAAATTGATAAGAGACATAATCAAAACATTGCTGTAATGGTTTGATAATTGTTATAGATGAAGAATGCACTAGTGAGGTCAACAATAGCAAATGACCTGGTAGACCACAGAAGGCAAGTGTGGATGACTGAATAATCATTTCAGTTGTAAAGAAAAACTCAACTGTTGAACAGATCAAGAACAATCACCATGATGTGGGCATACAGTGTCTCAAAGACTACCATAAAGAGAAGACTACACCAGAATAAACTCAGAGGGTTCACGGAAAGATACAAACAACTGGTAAGCCTCAAGAACTCAACAAAACAGTGTTAGTGTTAGGGAATGTGGACTGTATTCAAGCCATTTTGTGTAGAAGTGCCAGAGGTCCCAGTGTTGCTCCTTTCTGGAGATGACATCCAACTCAAATTTAATGTATGTATGAGACATTTTACTGGCAAGCTCAGCTTCTAAGAAATCAATTTTTAAATGCCAGGCCTACCAATAATTTAAAATTCAATTCTGCTTTCTATTTTCCTCAATAAGCTAGATTTGTAGAATTCAGTGGTGTGGTTGCTCAAAGAAAGTTCTACCACTTTGTGTAGTGGACCAGGTGTCAGACACTACGGCCTTATTCACTATATTCCTTTGTGCAACCCCGCCACCTTTTTTGTTTTATGTTCGACCCCCTTTGGTTGTTCTTCTTGTGCTTACATACTGCATATATTTAACTATTAATAAAATAGTACATTCCTATCAAACAACAGGTTGTTTTCAGGAATAATTCCTTAATTCTAGTTTAAGGAATTTGGTAAATAGCAATTCTGGGGCTTGCTTTAGCCAGTGATGAAAGCAGTTTTGACTCTGTCTTTTAGTGACATCTAGAGGTTGTCTATTGCTCTGATAAAGTTTGGTACATGCAATTATGTATTATTGTTATTATTTGACACCACTAGTCTTTCTCTACAAGAACTAAAAACCCATTGAAAACACTTGGATGTGATGCTAATTCAGTCTTGAAGAGACATGCATTTGGTGTGCACTGGGCACGTCCAGTTAAACACTTTCCCAAGGGTGTAATTTTGTATAATTATTGATATTATTTTGAAAATCTTAAAAGATTTCAACATCAGATGCACACCCTGCTGAAAATTCCAGCTGAGACCAGCAGGGATTCTGAACTGGTTTAAGCTGTGTTTTTGACACTTATTGCTGGTCATATTTGGTCCGTGACTGGTCAGAGCTGGTCTCTAGCTAGACTATGCTGGTCAAAGCTGTTAAAGCTGGTAGAGCAAGCTGGTGGTCAAACTGATGGACTATATAGGCTGGTGACTACATAGGCTAGCCAGTTGGAGAACAGCTGATCTGCCAAGTGTTGAACACACAGCTTAAACCATCTTAGACTGGTTTAAGATGGAATTTTCATCAGGGCATATTGAAAACAAATTTATCTGTGAATGATGCATCTTAACAAAAAGGACTTTACTGATTAAAGTAGCGTTTCATTTCTTACTTTAATTTAATCAAACCCTAGACAATAATTAATTTGTGTCTGCTGATTCAGAAGGCAGTCGAATTACTGAGACCACAGCTTTTCAACAGGGATGTGTACAGTGGGGTGTGGCACCTTTACAGCTGGCTAATAAGCATAATGCTCAAAATCAAGATGTTAAAATGTTGAGACAGATGCTTCCAGCGGAGATAATAAATGATCTTTGACTGAAAATATTACGGTTTGAACTCTGTACACCAGACATAGGTAAATGCTAGATGAGTTCTATCAATGTCGCAGCATGTTATTTGGGCCAGAATTTAAAGCCAAAATCTATTGTAATGGGCTTCTTTGTTTGTCTTGGTACTTTCTATTTTTCTCTCTGTAGATCTTGACAACAGCATTTAAATTTGTCTCACTGAGCGTATTCATGGTGTGACATTAATGTTCACACAATACCCCCATGGTTCTAGATCACTGGGCATGTCTTAGTACAGCCAATGTGGTAAATGCTGAAGTTGTGTAGGTGTGCATATTTACATTTTTACGATGGGATTTTTCCCGTAAATTATACCAGCATTCTCTCATTGAATTAATATTCAGCACACTTACAGTCAGTGCACTTTTGACCACATCCCAGTCGCCTCTGGCTTGAAAGCCTTGTGATCGCAAGCAAACCCTTGTATTTTTGTTTTGAGCTTGGCTCTATAATTTTGTCTTTGTGATAAGCATAAAAAGGTACATTATCTGTCTTTGATTTTCACGCAGATGCATTTAATGTAGAGAATTCAGCATCGCATCAGTGGCTTGTAAAACAATCTTCAGTTCATTTTGCATGTGTATTATGCATAATACACACTAATTATAAAAATATTCCAGGAAATACTTTAACTGTCATTCACGACAGTACATTTTTCATATTTAGTATTTTCATTCCAAATCTACATTTGACTTAAAACATGATGCTTTTTATTTAATCATATCTGTGGAGAAGAATGTGCTAGCAATACCAGGGAAGGCACAGTATTTACCAGGTTTTACATTTCAGTCCAGAGTGGGTCTACAATAGCAATGGAATGAAATATATTAAACACTGTTAGTCAATCACATATTATTGCAGCAAAAGCAGTATATTTTACAGTGATATGACCACAGTTGTGATGAATATAGTAATATATAGTATTATGAATATAGTATTATGTACTCTGCAATAAAGAAAATAAAGATGTCCATCCTGTATTTGATTGTACCTGGGAGCAAGCTTGCTTGACTTTAGCCTATTTTAATATTATATGAATCACACTTATGATTTGCAGCCTACGCCATTTTTAAGGACATTCCTTTTAAACTTCATATCATGTTTTCCAAAACTAATGACCATATTTTTCTGGGTGGAAAAGCTTTGATGTGTCCAGAGACATTGATCTGTTTGGTGTTAAATGTTCCATTAAATGCATATTTAAATATAAGTTCACCCTAGAACCTCTGGGCCCTATTTACAGGTTGGAAATATGAAGCAGCAGTATGTGCTGAATCCAGTAAAAGCTGCAGCTTAATTTTTAATGTTTAAAATATATGGAAACAATTATGTTTTTATGGGAGGAGTTGGAATTCAGCCTGAAGGATGGCAGCATACCAGTATTTGCGAATTGCTAGATCCCCCCATAATCTCAAACATACTGGGTCTCAACTTTCTCATTCACAATACGTTTCTTAAACTCTTCTTAATTTTGTTCTTAATAAAGGTTCCTGTGAGAAACCAATGTGGGATTCATGAAATATGCAGAAACATTCAGTTTTGTGCATATCCTAGGATGAATGCCAATTTTTTTTTTTACACTGAATGTGCATGCTCCCTCCCCAGGGCAAGATTAGCCAAGTAATGCAAGAGCAACAAATATGCCATTGTTAAGTGCTAGGTTTGGCTGAGTGCATGATGGTCTATATAGATCATTATCAATCTTCATCAACCACTTTTATTGAAAAATGAAATTACATCCGTTACATATGTTCCCAACAGGGTTATTATGGGAAACTAAAACTAAGACAAAAACAAATGATATAAAAATTAGTTTTCCAGAAAATGAAAGCTAAACAAAACCAAGCAAACCTGCTCTTAAAACTAAAACTAAACTGAAATTGAAAGCAAAAAACCTAGTGAAAAATTTGAGTTTATTCTGATTGGTTAGTTAATATAGTTCAAATCAATAGCCAATTTAATTATTTTACTGCAGTAATTAAACAGTGCTTTTAGATGTGTTGCCTCAGTGAGCTGTGGCATTTCTTTAATCATGAATTGAATATGTCTATGTTTATCGGCATCAGACAGGCAACATATTTTTAAGAGGCCAAATGTAAACAGTGAAAATATAAAAAGGGAAAATTAGTTTTTTAGCCCCTTGTCATTTGAAATTGAAGTGAATAAAACATTAGATAGGCCAGAGCATTCCATGTACCATTTTCACACAAATTGTAAGACTGGAGTAGTAGCATTCTGTCCATTCTTGTCAACAAGTTAGTTGAAGTGGCTCCAGCATAGTAATTCCCTGTCGCTCACTACATTTCTGCACATTCAATACGCTGCAACAGTAAAATGAACCAGCCTGGACCAAAGCTAAATTGGGACAGTAATACAATTGATAAACTCAGCTCCTGACAGAGTGTTTGCATGCCAAAAGAAATTGCATGCCAAAAGGAATATTTCTAGCTGGCTGCTGTGACCGTACATAGGTCAAAAATCCATTGCTTTGTGAGGGAAAACCAGTGTTACCAGAGCAGAATGCTCTGTATTTTCAGAAAGACATTGCATTACATTAGAGGCATTTGGCATACACTTATATTCAG
This sequence comes from Anguilla rostrata, assembly GCF_018555375.3. Classification (NCBI taxonomy): domain Eukaryota; kingdom Metazoa; phylum Chordata; class Actinopteri; order Anguilliformes; family Anguillidae; genus Anguilla; species Anguilla rostrata. The sequence goes on along the minus strand of NC_057940.1, from coordinate 39,305,258 downwards.
AGGGATTTACACATATTTTTACATAGCATTTCTGCTGGATATATACTGAAGCAATGCAGGTTACGTACCTTGCTCAATTGTACAATGGTAGTGTCTTACCCGAAATTCGAACCTGCAACCCAAAAATAATAATTTTGGATACAGTAGCTATCCAAATTATTCTTAGTTAAAAGGGGATCAGTGACTTAGAGATGTTTATGGAGCAATTTTGTCTTAGGTAATGTTGGAAGGACCCCTGAGGGAAGGACATCTTCAGCAAAAGGGTACAGTGGGGAGAAGCGCATACTCTATGATGGAGATATCTGTACTTCAATTTGGAGTGCGAGGGAAAAACAGGCAAACAACTGCAGATGATTTAAGAGGAAATTTCAGCCCGGGGCAAGGGAAAATGATTTCATTTAAAATAGTTCACAGCAAACTCCACAGAGTGCCATAGTTCTGAGCAAACTGCTCATCCTGCCTGGCAATGTAAAGATGTATGTCCAATGGGTTCAAAGAACACAAGGCTATGGACTACCATCCCCTGCACAAATGGGATAGTGTCAGACAAGTCATTCAAGCCTACTCTAAACAAAACAAAAAAAATAAATGCAAGTGTAGCATTGACCTGGGTTCCAAAATGGATTTGCTCTGTAACAGCATGTGTTTGAGCACATGCATACTCTTTGAATTTGAAAGTGTTACATAATGGTACTTCGTCTCCTCATTTTTAAAGAATGTCTTTCTTGAAAGGAGCGCTCTTTCAGTGCTGCTGTCCAGGGAGGAGTAGTCACCCAGTGGCTTGAGGAGCATGACACTGACATTAGCCATATATCTCATGGGCTTATCCTTGTCATGGTCACAAGGTTGAGCAGTTATGGCATATTCAGGGACGATACATGAGGCTGTGTTTCTCACTTCCATCAACAAAGTATGTGATTATTTTTTAGACTCTCTGGCATTGGGCATAAATGCACAGTATCACGTAACAAAATTTATCCAAGTTACAGATGTATGTAATATCTAGATTTATCTTCATTCTCATATAGTTTAGAGTCTCACTCTAAACTATACAACCTTGTACATTACATTACAGGCATTTAGCAGACGCTCTTATCCAGAGCGACTTACACAACTTTTTACATAGCATTTTACATTGTATCCATTTATACAGCTGGATATATACTGAAGCAATTTCGGTTAAGTACCTTGCTCAAGGGTACAACGGAAGTGTCCTACCCGGGAATCGAACCTGCGACCTTTCGGTTACAAGCCCAGTTCCTTACCCACTGTGCTACACTCCGTCCACATTGTACACACAGCAGAACTATAAGGCCCTTCTCCACTCCCTCTCTGTCCCGCTCCACTAATTTCGCTGGGGCCCCTCCCATGCCAAGGCTGCCCAGGTAAATACTGATTACCCTGCATGCAATTCCCACACACAGCAGCACTCCCTAAAGAATACTGACTATGAATTGTGCATTATCACTCACACACTGCATCAATATCAGGGGAACCCATTCTACTCACATCCGGAGATACAGGGATTACAGAAGGTGGTTGCTCAAAAGCACGTAGCCATACACAGAAATATACATGCGCACACACGTTTGTATTGCTATACTTGTGAGGACTTCCCATTGACTTACAGTCATTCCGTAACCCCTAACCCCAACCACTACATGCCTAACCTTAACCCTAACCCTAACCTAATTGTAACCCTAACCCTAAGTCCTAACCTTAAAACAGCCTCTTGAACTTGTGGGGGCCAGCAAAAGTTCCCCACCTTGCGTAGTTTTCCTCATCTTTCTATCATTGTGGGGACATTTGGTTCTCACAAAGATAGTAAAACATGCCTACGCACACAAAGGAAATATACAAAAGAACTGGGAATGTAGTATCAACCTGCGCCACTTTCCCGGACCTACAGCTAAATCCCCAATAAAAAGAAAACCCAAGTCCACTCCCCACAATCTCCACTCCCAGTCTGCCTCCTCTCCAACTGCAAGTCTTCCATCTGGCCGCCTCAGAACAATACTCTGGCGAAGGGAAGTGCACAAATGTCAGCCCACAATCACTTGGTCATCAGACTCCCGCATCCACAGCAACCCAAGCTGGCTCACATCCCATACATGCAGAGAAACTGGTTCCCTGGAGGAGCAGTCAGGGTTCCGGTCCAGGATTTCCCCATCACTGCACTTAATCACTCCGTGCTGCTGTCATTGGGTGCATTCCAATTGCTTATTTTTTTTACTCCCTTGCTTCCTTTCCTTGCATCCTTTCTCGGCTAAGCGGGTCAAAAATAGGCAAAAGTCACGTCTGCGTCAGTGTCATTTTATTGTCTCTTATGTCCTTGACTGACCCCAAAATCGATTGAGGTCCATCACCTTTAAGGACATTCCAATTCGTTAAATGCTCCTTCAAGGACCTAGGAGGCTCCCAAAAGAGCAACGAAAGGAGGTAAAAAATAACAATAATAATAATAATAAGTGATTGGAATGCACCCTATGTTTCTTCTCCTTTTCCAACCATCCAGGTTCACCGTACTCGCCTCGTGCCATCCTCAGGTTGGAGACCAGGCACTCGTCTTCATACACTCACAGAATTCATAATTTAAAGTTTAAAAGAATGGTTCTGAACAATTTCTTCCAAAATTGATAATAATCAATTAGCCCAGGGGTGGGAAATTTTGGTCCTGGAGGGGGTCGGTGTTTATGCAGGTTTTCTTTTATTCCAATTATCCTGGATAAATGAGCTAATTAGTTAGTGGTATATACCAACAATGGTTCACTTGTAGATTAGATCAGATCAGCTGTAATTTATACGCTTATCAAGAAATGCAGCTAAGATGTGAGATGGTGTAAATTCTAGAGATAATAATGTAATTAAGTCCAGAAGTTGGCATGAAAACCTGAAACAGATATGGTCTTTAGACTAATTCAGAGGTGGGCAACAAACACATACTGGCACTGAGGAACTCGTTCCTCAACACCCCAAAGTTCTCATCTACAGCAGCCACATCTTTTTTTAAAAACCCTCTGCAGTGACAATTACCTGTAACTGGCTACAGGTGTGCCCCATTTCCTCTACTCCGTAACTCCGCCTAACCAATTACACAAACTCTCTTGTGCTGAAGTCTTTAACTCCTGACACACACACACACACACACACACCCTCTCTCATCACACACACTCACCCTTAGTGAACCCTTAACATTCGCGAAACATTTGGAATGAAACTTAATGTTAGAGACTGAGAGGCAGCTAATGAAATTTCAGTGGGCTCAGTTAGCTAGCTAATGTTCTCTACGATTAGTCTAAAAGATAGTTTGCTGCATCGTTAGCAAGCCAGCCAGATTGTTTAGCTAACTAGGTAGATACATTTTTCTTAATGGTTAAATATCTGGCTACCTAACTGACTTTCTTCAAACTATACTTGGTTTAAATGGTAAATAAACAGTTATGTCAATTAGTTACTGAATGACAGCTAGGCTAACCACCTACCTGAGGTAGAACTCACATCCACAGGATTTTTTTTTTTGCAAGTATTACAACATTATCTTTGTAATATTCACATTAGACAATCAGTGTGTTTATTTATTCTGTTCATCACAGGAGGAAATACTGATTAGTTTACTGATCCATAAAATAGGATATAATGTGGGTTTTGTTAAACATCATCTTTAGAAAGGTGGCCCCCTTATCCGTGGGACCCAAGGCAATTACCTGTGTTGCCTAACAGCTAAAAACACCTCTGTGTGCTGCTGCATTTATGCTTCTCATTGATTGAAGTTAAAATATGATCCATCGTGTATTACAAAATCTGTTAAGATTACATAAAAAAATTAAAATGGGAACTTGATTTTCATTTTTCTGATTAACAGAAATGGTACTTCAATTACAACATGCATGGAACGTCAATTAAATGGTGTTATTTTTCTAGTAAATGAAAAAAAATGTCAGAGGTAAGGAAAAAGTAGACAAGAACCCCTCTGTTTTTCCGGGTAAACAAAAATGGGTGACATAATTATACTCTGAATAATGGCTCAATCTTTCATGTCTAACAAGGATAATAATTTTGTTTTTGAAATTGTCATGGAAAAGTGAGTTGCAGCCAAGAAGTAAGGTGTTGCCATTCGTATTATTGCCTTTGGTTTTAAAAAGAAAAATTATTCTTTCATATCTGCATGGGGCCGTTCAGTTTCTTTACATGTAACTTTCTATCTCCGATTACACATTGCAACATATCATACACGCAAATTTAGTCATTGGTTACCTTTTGAAACTAATACACAAAAAGAGAATAACTTGTGAATATTCATTTCTGTCTCAAATTGCTTGTTTTCTTGCTTCTGTTAAAATCTCTCTCTCTCACACACACACACAGACACATGTGCAAGCAGTTGAGCGTGAACACACCCACACACACACATGGATTTGGATATCTTAAAGAATATAACAATGCACACGTTTATAAAACATTCAACAATATATGGGCAATGGCATTTACACATTCTTCTTCAATGTATACATTTTATACAAATCAACTTTAACAGAGAAAGCTGACATCAATAGCCCGCTCACCTCTGTCTGTACTGCAAGGAGACCACTAATGATTGAGATGTGTCAAAGTCAGGAGGCCGATTTGGCAGTTCTCTTTGTCATGCCCTGGAAAGACCAATCTCCCTTGATCCTTTGATCAATAAAATTTGTATGCCCTTGACTGGTACAGTATAATTGAGTGTGACCTTCCTCTGCCTTGAAGTTAAGGCATAGTTTTTTTATTTCTTTTTTTTTCACAGGTGTGTGGGATACAGTTAGGCAGTGCAATTGCAGCTGCCTGAGGCAGTCCTGTGAGTTCACAACAATGACTCTGGCTGTGATTAAGCTCCTTAATTCACAGCTATAAACTGCTTAATGAATAATGCAAAATACTGTAGCTCAGGAAACAAAGGAACAGGTGATGTAATGTCTAATATGTAAAGCATGTAGAAGTTACAGCTCTGACAAATTAGAATGTAGCCCTACGGCACACACTACCTCAATGCTCTGCTGCTATAAAGACTGGACAGGTTCCTAATAAACAAATGGATGTGCTTACAACACATCAGTGCTGTTTCAGAGCAGGGACGTCTTTGCTGTTGGTTTATAATACTAAACCAACAGTAAAGACCATGTGATACTATAATACTGTTGTCGATGCAAAGGGTGCACAGTCACGGTTTAATCATGAACTGATTCTGGGTAAAATGCTCCTGATTTAGGCCAACTAGATTGGTTCAAGTCATGGTCTTCCACATTTAGCTGAAGGTCAGAGATAAGCGGCAAACCGTGACGGTGAAATGCACTGTTTACACAATAATACAAAATGAACAAATATAGAACTTTCTCTCTTTCTCGAAACTAGAAACAGCAGGGTTTCCATTTTCGTCCAGCTGCAAGTTATATTCTGCTAGAGGAAAGGTGTGCAGGGACTTGTATCGAAGCGAACAGTAAGCTTCGCGTCAATACAGCTGTACATTTGGATTCCAGGCCAAGGGTCTGAACAGTGTGCATCTTATTGTGCGGTGGCTCACTTGGATGTCTGACTCACTGCAGCACATGCGGGGGGGAAAAATTGGCAAAGACCGAAATGTGGCACCATACTGATTCAGGATGGTGAGAGCAGATAGCTGACTGCTGTCACTGGGATGATTGCAGAGGAGCTCAGGTAATTATTGGGGATTGCTTTTATCTCTGCAGGAAGGTGGGTGACTTAAACTTCCTCTGCTGAAACAGCCCGTAGGCCCACTTTAATTTTAATGACTCTGACGTATATGGTCATGACTGATGAGGTTGTTCGATCAACACAGTCATTCAGCCCTTACAGTTTTACCAGACTTCTAATTTATTTATTTATTTTTATTTATTTATTTATTTTTTTTTTAATTATTTTTAAAAATGTACTCCTTATTTCACCATCCGCTACCTTTTCTAGTTTCATATACTTATTATCACAATTATTGATGACACCTGAGAGCGATCCACGGTAACCTGTTTTTGTATGCAGGTCCATTATGTAAAATGTAGCTCTATGTAAAGTATATTTCAGAACACTATGTAAAGTTCTGTCTATTGTTTAGAGGAAGACAGACTAGGGGATGCATTTATGAAATGAAATGGACATAATTAAATTGTTTTCGAGTGCTTTCCACTGAACCATTTTTGAAATTGCTGTATTGTTATGATTATTATTAGAGATGATCACCCATTGTTTATATTTCCCTTTTTATTCTGAAATGTGGTCCAACGTTTACTTTTTTCAAACATGCAAATGCAAGTTTTGAGCAAATGTAACACTACTGTTAATATGCTATGTTTTCTGTAGCAATTTAATATAAATGTGTTTTGTTCTGTAATCATAGACAGGTAGATTGTGATTGCAGACTGGGATACCTATGTTTTTGGCCTCTAACATTATATAAAAAAATGTTTTAGGACAGGGTGACACGGTGGTGCAGTGGGTAGCACTGTCGCCTCAAAGCAAGAAGTCGGGGTTTGAATCTCGGCTTGGGGTTTTCTGTGTGTAGTTTGCATGTTCTCCCCGTGTCCGCATGGGTTTCCTCAGGGTACTTAAGTTTCCTCCCACAGTTCAAAAACATGCAGTTTGGCTAATTGGAGTCTCCAAATTGCCCATAGGTATGAGTGTGTGAGTGAATGGTGTGTGTGCCCTGCGATAGATTGGCGGCCTGTCCAGGGCGTATTCCTGCCTCTCGCCAAATGCACGCTGGGTTGGCTCCGGCACCCCTGCAACCCTGCCTGCTCAGTGTAAGCGAGTATAGATAATGGACGGATGGATGGATTTTAGTACAGGACAACTAATTGTTTTCCAGGACATTTAGGCAATTGTCTAATTTTCCATGACTGGAAAACTGCATTAAATGCTCCAGGTTTTTTTGGGGCACATACTGCAAAATAAATCAATTAGAACCACTCCTACTGCTTTGATATTTTAGCATGGCTTTTAATTTGAGTCCAGTTTGAGATGTTTTTGGTTTATCACAATCATCCTCCCAATAGTGTATATCATTCCGTATTGTCGTTTCCATAAATACCCTTTTGCGGACCTCCACTGAAAATTAGCTAGTCTGAAATATGTTTGACAGATTTGTCGTTTAGGGCTACTGTTGACTAGCTGTATTCATTGACTTCATTGCAGGTATTACTGTCTCTAATGGTCGCTGTTTTCAGCTATATTTTTAATATTGAAATACCAAGTTATAAGTTGGATATCTCATCTATTCTATGTTTGCAGAAAATAGTATCTTAGTGTTGCACATTGCTTCCTACAAGTGATTGGCCAATGGAGACCAGTCTAATATATTAATTATTTTTGTTTTTATTTGCAGCTCAAAAGAGTATATTTTGTCATTTTTGATGTCAGTCACAGTATTTGAATTTTTTCTTGTGAGGGGTGAGTAAAACCAAGTCTGGGCAAGTCATTTGTCTTGAAGATCATTCATTCTATGGGTCAATATTAGCTGAAAATTTCTGAAATCCTACTGAAATTATGAAATGGTCTGGATGGCTCACTAGTCCTATTAAATTTAAAATTCCTTTTAAATTGGGTTATTTAAAGTGCTATTTCAAGTAGGAATGTTATGTGATATCTCATTTTTGGAACTTGACTAAATACTTCGACTTCAGTTTTACATTTCCCTTTTACATTGTTATTCTTTTTACTCGGAATACATTCTCTGTATTTCAAAATGCCTGAATTGACTTTTGCTGCTGTCTCACTTTCCTCAGTTCGTTATCTCCCCAGCCTGTTTGGTTCGTTGTGTACTGCAAATGAGTTTCAAAGTGATAGTGCTCCCTAAGTTGTTTCATCCATGAGAAAGTGCCTAATCTGGTGAGCTCTAGCAATGGGAATCCATTAAGGATAAAAGTTCCATTTCACATCACAACAACAGCTGCATTTCAAAAACACACTGATGAAATACAGGCCGTATATGAAAAAGAATAATGAGAAATACTGTGACTATAATACAACAAGAACAGAGCTAATAGCTTTGAAGTTATCAGACAGTGATTGGGTAATTATCAAATTGGCAGAATAAGGATGTACCAGAGTTATATATAAAAATTAAAAGAAATTACGGGTAATGATGTCTCAAGAGAATTTGAATAAAGAAAGTAGCCCAGCTATTAGAACAAAAAACCGCTGACCCAACTATTATGCAGAAATCAATTAAGTTGTTATACTTATTTTTTGCATATATAAGAATATAAGAATTATTCAAGCTTGTATGAATGCAAAGACATTTTCTTTGCAACTACCATAATGTATAATACATGTGTTTCAATTTCAATATTGTACATTGAATATTCAAAATGCAGCCACCCTGGCCTCCTTAGTCATAATATATTTACTAACATGTATTTATGTTGACAGCCACCAACAATATATATTTAACAATATATAGTTCTTGTTTCACTACACAATATTCTATAGTGAAAACAGGATTATCAAACAGACAGTTAGGATTGAAAAAATGTGAAAGAAATGCATTGGAATGAGAATCATATGGTGGGTTCAATGAGTCTGGATAGATAGAAGCTTCTAGGATAGCTAAGGAAGAAGAAGAAAAGGAAATAGAAATGATGTCTGGATTATCATACCTTATGTGTACATGCATACATATGTACTGTTGAGGCCAAAAATTTACATAGACCTAGGCTAAAGATATTAAAACTCAGTTTTTCACTCTGCACATTTCATGTTGCAAAACTTTTGACAAGTCAATTAGGGCATCTATTCTTAAAATTACAACAATGGACAAATGGACAATCGATGAGAGACAGATTTATTTCAGCTTTCACTATATCAGAATTACAGTGGGTCAAAAGTTTACATACACCAAGTTGACTGTCTCTTTAAACAGACTGGAAGATTCCAGAAATTGATGTAATGACTTTAGAAGCTTCTGATTGGCCAGTTGTCATAATTAGGAGTTAATTGGCACCTGTGGCTGTATTTAAGGGCCTACCTTTAGAGCCATTACCTTTTTGCCCTTGATACCATTAGAGCCATTACCCTTTTGGCCTTGATACCATGGGAAAATCCAAGCAACTCAGCCAAGACCTCAGAAAAAAAATTGTGGACCTCCACAAGTCCGGTTCCTCCTTAGGAACAATTTCCAAACAACTGGTACCATGAGCATCAAACAATTGTAAGCAAATATAAAAATATTGGGACCACACAGACACTGCATCGTTCAGGAAGGAGGCACAAATTAACTCCTAGGGCTGAATGAACTTTGGTCCGAAAGGTTCAACTGAATGCCAAGACAACAACAAAGGAACTGGTGAAGGAGTTGGAGGCATCCAGTACCAAAGTATGTACATCCACCATTAAGAGAATACTACATCACCATGGCCTGAAAGGCTGTCGCGCAAGGAAGAAGCCCCTACTCCAAGAACGGCATAAAAAAGCCAGAATGAAGTTTGCAGGTGATCATCAGAATTAAGACCTATCATTTTGGAGGAGTGTTCTCTGGTCAGATGAAACAAAAATTGAACTGTTTGGCCATAATGACCAGCACTAAGTATGGAAGAGAAAGAGTGAGGCTTTTAATCTGGAAAAACACCATCCCAACTGTGAAGTATGGGGGTGACAGAATCATGTTGTGGGGGTGTTCTGCTGGGAAAGGGACCGGTGCGCTTCAGAAAATGGTTGGCATCATAAAGAGGATTATCTAGAAATACTGAAGCATCACCTCAAGACATCAGCTAGAAAGATAAAACTTGGTTGCAACTGAGTCTTTCAGCAGCACAATGATCCTAAGCATGCCTCCAAAGTTGTAACAAAATAGCTTAAAAACAACAAAGTGAAAGTATTGGAGTGGCCATCACTAAGCCCTGACCTGAACCACATAGATAATTTGTGGACTGAACTGAAAAAGCGTGTCCGGGCAAGGAGGTCCACAAACCTGACTGAGTTACACCAGTTATGTCAGGAGGAATAGGCAAAAATTCCGGCAAAGTAGAAGCTTGAGGAAGGCTACCCCAAGCTTTCGATTCAAGTTCAGCAATTACAAGGCCACCAAATACTAAGTGTATTAAGTGTATGTAAACTTTTGACCCACTGAAAATCTGATATAGTACATAAAATCTGAAATAAATCTGTCTCTTAGCTATTATTTGTCCTTTTATGGAAATAAAGTAGATACCCTAATTGACTTAACACAGGAAATGCATGGTAACATGAGATGTGTGGAATGGTGAAAAATTGACTTTGAATGTCTTTAACTTGGTGCATGTAAACCTTTGGCCTCAACTGTATTATTCCTCCTGAGGATGCCTTTTGTGGCAAAAACAATCAAAATACATTTGGTTTTCCTGCAGTTTTCAAAATGCTGCACAGCTTTCTTGGTTGTGAGCCATTTTAGATTTTTACAATGGATTGCCTGATCATACATTGTGAAAAAAATCAACTGACTTGTTTTTCTCCCTGAAATATAAGATTACTAGCATAATTACAGTTTGTTATTGTTTTGATATCCAGGCAAATGTGCGTTCCCTTCAATAGTGAGCTAACTCGACTCCATATTGGTGCATCGATTCAAATATAATAATTCTACTGCTTCTATTTCTAAAGTTAAAATTGATTCTTACCTTTGATTTCTGTTAAGCACACAGTTCCGCTGAAAAGAAAAGGCACCCGGACACGTCTAACTCCTCTTCTAACTCAACTTTACATCCATTATTGGTCCTGACACCAGTTCTATTAGCAGTCCTGCCCCATCCGCTTGCTTGAGCTGTGAGGGAAGCATTTGAGAGTAAGGAGTATTGCTACAGTAGGTCACTGGCTTCTAGCAGAAAGTACCTACATGATCAAAATTACTCTGCATACACATTTTGGTTCCAGAAGGAGGGGCAGTCTACATTTTTGGCCAGGATGTGATGTCACAGCCAAGCAGTAACATTTCATCTGGCTTGGAATGAGCATTGCTTCTCTCAATTTGTTCGGAAAAGCTACCTAACTCCAGCTACCTCTGTAATTGTCGCATTTACTTAAGAAGGCCTCCAACAGAGCAAAATTGTGAGGAATGGTAATTTTCATACAGGGTTGCCAGCTTTGCAAATCTTTTTCCCAGTTGGGGAACTTTTTTGCACTATATAGAAATTATTTTGGCCTGTTATCTATATTTTGGGCCACTTTCCCTCCTGAAAACAGCACATCCATTGAATGGTTTTAATGTACTTATACCATCTCTTCATCATGTTGCCTAATTATCACCAATAACTTCTTATGAATGGAATTCACACAGTATTAGTCACTGGGTAGCATGCCCTTGGATTGTGCTATAGAAATGAGTAACACAAGAGCTGCCAACTTCAATAACCAGGGAAGCTGCAGCATGGGAAATCACAAATGACTCAGAAAATAAAAGTCGGCGCATTTGCAGTATTCAATGGATAAAATGAACAGCAGTAGACATGTCCTGTAATAGGGGAATTCTAAAAATTGTACACTAGAGAATTCAAGGAATAGCACTGTGAAATGGTGGATCAGCAACTAACACACTAATATATACTAGATAGGTTCAGTTCTATACCACTACATCACACAGGAAAGCTCTGCAGAAATGACATCAAACAGACACAGCTCTCATGTGTTACAGCTCTCAGTGAGAAAGATCACTAATTTTGCTTTTCAGAAGCACACAGAGACACAAAAGAGACATTTAAAAAATCATACAAAGTTACTAAACGGGTAGCCAATAAAAAACTGGAATATTTTAAAATTTGATCAGTCTAAATACATACTTATACACCATACTTTTCAGAAGGAAAACAAAAACTCTACTTTTGACAGACTTTGTAGAAGTGGTTACAGTCCTAGAACCCTCTAATTTTGGCAGTCCTCCAGCATGCCCCAGCATTAATGAACAGAACAAAAAACACCTTAGGTTGCACGTCTTTCACTTCTATTAAGGCTCTTGCACAGCTGATGACTATTGTCTTAATAAAAGCACTTGAATCTGCATGTGTCCTGGGTCAGTCTGTCTAGTCATTACACCCGTGTTAGGGCAATGGCAGCCACACCTAGCGCTATTGCTGGCTAAATAGCTGTCATTAAGCAAATTTTCTCTTAAAAAGCTCTTACACAAGAAAACAATGGGGGAAAGGTTCTAGTACATTAAATCCTGCTGAGAGCGTCCGTCCTGAAAAATCCTCTGACCGCATGATAACACAGAAAAGGCACAACATTGCATTTGACAAGGTAAGTGTGCTTCAGAGCAAATCTTTTCTCCAGTATTAAAGACCTATTGTAGCTATAGCATATACAAATTGGGTTAATTTTCTGATAGCATCTTTTTCCATTTTGTTCAGAACATCATCCAGACAATTGGCAACCCTGTGCAAATAAAAGGCCCCAAAAAGAAGCACTTCTGTACTGTGGAATGAGACAAAGGCAGGTCTCGATCACCCAGAGAGCTGGTAGCACAACAAATTGGAGGACCTCATGTGCTGCCAAAGCCTTTGTGACCATAACATTGCATTGTTCCAGAACTGACCATACAGAATCATGTCCTGAAACTGTATGCCTACCCTTATAAAACAGTTCATAAAATAACTCATTTTGCTCTCATATAAAGAATAATGGTGGCATGGCACCCTCTTGAAAATAAGTACATGCAGTATTGTTTTATTGGCCCATATCAAACTCTCGCTGGCTAAATCAGTTTCTCCAGCCACATTTGTGTATCCAGGTTTTTCGGGGCACTAAAGTTTTTTGTATTGCATCGTATCACCTCGTATAGCCACTCTTAATTTGTTCAGTTACACTGTGAGTGGTTAATAAGACTGAAGGGATTAAGCATTTCAGTTTATTCACTTATATGATCTGTTCTGTCTGGTCTCTCGCCTGAGTCCATTAAGCATAACAATTAGAACTTTGACAAAGGTACAAGAGTGGTATTTCTCTGTATAAGCCAGAAGGAATAAACTGTTGTCAAAAGGAGTTTTTTAACTGCTATTATCCTTTAACATTCATCCATTTTCAAACCCTCTTACTCCTGGTCAGGACCAGGGGTGCCTGGAGCATACAGTGGGAGAAAGGCACAAATACACCCTGGAGTGGTCATTGATCCATCACGGTGCCCACACACCATTCGCTCATACATTCATACCCCAAGGACAATTTAGACTCGATTTAACCTAACCTTCCACTGTGGGTGGAAACCCAGGCGGACTCCACACAGAAAGGGCCTTGGCCAGGATGTGAACTCTTCTTGCTGTGAGGCAGCAGCGGTGCTCGCTGCACCACTGTGCCGCCCCATGCTTTAACTTTTTCTTTCATATAATATCGATTTCTTCCTCCTAACCACTGTCCCATAGGCAGCATACAGGGGTTGGTCTTTGAGAATAATTGTATGCTCAAAAATTCAAGTTTGCATTACATCTTTTTATGTACTGACATTAATATCATACAGCAAAGGTCATGGGCGATGTACTGTAGCTAGCGCTATAGCACTTGTTTCAGTAGCATGACCCACAAGAGTCTGATCCAGATACTGCCAACTGTGGCCAGAGTCCCAATAGGTAGGTGAATCATGTATGGGGAACTTGAATATGATCATTGTACAAGTTTGTACAAGTACACTTTCAAAGTAGTTTCCCTAACACTGTATAGTTAATAATGTAGGTTTCCCATCACAATAACAAACCATTCATATTCACAATGTAAATAGTCTGGATATGACACTGTACTGAGAGTCATTTTTTTAGTTGATGTACAAGTGCGGTATGCACTTTGTTAACCTGATATCATAATCACAGGTTTGTTTAAATGTCTTTTCCCTAAAATGAACAGGAATTATAGATAACGCACTGGTTCTTGCATAACACAGAATAAGAATGCACCAAGAGCAAGATATGACAAATTAATCAGCATTAAACGCAATAATATGAATAATAAACAAATGAGTGCAGGCGAGGCCCAAAAATAAATGACAATAGGAAATGTGTAATTACATTTCTCCATGCTCTCGCTGTGCCAAGAAAATAATGTTAAAGCTTTAAAGCCAAATCAGCATTGGAAATGCAGAGAACATTCAGCTTCCAGTAGATGAAACATTCTCAGGCTCGAGGCCAAGGGTTTGTACATAGCAGGGGTCCGCAGCACACTCTGTTAATAGCAGCGCAGCACTGTTAATTGTGCGTTAGGAAATCTGTGATTGGGAGGCACAATCCCACTCGCTACGGCAAATGCAGCCACATAATTAAGGGGCAATCTGGAAAAGCCGAAGCCGAAGAAACGGCAAAGAAGTGTGTTATTCAGAGAGGTTTATAAATGTGCGCGGGTCATCGTTTTATTATGGGGAATTATATTGGATAAAGGTTACTGTTGGTTTTTATGGATTTTGCTGACAATTGTTTTGTTGAATACTGTATATTGAACAATGTTGAGAGAAACACACCATTCGAATTTAAACAAGACAGGGGTAATAGGGAACACTGTAGAATTTTGTTTTATAAAAAGTATATGAAAAACCTTTCGCACCCTCTTTGCAGATTTATTGTTGATTCACCATATGTTCAAGCCCATTTGTCAGGCTGAAAATACTTGATCATTTAGGCTCCTAATTCTCACCGGTAGTCCCTCTGCAAAACATTGAAGTTAAACATTATTAATCATGTGTTTTAGCACTAGACTTCACATCTGTGCCAGCCTCATATCATTGGATGACCTTGTGACCAGTCAGGATAACCTAATTGGATTATTTTTCATTTTTTTTTGTGCAGTAGGATTCTTATCGGAACCATATTAGATTTCAAGAATTGTCTATTTATCTTCCATGGCTCATAAAACCTTTGTTAGCTTTGCACTCTATATAAGTCAATACTATTACTTCTCAACACAGAAGCAACCATAAGGTAGCCAAGTACTTTCATTAGGTTAGACATTTTTACTGGCGCAACGAGCAGAGCTCTAATGCATTAGGACATCTCCTTCCTCTCTTTGGCGCTTTACTTTGCCACCACAAAGTGACTGTGTACAAAGTCATTAAATTTTTTTTTAAAAAACAGGATTCATTATCCCAGACTGCAGCTCTTAAATATGTTGAGATCATCATGTGTAAGGAGGGGTGTGTGGGCAGACCATGGTGGACCTTCCTATTCATGGTGGTGGGGGGAGACACAACACCGTTGCTCATAAGCTGTAATTTAAACCTCTCTCCCAGGGAGAGAAGGGAAATTCGTTTTGCTTTTGTTCAGTTACGCAGCAGTTTCCATTTCAGGGCTGCCTGCATTTGTGTGTCCCAAGAATCTGATTCATACTGTAATGCTGCGGTGAAGTGAAACACGAGTCCTGTCAGATTCACTTTGTGGTTTTCACTGCAGCCACGTTTCCAAAGCTTTTCTTTCTCTTCTTTTGAGTCATGTCTGCAGACTGTATTTCACATGCACTCATTCTTTTGTAAGACCTCGTTTTGTAATAGTCTTTTAATTATTGTTTTTTTTTGTATAAAAACACAGTCATCCCAAGATTCATGTTAAAATTACAGATCATATTTATAGTTAGCTTTTCGTGCATCTGCCTAAAAGACTTAAAAACCAATGCTAATTAGATCCTAGACAGACGAGCCGTTTACAGAATATAACATTTACAAGCTATATGGCCTCATGATATGGACAGCCTTAAACCGGTAAATACTCACTGCTAAATTGCATTGGCAATGTACACATCAGCAGTTCTACATATAAACATAAAAAGGTAGTAGAATGTACTAGGTGTTTAAAATATAAATCCTGTTTCTGAAAATAAATATATCACAAAAAAGTGGAATATAATTTTCTTAATTACCTGAAAATTATATTCAGCTTTTTTTTATTTTGATATGGCTATATCATTTTCACAAAAATGCTTTTGAGATTAAACTTGGTTTACATTTTAATAGCTCCTTGATAAGTAGGGCTGCAATCAGGTTGCAATGGGGAATATATGGGTATGCCCAAAAATATGTTGACAGGCATGTTTCACACAGATTCAGACTACCTACAAAGTAGGTGCAGAAAAACTGATTTACTTTTTTCATTTCTTACACAAAATTATAAGTTTAGAAATGAAACTTCCAAAGATAAGTTATAAAAAAAGTGTTTCCTATTCTAAGATATTGCAGTCTTCATTGAAACAAAGTCTTCTTTTAAAATTTTATTGCAGCCCTTTACTGTTGAGAGTGCTTCCACCTCATTCTGCCTTCTTGTTAAAGTTGTTAGAGTCAGGGTTCATTGCCACATGAGTTTCCACACCATGACCATTTTTCATGTTTTTGCTTACTCCTCTGGAGCTTTGCCCTATGTAGAATTTGTTGTCTGCCAAGCATTTGGATTACCACCGCCTCACGGTTGGTTATACATCACTGCTAATGTTGACACTGAAGGCACATCTGTCATTGGAGAGAAAATGATTGTTGTGATTTGTGACTGTTCCAGCAGGAAAAAAAAAGATTATTTTTACAGTTTAATTCCATCCTTCATTCGGGATGAGTTGTAAATATGTAATGAAGAGAGATGTTTGGTGATTGTAAATAATTTGAGCACGGGGTACTGAAATAAAATCTAATTGTCTTGTATTGGACTTGGGGGAAACAGGCTAATGGATCAAGTAGTAGTAAGGGGTGGGCTATGGTCAGATGTTTCCTTTAATAAAGAGTGAGGTGGCCTTTACTCTGGTATTTTGTACTGCACTTGCAAAGACCATTAGATTGATTGTTATTCACTGTACAGTTGCTGTTGGAGGTAACTGCCTGACTTTGTCTTTGGAAACGTTTGAAAAACGTGTGGGATTTATAAGCAATACAGCAGCAAATTCATTGTCGTTCGACATCTATTCTATGCTGAATTCCTATGAGACAAGAGCATTTACAGGGGACTAGTTGGAGGCAATTGTGATGATCTCTCAAGACCACAGGTGTCATAATCCAGTCTAGGAGGACTGTATTTTGGCACAGTGTCCGCTGGTATTTGAAGTGCCTCAGCACCAGTGATTCATTAAGTCATTGACTGGGTAACGCTTCCACATTCCTTGCTGTCAAGGCCTTAATTGGCTGCTGATTAAAAGGAAACCACAAACACCTGCAGACATTACAGGCATCCAGGAATTCAGTTTGACATTATTCCTTATTACTACAGAAAGTCAGTATGGGGCTGGGTGACTCGTCCTGTACAGGCACCTTTGTAGTATATGAATGGGCCCCACGGTCGCCGTTAAAATTCCATCTGTGTAGTGCCAACTGTGACTGGTAACCCCACAGGGTGTTGCAAAAGTTGCAGTAGCATTGCCCAGGGTTGAAAATGATTCATCCAGCCTGAATCCATGTCTCATCGCTCTCTAGTGACCCCTGCTGGTCAACCAGGTGCCCCTGGCCTGCTAGCTAAAGCTCTGACTCATGTCTGTGTAAACTTGGCTTATGGGCTGCTGCGTGAAAAGATGAACCTGGTGACATCACACATTTCAGAGGAGAGTGTGTACTTGCCTTCACGCTCCCAAACTGATGCAGAAATCTCAGCCTGAACAGGGCTGTATATGATAGAGCATTCAAAATTGTGGAGAGAATGGGGAGCAAGCATTAAAAATAAAGTCCATGCTGACAATTTTGTTTTGTAGATTGAGTTGGTTACTGAATTTCTTCCTTTCCATACAAATAAAATTACAGATAGAAACAACTCCAGGCCAGATCGGCGCCAATTCTGGCCCGAAGTCAGCACTGCCGGGCCGAAATCAACACAGATAAGGCCGGGAGTCACTTGCTATCTCTAATTTTGGATTAGTAGTTTGTGTTTTGCTAAATATGCAGCCAGTGCCATTTAGAAATTGGAGGGTTACTTATCTCAGCAGGTAAATACAGTACATTTAGATGGTTTCAATTAGGACTTCTATGTTTATCATTCCTTGTGCAGTGACCTTTCAAATGTTTGCTTATTTCTAAAATTGTAAAACAGGCAAAACAATCAAGTCAACCAGTAACAGATGGCAAACCGTATGTTTTGAAGCTGCAAAATGAATACATAAATATAAATTTCCTAACATTGTTTTACAGATTGGCATTAGTTGCTTTTCTCATACCTTTTTCTTTTAGTAGTAACTACATGCAAAACACTTATCTAGTTATTCCTGTTTTTAAATAGACCCAATGTGGCATTAGTAACTATATTTGGGTTTCACTACTTTGTTGTTTGTTTTGGGGGAGGGGGGTATTTCTTGTTTCTCAACTTTTCAGATATTTTTGTCAACCATTTTTAGTTTGCCAAATTTTCTATTGGCATGCATGTGCACCATGATGTTTCAACTGAAATATTGCCTTGCAATAATGCATACATTGCAACAAAATAAATATGCATAGTAAAAATAAACTCCTCTCTCCCTCTTATTTTGCTTGCAGGCTGTTGTTTTTACTCGACGATGATATAATCAGCTTGGGTTAGTGACTTGCATACGCACCACAGCAACCTTATTAGTCATCGGTGATTAATTACATGTGTTGAGCACAGGTGGTTTAATGCATTGCATATCCAGCCCGGCAGAAATATAGAAAGAAGACAAATGACAAAAAATGAGCCAATTTGCCCTGCTTGATCAGTGTCTTCCTTCCATCATCGTGATGGAGGCTTGAATATGTCAGGTTACTGCAGCCCAGCATCTGGTTCACAGCCAGAAATGACCACCTTGGCAAGACCTAGCAGCCCAGCACAGAGACTTAATGATCAGCCAAGGTCTGGGAGACCTCAAGTCACAAACCCTTGCAGAGATCAAGACATCATTACAATTCCCTCTTGCTGTTAGTGTCCACACTGCCCATTCCATTGCACCTGAAACACCAAGTCATTCCTGGCTGGAGAACACAAAACAAACCACAGAAAATATGATTAAATTAAAGGTGAGGACCTAGGAAAGTATGTATTTCCACTACCACCATAAAGGTTTGAATAAATGTTCTATTCAATATTCAATTAATTCAATTAATCACATAAGAACTATGTGATGACCTCTTTATTTGGCTATATAAAGTTGTAATTTGAACTGTTAAGCATTATTTTATACTCCCTCCTGTAGGTGAAAAACTAAAATAAATACAATTTATTATAGTGTACATGCATAATTACATTGATGGTAAAAATTAATGAATTTTGTTTACATGCAGTAGATACTTTTTCATTTACTGGGAATTTCACATTTCATAAAACAAAATCTCACTGAAAAATGTGCTGGTCGTATTTGTCTCTAGGCATTGAATAACAAATAATAAAACTCTCATTCCCAGGGTGCATTCTTTGGAAATTTTATTTCCCCATTTTGGAATCTAATTATGCTTCTTGAGTTGCACTGTGCAACCCACATCCTGCACAAGGTGCATGTGTGTGTTCTCCTATGATGCACTCACCACTATTGCGAGCATCAATTAGAGTAGAGGCATATCTCCCACTGATGAAAACTGATGGCCTATGGGCAGGCAGCCCATTGTTGCCTGCCGCATAGTTGGGATGAGCTAATGCAGTATTAACCCAAGGAGCCCTGGCCAATTCAAACCAACCCTGCTCCCCAGCGGGACAAAGTCAATTTTGTGTCATAATTAAAGGATGTCACAGGCTTGAACCACCAATGGCTCAGCTCTAGGGCCCAGCCTATGATTGCAGCAAGTGCTTTACTCACTGAGCCACTTGAAAGCCGAAGTGCCTGTAAACAGACCAAGGGCCCCATTTTGGTGACAACGCAAGCACAGATGCGTCTGGGTGCAAGTGGATTCACTAGTTCCATCTCATGCAAATGGAATATTACACTTTTCATCAGTATAGGGCTCTAAGATATCTAGGGGTCCAAAATCTATTCAAAACCTCTTAATAAAATGCTGTTTGTCCAATATAAAGAGTATAAATAAATATTTATGGTGGTTTAAGATTAAACATTGATATCACATTGTAAAATAATGCAAAAACATTGTGACACACTGTGGTACAGGTACCTAAATATGTAATCATCCACACATATGTTTTTTCTGTACTATACAGTATGTAATATTTTGTTGCATGGGAATGGAATGACATGTTACTATTATGATCACTCCAAGGGATATTTAACGTTCATCTAGCACATAACAGCGCCCAGTAAGATTTTTCATGCCATTTCCATTCTATACAAGCTGTAATCCCTAAATACAAATGTGCTGAGCATTATTAGCAAATGCTAATAGTCTCTTATGACCATTGCAAATATAACAATATCAAAAATATGACACAATGTAAATAATTTAAATGTTGCCAGCAGTAATACATACATGTTTATGTATATATATATATCCTAGCTAGACTTTACGCTTCCTGTTCTTCTGACCCACTCTCAGAGAATTTGTTTTAGAGTTTAGTAAAAATTAGTAAAATCTTGCAAAAACCAAAGAAAAAAGCAATTACGCCTGACAAAGTGCTTATATTACTGTGTAATGTTATGGTTGAATGCACAACGCTGTGCTGAAGCAACCACTCGCGTAGAATATGCTCTCATTCTTTGTAATAAAATTCAAATGAAACATACCATATACAATTGGAAAGATTGTACTGTTCTCTACATGATAAGAGTTATCAATCAAAAGAGATTGAACTGAAAATGCCATAAAATGTTTTGCGCATTGCCATTGTAAATACCTACCCCTGCTTCCTATTTGCATGTTTATTTCACAATGAATAGTTCAAGACAATAAATAATCACTGAATCTTGAAAGTGACATCTTTATGTGTAAGACCAATGGTAAGATTGTATATTTATTCCATATTTAGTTGCAGATATTGATAGTAGAATGATGTGGTATAATTCCACAAAAATCCCCCTTGTTTATTTCGCTATTCAGTGAGCACAATTTTTCACCACTGTATTGGCATACCTTTGGGCTATTGTTGGCTTTATCTTGTTGCTATGATGGAATACAACTTTTTGGAGGTGAAATAATATTTTTATGATATCCCAGATGGACGATATTTTTCAGTGTGTTCAATGGTGGCACTTTGAAACTCCATATTTAGCATCATTGTAGTGTATTATGTACTAATAAAACTAAAACACAGAGTTTGTAGTTTTTACAATTCATAGTTGTGCTTACTCCTTGAGTCATAAAATTAGCTAAATTAACTCTGACACATCTTCATTTGCCAGCACCTTGAGTTCCTGCTAGTGTTTGTCATTTGCATCTTGGCTGCAAAAATAGGGCCTAGGAAGCACCAAGCAGAGACCGAGATCTTTTTTAGTTTTACTAATCAAAGGTTAATGAGCATAACACAGTGGTATAACACATAAACTCTTATCAAGCAGTATATAGATGGGTGAAAAATAAAAATAAACATAAGTGTCTTAGTAAGGTGCTGAGCCACCAGAATAGCTGCTCTTTGGCATACATTCTACAAGTCTCTGGAACTCTACTGGAGGGATGGAACACCATTCTTCCAAAAGATATTTTGATGATGGTGGTGGAGACCGCTGTCTAACACGTCGGTCCAAAATCTCCCATAAGTGTTCAATTGGGTTAAGATCTGGTGACTGAAAAGGCCATAGCATATGATTCACAGGGGTTTATGCACTGCAACCCTACTATAATAGACCTCTTTATGTAGTTGTTGATGGATTGTTTTTGCTGACACAGTCTGCATTGACATTGAGTACTCTCCTGTTTTTCGTTACATATCACATTAATGCATGAGCATTACGGTCATCGAATGTGTGCTTTCGACCACAATTTCAGATTCTATTTATTGATGATTTTGCCATAGATCTAAATGCAGAAGTCACTTTAGTCACTGTTCCTATTGAAACACTAGCCAGTTGAGCAGTCTTTGTGACTGAAACTCATACCATTTGTGCCCCAATAATGAACCCTGTTTCAAAGTCACTGAGATCTTTTCCTCTTGCTGCCACCTTGATCCAAAATCAAGGTCAATTGGGCCTGCTCAGCATTTTTACACATGGCACAGAGCATAATAGGATGTTAATTGCTGAATTGTATCAGGCAGTACACCTGTATCAAAGCATCTACATTTGCTATGTTTCTCCACTCACTTATTCAAGTTTTTCCTTTAATTTGTCACACGTCTGTATCTGCACGAGTCGTTCCTAACTGATGGAGCTTCACTACTTTGGCAGGGTGTTATAGGTTACACCATAGCCCAATCAATCAAATCCCACACTGAGAGAAAACAGACTTTGGGAACTTTGAGGTGATAGAGTTCATATTTATAGCTAAGAAAAACAGCTAATAATCCCACCCCACCTATGAGGGTCATCACTAATAGAGTGTGGAAGTCAATACAATACCTTTTGGGGCTTCCTTTATTTCATGGGCAATCATTCTAGTGTTCACTGTGTCTCCCTCAGCATTTCCTGACAAGCTCTTTGAGGCCGAAATAAATCCTCACAACTGGACTTCCATTAATTTAAGTCTTTGCCTTGGATGTTGGTTCTTGGAATAAATACATTTTTGTCACTGCTGGGTTGCCCATCCTGTTAAAGCACAGTTCTGGCACACAATGGGCCTCATTGTCTGGTATGGAATTTTGGCTGTGCTAGTGTCAATTGTGGTTGGCAATCTTACTGGGCAATCCACAACTGGGTCCAGTATTGTCCAGGGAATGGAAGGTATGAGTCAACTGGGATCAGGGGCGTAAGAATGAGTTTAACCTTGGTGGGGGAGGGGGGGTGGGGGCGGGGCGCACAATTGCTCCCCAGCCTCTACCCCTGCCTGCCCCCACAATAAATATTATAGTTAATGGAAAAGTGTGTTTGTATTCATCAGATATTGAAATGCATGACTTTTTTTTTTGATTTAACTAAATGAATACATACACATTTGCATAGGAACCGGGTGGGACGGGTGGGACGGGTGGGACGTCCCCCCCCCCCAATGTTTGTAAAGAATCGAATTGTCCCCCCCAACCATAACTGATCCCTCTCCCATGTAAAGCTTTCATACAATAAAGGCTTCAGCAGCAATAAAAGTTGACTTCAAAATTATGCAGAAAGGTCTGTAATGCCTGTAAACATAACGTGAATTACTGACTCCCCTCTTCACACAGTAGCAATGGTTTACCCCCATGGCCATGAAAAGTTTGAGCTTACGAAAGCACAAATGGGATATGTAGTCAACAATTAGAGATGATTGCTCAAGCCGATCATACTATGGACTTCACTTCCCATAGCCCTTATAGAAATAAAAATGGTAAGAAGAAATTTTAGGATAGCGCTTCCGATTTTGCTTGTGTCGAAAGTTCTGCGACGGAAACAACAATAGATTTACCCACTAGCATCTGTCCAAAATGCAAACAAGCCAGGCAGTTTTCACCATAGACATATATACATATATATGTCTATGGTTTTCACGGTCGGTAAAACTTTTATGACAACCTCAGCTAAAGTCAGTTACTCACAGCGGTCGGTAATCTTATATTTGTAACGTTACCTATCAATATGCCAGCTAACGTCAATAGCTAGCTAGTTGTCAATGAATGAACTATGATATCTGATAGTATGACACGTAGCTAACTAGTTAATAGCTGTCGGTACACTGTCTGAATGTGATGTTCACAGAACTTAGAAAACTACCTGGCGATAGCTGCACTCGGTTGCTAAGCAGGGTATTAACGTGACTCCCCATGTTGCAGTGTTAGTATTTTAGCCAATGTTTTGTGTAACGTTATGGACACATTTTGTAAAATTACAAGTTTGTTTTAGCTATTGATATCTTTTTTTAAAGTTAGCTCCCCCTCAAGATTTATAACATGTGAATTTGTCCCCCTGAATTTTGTGTTTTCCTTTACATTTCCACCATAAATTGATGCAGAAAAGGCACAAATTGATGCATAAAAATTCACCAGAATGCAGGAAATTAAGTGTTTGACAGACCCTTCACTTAATGTGTCCCCCCAATGTTCAAACGAAACCTACGCCACTGTACATACATGCATAATAAATGCATAATAAATGTGCCTTACACAGAGTCAGGGGTGCAGATGAGGTGTGCTAACTGAACAAGGTCGAAGAAGAGCTATTCCAGTCCACACCTCTACACCAACTCCCCTCCACCTCTCTACCCGTCTACCTTTACCCATAAAAACCCTCTGATGACACATACTGTATGGAATCTATTTAATCTATCAAAACCTATTTATTTACATTAACTGAGAATATGACATGGAGAAAGACAGAAAGATAGATAGTTTGTCCTCAACAGGAAATAATTTTCATTACATTACATTTATTTGGCAGACACTTTATCCAAAGGGATGTACAATAAGTGCATACCAAAGGTCATTGGGACAACAAAACAATACTCATTGTTCAGGTACAGTACTCATTGTGTAACAGTAATCCATAGCCATGCTTCCTCCTCAGAAGGGAAAGATTTTTTTGATAGGTTTTTTTGATGAAAAGATAGTAATTCCCTCTTGAAAACAATGCAAAAGTGAGTTTGAGTCAAGACAGCTAATTTGTCGTGAAATATATGATTATGTTATAATTTACAGCAATGCTCAATTTGGACATTTTGGATAGAGACATTTTGTAGACTCTAAGGGACACCAGGGTACACTGTTACTTTTGGCTTCATAGATGTTTAGTAGTTCCGCATTTATCATCCTCAGATTTTGCACACTTGCGGTCAAGGATTTTATGATCCAGTACATTAGTTTCGCCTGTTATATATGTGATCTCTCAATATTTCATTTAATTTCATTTCATTTCAGAAGAACAACTTCATTTTTGCATGTTCACCAAGATTATTGCTTTCCTGGCACTTTATTTCTACCTAATTTATGGATATAATCTATAATCTAAAGTTAGTATTGTAAATGGTACAAGTGTCTTGCTTCATTTAAGCCATTTTCCAAGTCTGTGATGCTCACATCTGGAGTTATAAACCCATAAATAGACCACAACCTAAATGGGTAAGGAATGAAAGATTGATACTGTATCCATTCAGTCATCTGATTATAACCTACTGAGGTTGCTGGTTATTAGGTACCTATTGCGGAATTTGAATTAGGGTGATTTTTTTTTTTAGATTGGGCTCTATTAAAGGGATGATATTTGCTGAATTGTTGTCTGCGTTCCCATTTAGCTGTCCCATTTAACATTGTTTTTCAGTAGAGTTATTGGGGGGACAAGTTTAATAGTCTCCAATATAGGGAAGGACACTGCCCCCACGCCCCCACCCATCCCTTTTTGCTCTCCCGACTGGAATGAAAATGTTTCATCATTCACTAGTGACCCCCCCACTGGGTCATTCACTAGTGACCCCCACTTGCACATGTCTGTGCAAGCTGAACTTGTGAACTGTGGTGTGATAAGAATGATTAGAAGCAGTATATATATAGTTTTCAAGTGGTCAAATCTTACAGTGTGATCATTGTTTGTTTAAAAAATATAAAATTTGGAAGGAATCTTTAGTTTTGCTGATAGAGGTCATGTTGTTAGTTGAATTGAATTTAAATGAGTCTTTTTTATCTATTAAATCATCTTAAGTGACTGTAGACATGTTTTACTGTGAACATTATGAACCCTTCAATAGGCTGCTCAACCGAGTGGTTTACTTTTTCTATGGGTTATTTGTCCTGGGGTGTCAACTGAAGGGTGATTTATTTGTTAGATTGCTTTGTGCAGGGTGCAATTAAGGAAGTACATTATAACCTTCAGCACAACTGTCTAAAAAGGAATGGCTAGATGTCTTAAAATAGCACATAAGTAACTCAAGTTCAACTAAGAAAGCAACTTAAAACAGGAAGCAAATGTGTATCAACAGTGCGTATGTATGACATATTAGAGCATATTTGAGACAGGTGAATCCAGATGTGGTGTGAATAGGTGAGACATAAGGAGATGAGTGCAGGTAGAGAGTGAATCTACTTTCCCTACTGAGCTGAGCAGCTCTTTCAGCTAATGTGTGGCCAAGGTTGAGAAAGATGATTCCTCACAGAAACTGCTGCCATCTGTATTGACAAACAGATAAACCCAGAGAACAGAGGCTGGGAAGCAAAGGCCACGCACTAACAACCCTACTATGAGCTATCAACAGCTCTGAGTAGCGTGAATTAATTTTCAAGTAGCACCCCAATTATTAATTGAAATGGCTCTACAGAATTCTGTGAATGTAGCTGCAAGCTGTGTTAGGCTATAAATTCCAACATATGAAACAGCTAAAAAGTGGTACATAGCTAGCCATTTCAACCCTTTAGAGAACCCTTGCACCAGATCTCATCTTTTTTTTTTTTTTTTAACTGATAGGAAAAGGCAGACAGGCAGAATGTGCCACCCAGTGCATCGGTGGTTTGACTGCGAACCTATATACGTGTACTCCTGTGAGTCTGGGGTTCGATCCCCCACCATAGTACTCTCGGCAGAGATTTTGCACCAGTGGAGAAGGCCAGTGGTTGCAACTGAGCTTTAGAAATTAGGGAGACAAATGGGGAAGAAGAAAGCAGGGGCAGTGAAATCGCACATGCAGCATCGAGGACATTGTTTACTCAAGGGGGTTCCAGAGATAATTTTTTTAAAGAATCAAAAACGATCAGTGGCTCATGAACTCCTTTCTAACCGGCTTGATAGAGGATGGGGAGGAGAGACATTGGATGGTAATTCTGGACAACAGCTGGATGAAAAGGAGATGAATGGAGAGTTCACAAGGTCAAAGCCTGGAGTAGATTAAACACGACTTGATCTTATTGACATCAGGTGGGCTACTGAAATTGAAGCAGTGAGAGGAGCAGCATGTCAGAAAGCACTCTGAATGTTGTAAATTGGGGTGGCAGTGGAGGGGGGGGGGGGGGGTGCAGGGGGTGCATTGTCTAGGTGATGATCCTGGTGAAAAGCAGGCTGAGGAAAGCGGAGCGTAATGGAATTTAATAACCTCGGGAGAGAAGATGGTGTTATCAGCTGCAATCAGGAGATCACAGCATACAGTTTGTGAGGGTTGTCAATAGCAGCCTTCTTTGAGAGCTATTTTAAAGGAGGATAAAGAGGAGAAAGAGGTGTGTGTGTGTGGAGTGACACTAGTCAAAATCTAGTGTAATGGACAGAAGAAGTTAAATTATTTCATGTGTTAACATTTCTGGACAAGACAATATCGGTAGGAGCACTGATATTTATACTTGCACTGAAACATCAAGGGGAAAGTTAGTGTTTGGTTTTTAATAAATCTAATACTAGCATTACCATACTGTATGTAATTATTTATTGTCACATAGCACACATATGGAAATAGCTCATTTTATTACTTTCAAGGCAAATGCTGCGTCATTTGCATGGTTCTAGTGTGCTTTGATGCAAATGGTGGAAATGCGGAGTGCCCTCTTGAGTATGCACTCCACATCTTCCCCCATAGTAACATCCATCGTCATGCTCAAGTCTAGCTGTCCTGTGAAGTTAACCTGCTGTTGAGCAAACAAAGAGCCCACATCAATCCTTTCCTTTCATGCAGATATATCTGTGAGTGCCAGATTGCAAACCCCAGGAAGGTGGGGTACAGCTGCCAGGAGAGATTTGGAAATGAGACCCAGAGCATGTTTATTGTATCGCCTCCTTCATGAAAAAGGCACAGACCTACAGCAGCTGAATTGACCAAAAGTACAAATGGGGGCTTGGGATGTATCATGAACCTTTACTGGGATTGAAAGCACACATGCCTCAATCCTTTATTTCCGTTTGTTTATGTTTTTGTTGATAATGACTGCTGCACTCAATATTTTGAGTGAACAATAAACAGAGTATTCTTAGTCACTATTTGTTGAAGATACAGTAACAAGTTACATTTCAGGTAGGACTGAACAGCAACTAAAACCGGTTGCTAGCTTTGAAAATGATTGTGCCCATTGCAGCTATAAATCTGACAATCACATAATGCTTCTTGTGACAATAACCTTCTAAGTGCCTACATGTATTGTCAGGTGATTCCTGTCTGGCTGTTTATAAATTGGAATGTATGAGGAAATAAGGTCAAAGCAGTACAATTATGGTGAGCTGCAAGTAATACAAGAGGCATAGAGTTATTTCCTTGACAGGACATTGAACTTAGCATAATCAACTCATTACTTATTCAATTATAGCTGTGTTGATGTTTTCCTGAAGGACATTATTAATTGCAGTGGAAACTGAAATAACCTTGGAATTCTGAGTTCCTCCAGGAAAAGCAGAGCTACTGCATAAATACCATTTTTTCACAACACTGTAATCTGAAACCTGTATTGACTCAGTGATGATTTCATTACAGATCAAAATGTCATAATTTCTGTCAAGCGTCATTTAATTTAATTTATTGAGCTTTTTGCTGACTAGCAGAAAAATGTGCTTCTTCATTGGGCAGTCAGTTACACAAAAGACAGATAAGGTTCTGGAAAGACACAAGGTAATCAGCAAGAGAGATAAAAACTGGATAAACACATTTTAGGTTCAGTTAGACATTTGATAGTGCCTTCACTATTCTTACAGATTGAAATGGTGTGCTCTATGATAGGCATGTATTGAATGAATGTAACTAATTTATGTGCATCAATTTTGAATTTCACTGTCAAATCCACACATAAAAATCAATATGAATTGCACCGAATATTATTTATGAACAATTACTTATCACTTGCATGCCCAGGCCAACTGGAAAGGGTTTACTTTCCATCAATTTAAAGTCTAAATGCTAATATTTCCTCTGGCTGTATTTTGTCTTAATGCTCTCACTAACCATGTAAAGATGTATTTTTTTGGTTCAGGAATGTTTTTTCTTTTAGACTAATCTTCTTCTGGAATGTTGTCTTCCTCCAATTCCAAAGATGAATTGTCCATTCCGAACCTATGAATTACAATTCATAAATAATTAATGCATAATATACAACAGTAATTGTTTTCGCCCATGCACAGTGCATAACAATTATCGTGAGGAGCAGTCACATCATTTAACATGTACATAGAGCCTAACTTTGATATATAAGCAACATATACTTTTATTATGGTGTTCGTAGAACCAAAGAAAATTCAGTAACGGTACCATGAATGCTTTCTGTGCGTTTTTCACACAGAACTGTATGGAGGGCCCTTTTAACAATTATGATGTGTTTGCTTACATAATACTCATTAAATATGATAACTATATAAGCATTACAGGTAAGCTTACTGACATTCAGTATTGAGGGCTTTCCATGTGGTACTTTATGACAAAGCATCCTTAGATAAAACTGATATAGTACCACCATATAACTACCATATAAATGTAAATAGCAGGCACAATATCCTGGAAATGTCATGTTCCCATAAAAACAATTGCACGCATAAGTCTGTCACCGTTCATAAAAACAATGTTTCCTCGTGTTCATCTTTGGTTTTTATTTATACTTTCTGTGTCATCACTGGTTATGCAAAGACCAAACCCTTATTACAGAGAGCCAGTGTGCAATTTGGAGCCAGAGTAACATCAAAGCCCTCATGAAGAGACAAAGCTCATACAAAAAGGAATGAGCCATTTTTATGTAATTTATTTTTCAGTTAATTTGATCTTTCATTCCTTTTGGACAACTCCTCCAAATTAGATGTGGCCAGCTACTGCTTTTTTCACTCTGCAGTGCACAAACTGAGCTGTGCAGCTATTGTGTTAAAGCTCATGTGTGGCTGAATGTACAAAGCTACCCCTATTGATATAGGGGTAACCCAGCAACAGCTGATTTCTTTAACAATTCTTAAATGTTGTGGCTCAGCAGCTCAACTTCACAGAGCACCAAAATTATAACAGAGCCAATACTTAATAATTCTGGGCAGGAAAAGACGACCGAAAGCTAATTTAAATGCGCAAGCGTCCCTTCCTCCCCTGCACGTGATACGATGCTAGAGGTAAGAATCGTGCGCAATTTAAAAAGCCCCGTGCTGATGGATGCAGTGGGGGGTGAGGCTGCTGAGTAGGCAGGGTTTATCAGAGGAATCAAAAAGGTCAGCACAGCGGGAACCGTGGGGTGAAGGTGGGAGGAGCACCTCCCCACCTGTGACACACCCTGAATGTCACGACCGCACTGTTTATTAATGCAGCCGTAAGTGCCAAGCAAAGTGGCGCCTGCAACCGCAGTGCTTCCTTTTAATTATTTCAGCGAAAACACGTGACGGAAGGAAAATCGCCCCGGGAGGAAAGGCGAGGGTATATTATTGTACACGGACATGAATGAGGGGAAAGGGCCGTGTGCCTCATATGGAGAGTAATTATGTCAGAAAAAATCTGCCAAGTGAGGTCTGAAAGGGCAAGAACAATGTAATGATTCAGAAAGTAATTTACAGCACCATTCAGCAGCGAAATAATGCAGGTGAGGGGGAAAGGGTGAGAATTAAGCCTTGGATATGTGGGGAGGGGGCGCATACATGTTATGTCTGTGGAGGATAGTAAATTCTAATTCGGTAGAGGTCAATGACTTTTGCCGAACAGCTAGACACTGCTGGGATCGAAGGATATTTATACAATATTTATATTTATATCAATGTGCCTCTCCAAAGCGGAAGGACTAGCACAATGGAAATTGATCAAAAGCAGGGAGAATGGGGGGGATGGGGAATTTATTATCTTGTTTTTACCCACCGCCACATCTCCCAGTATAAAACGATTCACTGTGAAAGAAGGAGAGAAAACAAAACCATTCCTTGCACCATATAGTTTCCACCCACTGAACATCACAGAACCATTTGCGGAGGAAATGGGCATAATTTTAACCGCACAGTGGTTTAATTCCACTATTTATACACGCTTACTGCATCTCATGTGGGTGTGAATCACATGCACTGTTTCTGTGTCACAATGGCGTTATGGTGCTATGGGGCAGTGGGTTTTGTGTAGATGACTGTTGTGATTAGGAGCTTGTTGGTAAAGCTTAGTTCAGACTACAGTTGATCAATAAACCCTGTGTAAAATCTTTAGGTGTATTTGTGAACATTATCATTCTTTATGAACATACAAAATAGGAGCACAACCAGATTAATTACCGCTAAAAAAACAACACCCCATGGCATAGCAAATACTGTTCAAAGTGTGAGAACTCACTGTGCCCATATGTCATTTAAAAATAAATAAATAAAACATGCAGTTAGACATTTCCTCTGATTTTGATATGGTCTGAAAAAATCTTTCATAGACATTTTGGACAACATGCTTTTATTTTGGTTGGTTTCTCCATTAAGTATAGACTACACCATACATTGTGGACCTCCCAATTTAGCACCAGGTAATAGCTGTGCTCATGTTGCTTTTTTATTGTAGCATGTGGGTAAAATGAGTATTTCTTCCTCTAATGTCGGTTGAGAGATGAGCCTGCACCAGCCTACTTGTTTCACAGAAGCCTCTCCAAGCCCCCTTGATAATTTGGAGCGAGTCTAAATTGTGACTATTAAGACTTCCTTTAGCTCCTGTGTCACGTGACTGAAATGCATTTACTCAACAGAGCACAGAGGAGCACTCTGCCGCAGAGACAGAAGCACCGTGAATTTTATCAAAGGAATAAAGCTGCATTCTCCTGTATATATTTTCTGTCAGGGGCTTTTCGGCGGGCTGCAGCAATGCATAGTGGCTTCCAATTTAATTTAAAAATCATTTAGCAGAAAACAAATCTGATAAGGCTGTCTGCCTTTCTGTGGTAATAGAAATATATAATTAATTGAAACTGACTGAGACAGGTAGGGTAGTCTTCATTCTGCAGCTGCTTGTAGAAAATGCTCTGCTCTGTTGACAGCATCTGTAGTAAAGCAGAAATGTCTGCATGCCACTGAAACGTTTTTAATGCGTGATCCTCGCCTTCAGATGCACAGCGAATCTCCTATTATGTATATTCAGTGCACTCTGTCACTGTCAAGACACATTCCGTGGCTTTTAAATATTTTAAGAGAGGTGCAGGAAACGATGGCATGTCGCTGTGCTCCAGGTGGAATACATATTAGAGTTTTCCTTCCCTTTTGTAGGGATCAGAAAACCTGAATTGTGCTACACAATCACTGTAATTTTAGAGGCAGCCTTCATTGTGGAATTACAGTGGAGTCTAAGTATTTGGACAATGACACAATTTTTGTTGTTTTAGCTCTGTTTTCTTGTGTTCTGCACAGAGTAGTGCAGTCTGTCAGCTTTTTGCAAGTTTTTATATCCATATCAGGCGAAACGTGGGTATTTCCCATTTTATACATAGTCCCCCCATTTTGGAGGACCAAAAGTAATTGGGCAGTTGGCTGCTCAGCTGTTTCTTGGCCAGCTGTGTGTTGTTGTATCATTAGTTTATGCGCGAGAAAGCTAACAAATGTCTAGAGTTGATTCTGAACATTTGGAGTTAATAGCTGTTGTCTATCAACATGAGGATCAAAGAAGTGTCAATGGCAGTAAAGCAGGCCATTAGAAGGCCAGGAAATCAGAATAAGTAGATCATAGACATTGGGTATGTCAAAATCAACAGTCTGGTACATTATTAAGAAGCAACAACACACTGTTGAGCTCAGCAATAGCAAACAACCTGGTAGACCACAGAGGACCACTGTTGTGAATGACTGAAGAATACTTTCAATTGTGAAGAAAAACCATAATTGGTAGTGCTTTTGCTGGTTTTTATTGATCATTAATCTGTTACTGGACAATACTTTCCATCATGCAAACATTGGCCAGGGATTAAGATTTTACTGGGAATGTTGTGTTGTTATCATTTAATAAATCCTCTTAATGGAAGGGAATTCCAAGGAATACAGATATATTTTTTCCAGCGTTTTACCCACAGTAATCTGAAAGCAACATTAAAATAATCTTTTTGTAAATGAACAGATATTTATAAATGCCTATCACGTTTCATCTGCACACATAATTAGCATTATATGAATTATTTTTAAAAAAGATTGTTAACACAAGGCCAGTTAGATAAAATTAATAATTCTATGAATTTCTTTCTGTGCTCAACATTGTGTGGCACTCTCTAGAAGGTAGGCAACAGTGGAGACTCTTTCTTAAAACTCATGCAGTAGTAGTTCTTTGCCATTACCCAGTACAACCCTGCACTTCCTGAAACCACACATTACAGAATCAACAGTTTTAATTTCTTTTCGCGCAGATCTCATGAGAAGTTTTAACATATAATCTCAGAGATGGTATGCAATGTGTTGTAATTCCTGAGAGAAAACATATACAGGGGAGATTGAATTCAGAAGGTCAATTATCCAGGCATAAGGAAGTGATCTCCAGCTGTTACACAAAGACTGGAGGGCTGAGGGTGTGCAGGAGGGGGTTAGTGTCAGTGGAGACAGCTACGAAAGCCTGGCAGGATTGCCTGATGCAATCCATTAGTTCACACATAAAAGATGGCTCCTCTCCACCTCGACCCTTTCGTCTGTCGAGAATGAGCCAATTATAACAAAGCTAATGAGATCAACCCTGGCACGGTGATTTCTGCAGGGGGGTATGTGGGAATATTAAACACGTGGCCTGTCAGGCATCTTCAGCACGGCAATTTACCTGCCTTCCACGCTGGTAATTACCCCGAGAATTTTCGCGATCACCCCCGTTTTATTAACCTTGCCCTGTGTGATGCTCAGCTGAACTCAGGGAATCATGCAGAAAAAATTCATATGTGGAATGTGAAGTGCTAATAGAGGATATTTGGTCCCTATTAGACGAATATAACCTCTGTTAGCGTTGATTTAACATTGAGACATTTTATTGCGCTGATTCTGTGTGTCATCATTTTCATCTTCAGGAACTCTTAGCAGAATGAAACATGGGAATGGTATTTTTAAATGAAATTGTCAGAATAAAAAATATCCTTAATTAACTCATTAACTAATATAAATGTAATTTTAGTAGCTAATTTTGTATTTGTATTGCACCATCATCACATTCCATAAGTTATAGATATGGGGGAAGCATTACATCATTAGTCATCCAGAGGTATGATGGTGACTGTGCAGCTTCTTCATCACAAGGTAGCATCATTTAATGTAATCATCGGGACAACAGAAGGGCAATTTGGAATGATTTAGTCTAGAGTGAAACTATATTTCTGTCTTTGACTGTTTATATAACAAATGGCCTTTGGCAACCTAAAATGAACCTTTGTTGCCTCCTATTTTTTGTGTCTCAAGTACAGAGTATCCTCAATTTAATGGAGTCTAATTTCTCCCAAGATGAAATTCTCTCTGTCATTTTAGTGGCACAGCTGGGCTAGTCGGAGGTTGGGAAGCTTACTACAGGATGTGTTTGGATGATTAAATCATAAATCCCACCATTGGTCAGCAGCACCAACCTTTCAAAATCCATAAAAATTAAAGTGGTTTATTAGAATCTTTCCATTAAGAAAATTACTCTCATTCCACAGTGGGGCCAGAATGGCTTTGTCAGGAAAAGCCAGCAGCAGCAACCAAGCTTTAAATCTTAACATTTCAAATATTTTAAAGAGCTAGCTTTTCCATCATAAGCCAGTGTGATCATTTAAAATAGTTTCATAATTTTCAGTTTTATAATTGTATATGGTTTGAGGGGAACACCAAACTGAAGCATGCTACATGTAAAATCAGGCATTCAAGATTGAGCAGTGGTTTGCCTCTCCTCATGTTCAAATCTGCTATGTGTCCCAGTGAACTTGGACATGACATTGCAAAATGTGCCTGTTTAAGGGGTTGAAAGGCTACTGTTGTGCATTTCCATGAGAATCAAATTGTTATGTGTTTTTTATGCGTAAAGTGTTTTCAACATTTAAAAAAACCATTCCTTCTGTCTTAACATCACATGGTTCCTGCAGATTGCAATTTTCTGCTTTAATCATTCCAAACTCCTCCAGTCTCTGTCTGCTATTGCTTCCTTCTAGCTGATTAGCTACAGTAACACCAAGTAAATTAACATTAGAAGGTTCCCAGACAGCCTTAGAAATCCTAACTCTTCTCTCACCTCTTCTGCATTCACTGCTTGTCCCATGGAGAGCAAGTGGTAGGATATTCTCACATATTCTACCCTGCAGTGTTCCTTCCATACTCGTGGATATAGAAACAGCAGGTTTTAAAGTAGTGTGGATATTTTAATTATTCTTAATTGGAGGAATGTGCAGAATAATAGAAGGCATGGCCAGAAGGGTGTAGGTTCCCACAATGGGAAACTGAGGTTTTGTAAGGCTTCATCACACTTGCTCTAGTAAACCCCCTGTGATGCCAGGAGGGGTGGGAGGAGAAACAAAGAGGACTGCTCCTCTTCTTTGGCTGCTGTCAGCCCTATCTGTTCCCTCCCACAGCCAAGGAGGCCTATAGAAGCTTGCTGTGCATCCCATTACTTGAAAAAGGTTCCTCCTTCCCTTCACTACCACCATGTCTCCTTTGTGCCCTGGAAACCAATCTTTGTGTCCTCCCTCCCTCCAATGTCTCAATATTGGAGGGGACAAGCAAAGCAGCTTTAAACTTTACATTACATTACATTACAGGCATTTAGCAGACGCTCTTATCCAGAGCGACGTACAACAAGTGCATTAGTTCAAGGTGCAGAGGTGCAAAAGAAACACACTAGAGTGAAGTAAAGATCGTAGTGCCAGAAGTGACCACATAGATCAGGACTCCAACCCTGTAGAGTAACCTGTTCAGCAAACAAACAAACAATCCTGCCAAGTACAAACTAGCACTGAAATCACATTTGCCTAATCAGAATCAGACAAAAACAATCCTGCCAAATAAAAACTAACGTGATCGTATTAGCCTAGCTAGGTACATTGAGCTAAACTATAGGCTAGGGAGGGGTGGGGAGAGGTGCAGCCTGAAGAGATGAGTCTTTAGTCTGCGTTTGAAGGTAGTCAGATTCTCTGCTGTTCTGACCGCCCCGGGGAGGTCATTCCACCAGCGAGGGGCCAGGACAGACAGCAAACGGGAGCGGGAAGTACAGACACGAAGAGGGGGAGGTGCCAAGCGTCCAGAGGTGGCAGAACGGAGAGGTCTGGCTGGTGTGTAGGGTCTGATGATCCTCTGGATGTATCCTGGTGCTGACCCCTTAACTGCCTGGTATGCAAGCACCATATACGATGCGAGCCATAACAGGCAGCCAGGGGAGGTCAGTGAGCAGGGGGGTGACATGGGAATGTCTGGGGAGGTTGTAGACCAGGAACTTCGCTCCTCATCTCCTCCCAGTGAAGGAAATGTTGAAGTACCCTACCATGGAAGTCTTTTCACATTTCTGGGTGACATCATCATGCTCACACCCACAGAGACTGAAGGACCCTCAGTTGGTTACGATCGCACATAGCATCCTAACCAAAGACTAGATTGCCCAGAACGGATAATAAAATGGCAGTTCATTTTTGTGGTACTCATCCTGCAGACAAATTTGGCAATTTCAGATGGGGAATTTATTTCTGGTTTATTTATTTGCTTGTACATGAATGTTGCTTAAACAAACATGATATATGCATTTACTTTAAATAAACCTCAGTCTTTCAGGAATGAAGACTGCTGCCTACTGTGGCATGTAAAAAACAAAATAACTTTTGCTTGGTTACATAAATTCAGAGATGAGTTCACAGACATAAATAAAAGACATATTTGTGACATTAAAATTCAATAATATGTGAAAGGAGATAACACTGGTGTTGCTCACATAAACAGCATGTGTAATGAGACCTTGATTTACAATGTGACTGTAAATGAGCCTGTGAAATGGTTTGAATTGGACAAGACCTAACTGGGGCTTTTTACAAACTCCCACAGCCATTAATCAGGGAACACAGACAGACGCAAATGTGCCAAGCAAACTTTTATCTGCCAGGGCGCAACATTGAAACTGAGAATAATTTGTTTTACCTGTTTGTCATTTATACTCAAGTGCGTCTCATTTTTTATTCTAACATAGCCTGCTTTCTTAGTCATATCAGCACAAAATTATTCCATCGTGATGTAGTAAATCATTTATGTAATAATTACACATTCACATGCGCACATACTTTATGCCTGTAGTGGTTGCACTGTCAGCTGAATGCAATGACACTGAGAAGGCTTACATGTGATTAACAGATGTATTATGAAAGCAAGAAACCCCCATAATTTCATCAAATTGACGACCACTATGATCATCTAAGCGTTACACAGATGGAACGCTATAATGGTATTAAGTCCCAACCCAAGGAACCTGAATGCACAGGAGAGGATGGAGCGGGAATGACAGGTGCAGAAAGTATGAGCAAACAAGTAAAATAAGTCACTTATATTTTTATTGCTGTAGTTATGATTGGCAGAGTGGACAAGAAGAGGAGTCATCTTTCCTCTAGAACAGGGGTTCACAACTGAACTTCAGTCCTGGAGGGGAGGGGGGCGGGCAGTTCTGCATGCAGGTTGGCACAAAATTCTGAAATGGATCTACCCTTGTTGTGCACCCCTACTCTAGAACATGGGCAGTTCCTTTTAGCCTCAATACTTTGCTCTTGCCATTACTGTAATACAAGTGAATCTTGGTCTTATCTATCCATATGACCTTTTGAGAGGGCTGCTGGCTCTTTTAGGTACTTCTTAGCAAACTGTAACCTGGCTATCTTGTTTTTGCAGTTAACTGGTGGTTTGCATTTTGCAGTGTAGCCTCCATAGTTTTGTTAATCTGTTTATGAAGTCTCCTGCAGACAGTAATCACTGACATACCCACATCTGCCTCCTAAAGAAGGTTTCTGATCTGTCTGACAAGTGTTTTGGGGTGTTTCTTCATGATGGTGAGAATTATTTGGTCATCAACTGTAGAGGTCTTCCTTGGCCTACTTGGCTGTTTGAGATTACCAAGCTCACCAATGGTCTCTTTCTTTTTAATGATGTTCCAAACAGTTGATTTTGGTAAGCCTACGGTTTGGCATATGTCACTGCCTGTTTCTTATTTCTCAGCCTCATAGTGGCTTCTTTGACTTTAATTGGCACAACTCTGGTCCTCATGTTGACAAATGCCAATAACAGTCTCCAGAGGCAGTGAAAAGCCTAGAATCAAGACAAGATCCTGAAAGCTGTCTTATACCTGCACTAAGTAAAAACATTAAACTCTAATCTGAAACACCTGTGAAGCCATTTGTCCCAAACCTTATGGTGCCATAAATGAGGGGGACTATGTATAAAATGGCCTCTAATTGCCACATGCTGAAAACGAAATGTTATAGTATCCTTTAATAAAAACTAAAAATCTGCACTTTCAAATTTAAAATTCTGGAGTACAGAGCCAAATCTACAGAGCCAAAACAAAAAAACATGTCTTAGTCCCAAGCATACACACGCACACACACACACACACACACACACATATTAGTACTCTCTGTGCTTTCCCTTTTCGAATTTAATAGAACAGAGTTATGTTTGATGAGGATCAAGAAGACATAGCAAGGGATCTGAGACTTTTCCTCCATGCAGAATCACTCTGAATCCTTCTTCTTGGAGGATCTTGATCCTCCCTTGTGGCCTCTTCTCTTCGACTCATCCCACAGGTTTGCATGCAATGAGGTTAAGGTCAGGTGGTTGGAATGTACGGAAGAGGGCCGCGTGTTTTTTTTTTTTTGACTTCTGACTTTATTCTCAGAATTCTGACTTTAAAGTCAGAACTCAAAAAAAATTTTCACATGTGGCCCTAATCCTCTTCTGTAGGAATGGATATTCTGTGGTCATATAACAGCTTTTTTTTGTATTTGGAGGAATTCATTCGATCATTGTCCAGCTGGAAGACCTAACCATGACCCAGTCAGATTTTGGTATAAAATCTCTGGGCACTTCAGTCCATAATGGCATGTCTGCTAACAAGTTTTATCGGAAGAAAAAAAAAACACTTCAGGTGTTTGTGACCAAAAAGCTCTATTTTCGTCTCATCTAACCATAAAACCCAGTTCAAATCACAATGACATTGAGCAAACTCCAGGTGCTTAACCTTTGTGGTTAGAAGATTCTTCTTTCAACCTTTTCATATAGCATGCTGGTATGGGGGTGGTGTCTAACTGTAGTTTTAGACACTTGGTAACCCCAACATGCAAGCAACCAACTGCGATGCTTGAGAATTTTTTGCCTCTCACACCATCCGCATTACTGTGCATGGGGGCAAAATATACTTGTTTCTTCTTCCAGGCAGGTCCATCACAGACCTGGTTGTTTTACACTTGTTAATTATTTCCCTCTTAGTGGAGATGGGTGCTTTCATTTTTATAGCCATTTATGTGTTTTCTGACCTTTCCCATGTTGATGGATGACTAAGGGAGTTCGGCATGTGTGGCAACTCATTTACAACATGCTGAAACATGAAGTTATGGCGGACTTTGAGTTCCTAAAGACTCAAATGAACTTATAAAATAAAACATAAATGGCAATGCACTTCTTTTAGATTCTGTTCATGAGAATTTCTAGAGGTGCCAATAACTGTGACATATACCGTATGTTATTTGGGAAAAAAACTGTTTTTCTCATAACAGTTTTACTTCAAATAAAGGTTAGATTTTGTTCTCATATTTTTAGTGCGAGCTCAAGCTGATAAACGACAATGACAACTTCATTTTTATCAAGAGGGCACTGTGTATGTGTGGGTGTGCATATACTGTATACACACAATATGCGAACATGTTTACATTTATCTGTGGCTTGATATGATATCAGGTGCCATTGTGTAGATCTGTGTGTCGTGGCACAAGGCTGAACGCTAAGGACAGCTGAATGGGAAGTGTAAAGAAATGAGGACGCGTTTCAGTCCTTCATTCTCCATCGGATTATCAAACCTGGGTCATGGAATCACAATGCGCTGCCGCGGCCTCGGTGGTTGCCATGGCACCTGGCGCAGCGGCAATCATGGTGGATGCACGGGGAGTATCTTCTCTGGCTTATGGCACACAAAAAACTCCCCTGATGAACAGTAATGTAATTGGTTGGCCTGATGAATGATAATGTAATTGCTTAGGCTGATGGAGTTGTCGCAGCAGCTTGGTGAGCCATGATTTGTCACACTCCTTAATGCGGCTAATTTTTCACAGGTATAATGACAGCTGCTCCCTTTTTTTTTTTGAAGAAAACGGGAGGTTTGATGTGTTTCATCATTTGTAAAAATTGGAGAGTGAAAAGTGAAAGGGCTCGTGATTGATTCAGTTGAGAGAAACAAAGTTAACGAGACGCCTGAAACTGGAGGGCTAAGCAAAAACTTGGGAGAGATAACCATAGTGCACTGTATGCCATTAAATGTGCCAATATATTCTGGGTGCCCACTTTCACCCCCAACATATTATTGAGCAATGTTTCTCATTGGTCCTTGCATTGTGCAGTGTGCTGGTAAACATTGTTTGCCTGGAATGTTAATACACAAATGCACTTTTCTCAGTAAAAAAAATAATTGAACTCTCTAATATAAATCCAAGTAGATTGGATTCTTGTGGGGGCAATTTCATGTAAAATACAAGAAAGGGCAGCGGAAATAAGCAGGGGAAGGTGTAAGAAAGACCCCACATTCATTTTGTGACGATTGTAGTTCTTAAATAGCGAAAGCCTTTGAAGTGCACTCATACTCTAGCCTAGCAGGAGAAATGCAATAGGGCTCGCACACCTCACCGGCTCTGTCGCTGGAATGTCAAAGACAATGCATTTGTGGAAAGGATGTCAGGTGCATGCTACGACAGAGACAGTGAGTTCCCTGTCACCCTACTCACTGTTCAGCAGTCACAGTTGCTACTGTCATGCTTTGTGTCAGATGTAGATTACAATATCCTTTGCATAAAAAAGAGGATGTTGGCTACGCATATGACACGTCTGGTGCCGTTTTCCTCAACTTGGTCCCGGGAGAGTCAATGGATGTGCGTTTTTTTTTTTTGTTCCCTAAAATTGAGAAAACCGATTCAGACCCAAGAAATCAGGTGAGGTGAGTTAAGTGTAATCAACCCACAGACCCTGTGGCTCTCCAGGACCAGTACTGAGGACAACTGTGGTAATGACAAAATGAATGCACTTACCAGTAGTGTCCAACAGGTGGTGCAAAAGGAGCTGCAACTGCACTATGCTGCGAGCCCTGAGGCATCCCAGCATGGCTTCAATAACACCATAGATGATGAATTCCT
This sequence comes from Anguilla rostrata, assembly GCF_018555375.3. NCBI lineage: Eukaryota > Metazoa > Chordata > Actinopteri > Anguilliformes > Anguillidae > Anguilla > Anguilla rostrata. The sequence goes on along the minus strand of NC_057940.1, from coordinate 39,264,210 downwards.
GATGAACTCCTCAAAGCATATAGCAGTCATTAAGACTGTAAAACTGTACACAGAGGACACAGGGGGAACCCCCCCCCCCCCCCCCAAAAAAAAAAGCATAAATAAATAAATAAATAAATAAATAAATAAATAAATCCTGTATCCTGTATATACAGGCTAGTGAAGCATCAGAATGTATTGACAATCTGTATGGGTTGTCATTTGTCATCACAGTGTCAACCATTAACAGGAGTGACCCAAATGCAAGCAGTGGCTGTATACTGTTAAATATAGACCTAAGAGACAATCTTGCCTTTGGAAATGATCTATGTATTGTACACGTTATTGTGCTACATATTACATATGCATGTTATAAAATATTTTACATACTTTTTGGAATAAAGCATCTTCTTATTATTATTCTTATTATTATGCAAATGCAAATTTATATTTTATAGTTCTCAATGATCATTTTCATCATGCCAAATTTTGTTCATGAAGAACAAGTTGCAGCCACATAAAATGATATTTTGGGTAAACACTGAATGCACCACGGTGTCAGATTATGTGTTCTCTTCTCTGACAGTTCTTGAATGCTTTAGTATGCTATCAGCATTTTTATGTCTTAAACCACTTTTTGGTGTTATTCAAAATGTTGACACTTTTGAAAAGCACTAATGCAATTTTGGAGTTTCTCTCACTTTTACTATCTCCAGAATGGGGTTTTTAAATGTTTTTTTTTTTTTCTTATTTTGGATGGATGGAATGCATGCACATAAATTGAATTCAAGATTTAGTGCAGAAATTGGCATAAATTAAATACATATTTTATTAAAATAACATTTAAATCATGCTTAAGACTGCTTTTAATGAAATACCATGATTACAGCACCAGAGTGAGACAGTAAGCCACCGACCACAATGCAATGCTGCATCTGGACTTGGGCTAAATTTATTGGACACATGATGACGCAGTCCACGCAAATTAAATCAAATGAAGGCATCATATTTCAGTATCACTTGCTTTCATTATATTTCTACAACACTTGTATTACATCAATATATTTCAACATCACCGGGAATGGAAGTCATGTTTTTACGCTGGCATTTCACTCTATATGTATGACCCAAAATGTCTCTGCTGTCAACTGAAATATTTGTGATTTGGTAGTAACCACATTGCAAGTTATTCAGATTGCTAGTTACTGAGATCTAATTTTTTTATTTATTTGACACATAAATGTATTATGATGAAAAGGAAGAAATGGGGGGGGGGAATGTTCATAAAATCACATTAATAGAATAATCACATTATCAGAATATTTCACATTTTAACTGAGCCAACAATCATTTCTTGAAATGAAGTGCTTTATTGTTGTAGTCTGAACATTTAAACAGCATTTGAATAGGAACTAGTCTATCCTATAGTTTTTCCTTACTGCATCCAGGTTATTCCTATATCTTGCAATGTATATTAATTCAGCATAAATATCCAGTTAGCCTGTAGGTATGACAGAGAGTCCATAATGACAGGACATCATTTGGTCAGGGTTCCATTACTAATCCTTTAACTGCTGATCCAGATCGTACACCAGGCCAGGCATCTACAGGTAATAACAGTGTTATAACTACTTCCTGAAGCCAGACTATTTTTAAAAGTAGTGCATATGGGTCGAATATTTTCCACACTGTACTTAAAAATAAAAGTATGAATAATGTATTGTGTGCTGAAGAAGACGCAGATGCAGACCTGGACATTTTTCATGCACTGAATAATACTTTTTTTTTTCCCCTCAGCGAGGCATGGATGGATTAAAATGCTGCAAAACCTGAAAAAAGAGGGTGTTGGGGAAGTAAGGATTATGTGAAACGTTCATTTCTGAACCCGGCGGTTTGAACCAGTTAACACCCTCATTTGACATCTGATCTAAAGACGAGGTTCAACAAAAAAGAAAACGCAATGTTACAGACATGGGAAAGGTGCAATGACAAAAGAAATGAATGAAAGAATATACCAAACCACAGGTTGTTTCTTCCCAAAATCTTCCCAGACAACCAAGATCAAAGCCCAACAATAAAAGGACAGCTGAATATTCCAAAAAGCCACAGACGAAAATGTATAAATATCAGGTGAGCTGTAAGTTCAGATTCCTCAGATGAAAACTGCAGATATCCACCCCAGAATGTCTACCACAAGCGATGTTTCAGGCTGGTGTTAAGCAGCCAAGAGCTACTTTCTTCCTCCTGACGATGACTCTTACACTGACTCTTCCTCCGACTAACTAGATTTAAAAAGTCTCCACTTTTAAGCAAATCTGTGAGGGAGGGGGGCATGGTTGAAAGAGAGGGGTCAACCTGGCTGCACTGATTCATTGAAGTGCGGGGGTGTTTTTTGCAGACAGGGACTGTCTTGTCTGAAAACAAGCAAATTTACATATTAAAGTGGCCTTATGCTATTATTATCAAAAGCTTCTTGGTTTTAAGCCCTTTATAAAAATAGCAAGCATGACTATGATTGGAGGTAATCCAGATCAGCTATCAAAGAAAGAAGCATGGAAGTTTCTCAACAACTCCTGACAAGAGCTGGATTTTCATATACAAATAACTGTCAAATTTGACCAGTTGCGATTTCCGCCATCAGGTAAAATATTTTCCATGTAACAAAACCAAATCTTACCACATTGGATTCCACTTTTAACTGAAACTAACTATAAAAATGGAGATTTAAACTCAACAACCATTATCCATATAGACATTAAGATTTTCATTTTCACTGAATGATTTCAATTTCATTTCAAATATTGCATTCTAATTCAAAATAAATATATCTATTTGTGCAGCATATTGCCACTCAGGATCCCTGAACCCCAATAGGGGGCCTTGTGTCTCTTCTGGGAGATGATAAAGCCATAAAACCTTCAAAGAAGAGACAGCTCTCCCGGACACCCCAGACCAGACGTGTATAGAGATAAGAGCTGTATCATGGCTTAATTGCCCCAAGGATATTCCCTTTCATGTTTATGGAGCAGAGAGTGGGGAGAGGGGGCAGGGAGAAAACAGATACATCCCTATGGTCATTCAAATGATATTGTCTGTTTCTCAAAGATGATATTCTAAAGGCTCGAACATCCAACAACGGACTCATACAGTGCAAGGGGGAATACATGTATAGTGGACACAATTATCTGCATTTGTGTCTGTTCAACCTACAAAATGATCTGTATCTGTTTCTGCATTCAGAAAAAAAACCCCAGGAGTGGAGGCTGCCTTACTTGTGCAGTATCTCATTCCCTGTGTGTGTGTGTGTGTGTGTGTGTCAGAGGCATAGCCAAGGGCAGATTTGAGTTGGAATTTCAAACCAGCCCCCTCCCCTCAGAAATGGACGTTCCTGGCTGCGCCATAGGTGCGTTCATATACTCAGAATAGCTATCCCTTACCCCTCTATCCCTTACCCCTCTACCTGAGACATACAGTAAGAATCCATTGGGAATAGCGCTTATTCAGAACTTTGTAACGTTATGTGAACTCACAAAAAGTTTAATTTGAAATCGTTTTTTGCATAACTCTAGCCTAATTTTTAAACAGGCTCATTTAAATGCTATATTCATTATAAATGTGTTTTAAGTTAATAACTAAGAATCAAACAAGCTCTCAGCAGGATCTCACAATATTTTTTTTTTTCTACATCGGCTTTTCAAAAGACGACATAAGACACAGCATAATAATAACTTGTCCATAGTTGACAACTAACAAAGAAAAAATATTACCCTTCTTCAATTCTCAGAAACAAAAACAACAATCTTTAGGCTGATTTAGTGTCATAAAGGATGTAGCTCATGCATGTCTTATAGAGAAGCTGAAAGCTATTAATCAAGAAAAGCACTAAAAGGGTGCACAGGGGAACAAAGCAAGCTGGGGATGGTTCTTCATGGCATTAGCAAGGGCACATTGAAAGGTGAAAAGCAGTCTGTTAATTAATAAATGGTATCTGTCAATGTGAGACATACACATATACATATATGCTTAATTGCACAAGAAATAGCTGTGGTTGTCTTTTCATTATGTTGCTCTTCGGGAAATAGAGCTAATTGGACCCAACATGCAGACATGTATGTCCATTTTTTTTCCAATATGGGAAAGTATGACATGTTTCTGTTTAAGCCCTTTGCACCAATGTGAAATCTGGCTAGTCCTCACCCATTTAGGTAGTGTTCTATTTGTGGCTTTATAACTTCAGGTGTGAGCATTACACTTGGAAAATGGCTTAAATGAAGCTCAGGTACCATTTACCATAATAACTTAGATGAGTTTATATACAGAAATTCATTCTCCAAGAGGAATTGTATGTTCACCTAGCCCATATCAGTACACAGTGAATCTGAATGAAGTTTCCTTGCCGTAAGGACAAGTATAGCTCATGGAGATATTAATATCCCACATTATGTACAGTAAGATTACAATAAAATAATATTCCACCATCAGAAAAATGTTGATGATGTTCTAACTTGGTAAACTGGTAAACTGGTGCATCAAACATAACACATTCATTGTTATGTTCGATGAACGCTTACACTGCCGTATGTGACATGCCCACATTAAAGTATAATGCAAACCTCTTGAAAAGTGTCAAATTTAATTGTGAGTGGTATGAATGCTAACAAAGCAGGCCACTACCAGCCACTACTCAAACATTTTCCAGGTTATATTAACACTGCCCATATACTAACACCTATTAGTTAGCCCCGATACAAATATGCTGAGAATTATTAGTTGTATTTTACAGTACAAGCAATGTGAATATAAATAATATAAAAAATGATGCAACAGAAATAATTGAAATGTTACAAGGAGTAATAAGTACATCTTTGCCATGTTCGTATGTGTCCTGGCTTGACTTCATGTTTCCTCCTCCTCTTTTGACCTTCTCACCAAAGCAATGTCAGCAAGGTGAGATTTTGCTTTAGCCATGCTGATGAGTTGGAAAAATTAGTAAAATCTTCCAAAAACCGAAGATAAAAAAACGCCTCAACGAGTGCTTGTATGTATATTACTGCATGACAATATGGTTGACTGCGCTGTGCTAAAGCAACCATTTATGCTTTTACACTTGGATCTCAATTGTTATAAATTTCAAATGACATGCCACAAATAGTTGAAGGGTTTATACTGTCCTCTACTGGATATAAGAGGTATCAGTCAAGACAGAATGAGCTGAAAAGAGTTTCAAAGGCGTAAAAAGCAAGTAGGGTTTTGCACGTTTTGCGTGTTTATTTCTCAAATGGATTGTTCAAAACACTAACTGATCACTGAATCTTGAAAACGGTACATCTCTACGTGTAAAACAAAGGTTAGCATTTAGTCACAGATATTGATAGTAGAATGACATGGTATAATTACACAAAAATTATTCTTGTTTATGTCCCTATTCAGTGAGCAACTTTCTTGTTCCTATGACAGAATACAAATTTTTGGTGGTGAAGAATATTTCTATAAACTCCCAGATAGATACTATTGTCTAATATGTCACGCTTGTTGCAGATTACCGAGGGATTCTTGTTAAATGGACAAATTACATGACAATGGTGGCACTTATAAACTCCATGTTTGGCGGAGTTGTCATGTATCATCTACTACTGAAGCTAGAACAGAGAGTTTGTTGTTTCCACTCATAGCAGCATGGAATGTAGGAGTTTAGCAAGCTCAGGATGCCAGAGTTACTGCGCATTTTTGTGCAAATGACCAGTAGTTCCTTTCTGTAGTAGCTCTCCAGTTCTTTCCATGTGGAGAATAATGATGGGAGGCCTTGTTTTATTTCACTGACTCCCTGCTTCCTCCTGTGCTCTCCCTACAATATCAGTAAATATTGTGGTACACACTGGAGCAACCGTAGGTATCTCCCTGTGGCTGACTTTTCTGTCCCTATCAGGTGTGTGTCACAGTCTAAAAGTTTTATTTGGTACCCAACTCAAATTATGTAAATGTTTACATTTTTGTTCTGTTTATTTTGAGTGATACAAAACCAGAGATTATACGTGTGTATGGTAGCATGTAAATCAGTTGCATTAGCACCGTAATACAGTCACGGTCTATAAGTAGTGAGGCCTGATTTGAGCATGTCGGGGATTCCTCTTTGGTGCTGAAGTGCTGGAGTGAGAGTGCAAGCATTCATTTCACAGTGCATAGCCTATTTGTATTGTAAAATGTTTTTTTTTTTTTTTTTGCTGATTTGTTTTTCATCAAGTGTTTTGTTTTGTCTATACCTGTCATCTACTTTATCACACTGTGCCGGGTCTTGACACTTCTTGTAAATAGACCATTGATGACTAGAATTTCTCGTCTCGCTGGTGCTTATTCATAGCCACCACTGGCATCCTAATGCTTCTCTTTGCACAATAAACAGCAGGAAAAAAATGTGAATTTCATGAGCTATTTCAGTTAAACGGTGTACTCACTCACCGGAAAGAGACCAGATTTACTATCAGTAATATTTGTATTTGTCTGTTTGCTGTAGGGTTATGGCTTCCTAAAAAATAAAAAAAAAGAGAAAGACCAATGCCTGTCAGATTTCCATTTCCAGTCATAGGGCCATATTTACTAAGCATACCGCAAATTATCGTTAGTGGCACAAAATTCTGTGTCGCCACATGTTTTCAATTTAGTGGGGCATTTACTAAGTCTGGTTATGTCAATGAGCACAGCCACAGTGAGCTAATTTAAGTGCATTGCCAGTATTTAAGATACATCTTGCTCATGGCAGGAAAGCAATATTGTTGTACCACCATCTCTGGTGAAGCAGGGTTTTGGATAGGTGTCAAGATCCATGGATGCAATGGATAAATCTTAACATGTTTTTAACATATTAGAACACAGTTTTAATATTTCAAGTTGTTTAAATCCATGCCAAAAAGCCAACCATCTCCAGAGCCACCATCTCTCAACTTCTTCAACTGTTCCAAAGGATAAAGGAGTCATGCATTGTGAAATGATTTTAAAATATTCTCTCCTTTCCCAAACATAGGGGAGCGTCGCCATAAATGTATCGCTTGATGAATGTAACATGGTCAATAACCTAATGTACAATGCGGCTATCATTGCCATTTCTGGTTTGGACATTCAAAGGAACAGAGCAATGTGAGAGCCTTTGCAGGTAATGCTTCCCATTGATTCTTGAGTGAGCGAAATACAGTAAAATTAGTATTCAAAAAATATTTAGCCTAGCACTATGAAATTTTACTTCAAACAGCTTTGACTCAGTAGTATAGTCATTAGCTGTTACATTCAATTCATTTCAATTACAGCTAATGATATGTCAAAGCAGCTTGAAGTAAAATTTCATAGTGCTAGGCTAAATATTTTCTGAATAAATTAGCTAAATCTGAAAACTGTTACATTTATGGTGACTCTCCCCAACTCTAACATGCTGACAATGTTTCCTCTTATGAATGGCCATGTTGATTTTGTGCTGGATCCCAAACGCACAAATTTTAGGGATGCTGCATTTCTGCTAATTTACCAGCATTAACCTCCAATGCGGCACCTTAGTAAACATAGAAAACCGCTATTTGCCTTGTTAGCATTTATAAAAGCCCCGCAAATCCTTAGCAAATATGGCCCATACAGTAATCCCTTTCGTGATTACCCAACAAAAGAGAAGGCAGTGAAAAACCACAAGAAACCTGTACTGAATTCATGATTAGGCCTTTTTTTATTTATTTTGTTTCCAGTCGTACCACCAAGAAAGTGATAAATGTCACGCTCCTGGCCACGGTCAGGAAAAGCCATAGGTCTTTGAAGTGTTAATGACTGACAGTTCTGTAATAGGTCGTCTACAGTGCACACACCTCTTGCCCACAAGCTGGGGCGTGACCCGCTCTGGAGCTGCAAGGAGGAGAGAGGACCACCGGAAGAGAGAGGTGCACGGGAGGAGCAGGGCACGGTGCAAAGGAGCAAAGCCAGGATCCCAGGCTGTGAGTCTCACAGCCATGGAACCTACAGGACATGCACGCTGGGGGAATAGCCATCGCATGCAATGCTGGTAACCTTAGTTACACGCACAGTTTATGGTGTAGAAGGTTTCCAGAACACACACATACACACATCAGGTCTTACAGATCTATCTCTATCTCATCTGATCAGTGTTGCAGGCTCAAAAAAATTAAAAGCAATGAAATGTCATTCAAAAGCCACAGGAATCAGGTACTCGGGAATGCAAGGGAGAAGAGAGAACAGAACCTCAGTCATATCTGGAAGAAAAATCTGAAGGCATCACGCTGGAATGTTCCGGTGCTACAGATAACGCTGGTGCGAAAAGAGCCTGAGAGCAGAAATGGCGGGATGGTGGGGAATGAAAGACCCGACTCCCTTTATAAAGGCTCTCAGTTTACTGCACGCAGAGGATTTGACATTTTGCGTGACTAGCAGCATGTGCAACCCTCTGACAGTGGTGAATGTACTCAGCAGACCAAAGGTTTGAGAATTGTTTTCATATAGAACAGGTTAGACACAGCTGTATTAGCATTCACACATTGACTGTGAATGTAAAAGCATTGTACTCTTTGGCAACAGAACAAAACTTTCATAAAATGAGTATGTTATTGTACCCATTGGTCATATTTTTATAATAATGTTTATTACACTTACTGTTACCTGTCAGATGAGTAAAGATACTCTGTAGGCAGCCTGTGCTACACCTGCAGTCTAGCTACTTTCACTCAAGCTGCATTATGACAATTGACATCAGTGTTAGATTAGCCTAGCTGCAAAAATGTCATCAATAACTGAGACAAAAGGCTACCGCTATTAACCTTATCAGTATGTGGAACTGTTCTCTTTTACCATGCTGTGGTTCAAGGCCCATTTACCGCATATAAAAATATGTCTCTGACTGTATCTTTGGCCATGTCATGTGAGATCCAATATTACTAATCAAGTGTAAACACAGAAAAAAAAATACGAAAGGCATGGAAAGCAAAGGGGGACAAGGATGCACTGTGGCCACGCATCAAACAAAGTGTAAATGCATTGAGCCACTGAATCTGATCATGACACCATATTTAATTAATATGGCTAGTTTCCTTTCATGGCAGAAACCATTATAGGATCCCTTTATTAGCAAAAGAATCCATTAGGAACCCATGCTGATTGCATGGTATCTAGCTACTAAGAACTCAATCCACCTAAATGAGTTATTATAATAATAGTGGTACATTACCACAGTTAAAGCTGCACTGTGTCCGCAACCTCCTTCCTCGTTTCCTTTTGCCAACTTAGCATTTATTGTTGTTGCTGGCACCTTCTTAGCATAACATTTCATTGCCAAAGACTGCTGCTTGCACTGTTGTAAAGACACTACATAAATTCCATAAAGTAGCATAATCAGCTGCACACAAGGCATGATTGTTTGGGTGTGAAGAAAGGTGAAGAAAGCTTAATTTGCATAGTGCCTGAGCTAGGTAAAAGTGATCACATGTGCAAACAACGTGGACACACAAGAGGAATAATACCATGTGTAAATGCCCAGCCTGTGATCGGATAAGCTATTTGATTATAGGCGGATTTCTTTTTTAATACATGGTGTGAACAGGGCTTCTGTCCAGTGTGCATTGATGTTGAATTTTTATCTTAATAAGAATTGAGTTCAACTCTCAACTGATATACAGTGATTTTTATTCAAAAGCGAAATCTCCTTCATGTCCCCCTGTATTGGCCTAGAAGCCTTCTAATCCTATGTTTGACACACACGTAAATGCATATCTTTCCATGGTGCTTTTCAAAAAATTGCTATTTGAGCATTTATCTTGTGGTTTGTAGATGTGACTGAAAGTGTACGCTCGGCCATTAATGTTTTTCAGCTCTTGTATCACATCCATTCCATTTGTTAGTGCTGAGTAAGCAGAAAAAGCACAGAACTACTTGCTGTAATATATTTCCGTGGGACATGACAGGTCGACTGCAGTGTTCCACCACTATCAAGATGGCTTTCCAACTTACTGTAATAATAGAATAACTCCTTTCCTGATGATTCTTTGTGGAAAATATTTCCTGAAGATTTTCTTCAGCATCAGAAATAAAATATACATTCCAGACATTAAAGTGCAAAACACTTTCATTGCACTGTGCAGACATATATATGACCCACTTGAAACATAAGTTGTACCTACATTTTATGTGAGCTGATTTGATATTATTATTATTATTATTATTATTATTATTATTATTCCTGAACCATCTGTGAAATACAATATGAGCCTATAAACCAGAGAATAGCCTTAATACCAAATTTCAAACTATTAAACATGTCCACTTAACTTGCTTAAAAAATGTTATATGAATCATGCACACCTCTTGTAAATTGTTGTTACCACAATGAATTGCTGCTTCTCCATTTCCGTTTGAATGACACAGAAAGGGGGTGAATTAATAACTACCTGTGATCAGTACTGCCCTGCGATGGACTGGCGAACTGTCCAGGTGTATTTCTGCCTCTCGCCCAATGCACACTGGGATAGGCTCCAGCACCCCCCGCAACCCTGACCTGGAATAAGCAGGTGTAGATAATGAATGGATGGATGGATGGATGTGGTCAGTATTAATCATAGAGATGATTAATCAACATAACAATTAATGAGCTGTTGCTTATTGTATTTTGACAATTTGACAAATAATTTACTGGCAAATGATTGTATAAAAATCTTAATAATGAAAGTCAGTTATGAAGAGGCTTACTGTTTCATGTTGCCCATACAGCCATCCGTTCGGATGAATAATGAATTTATTTGATGATTTATATTGTGACAGTAATGCAATTCAGATTTTAATAAAGTTCTGTCTTTGAGAATATTGCTGATTGATCAATAAAAATATTGAAAATTTGAAAACATTTTTTGCTTGGCCAGCAATGATATACTTTTAAATAAACCGTTTAATACTTTTTAAACCTAGGAGAACAATTTTGGAGACAAAGAAATGTGTAACAGACATTTTCACCAAAATAATAAATTTACACCAAAATGATGATCAATATAATATGAGGTATTGACTATCTTCTATCAGTAACCATCTGACTCAAGACTATGTTTTGACTCATATATTAAAATGTTCGATTTTATTTACTTTGCATACACAAAATGTTGCACACTTTTCAACTCTGTGCACCTTTTGATAGATTTCTCATTAGCACAAATTAGATTTTGGACTTGCCTTTGTTGTGACTTTCGTACGCTTCTGATGTAATATAAATAGCAAAACATTTGGGTAAATGTATACAGATTTCAGTTTCATTCCTCACATTCATTTTATGTACTCCTGCAGGTACCAGGAGGAACAAGGGGAGAGCCAGGGATACTTAATCAATTTACACTCTCTCTCTCTCTCTCTCAATTCAATTAGGCTTCATTGGTATGACGTATATACACACACACACACACACACATATATATATATATATATACACACACACACATATTGCCAACGGTAATATGTATTACTCTCTCTCTCTCTCAGTGAGTTGTTGAATGTGAAACACCCTGCAGTTTACTATTTATGAAGTACAAAAGAGCAATTGTGGGTTCTTGTGCATATGGCTTTCTTCTTCAGTGTATTGTAAATACTGTACTGTAAAGTGTCCAGCACCAAACCATTCCTGAAAATTGGCAATTTCAGACAGTTAATGTATTATGAAGTATGAATGTTCAAAAAATGTATTCTCCAAGGACCCAATTGTGTTTTATGTGACAATAAAGAATTTATGAGTACAAAAGTAATCTGCAGGCTTTGCTCCATTTCAGAACCACCTAGCAATCTGTACTGAGTATAAATTAGGCATGTTATATTGCGTTGGGACCTTTTCTCTTCCTTATTGACATAAATGTCCTTGATCAGGACATGAGTCGGAAAAGAGTTAAATCCCCTGTTGACACAAAAAGTTGGTGTGAGTAAAAAAACTTTGGAACACCTCAACTGATTCAAGATGATTTAAATAGAAGTCAGACATGGTCAGACACCTTGATAATGAAGTTTGGCACCAGTTGGCTAGTAGTCAATAAATTAAGGCACGATTATTTCATGGAGGCACCAAAATTCATGTTATGAAAAAGACGGAATAGTAATACAGCAATGAAGCAGAAAAAAAATCAAGTAAGACTTCAGACACACATGGTGATTTTAAAATATTTTACAAGCAGTTATGCAAATATAACCACAGTTTGTAATCAATTTACCTTTAGCTAGTGATTAAAAGTTAAAGGCATACTATGCAGGATTTTCACCTTGAAAGTATTATAAAACAACCAATGATCAGTCATTACTGTGATGCACTAGCAACCTGTATCGGTTTGCATTTCTGCCCAGTCCTTGCTTGTCTGCCTATATTTGTTACGCTAAAAAGTGTTTGGGATGTTTCTGAGTGTGGCCATTTTTTTCTTTGTGGGCTATACCTGAAAAGCATGTGGCCAATAGAATAAGGAGAAAAAGAGAAGTAAATGTGTGGGCTGACTACAGTGAGTGGTGCGTTTTCACCTGTTTTAGTGCTGGAGTGCAGAGATAGGGTCGACTTGGTGGCTAACCTAATGCCATGTGGCTGGTCAGCATTCAGGCTTGGTAGCTGCCTTTATTATCTAACTTAATTCTGTTATTTTTGGCAATGTTAGTTCACTGGCCATGATGGCCTGATAATTTACTGTGTAAGAGTATTTGATTGCAGTTCTACTACCGACAATATGCTTGTTCGGAGAGACACATTGTATTATTCACTAAATTCATATCTCAGGTGAATGTGCGGTCGTGTGCCTTTGTCGCCGCGGGGGTTGGCTGGTAGGCCGCAGCCTGCAGCTCTTCTACAGTTCTTCCCAGATTTGCTGAAGGGGGAAGGTGGCCTGCCTTTGAGCTATGTGGTGGAAGAGGCATGCGGTTTTGCTACAATAGATACACAAAGCTATACTATGTAAAGATGCAAAAAATAAAAAAATTATAAGGACAATGAATTGATGTGCTAGAGCAGACTGAAACCCATTGGTGGAGTGCTATCAGTGACTTGTGTGGGCTTGTTTTATCACCACTAAGCTAAACCTAGCTACCCTCTCACCTTGCTGCATATGACAGCAAAGTGGTAGTGTGGCGTTCGGGCCAGCAGAGAACCTAATTGGTCTGTGACAGGGAGTTTTTTTTATGAGATACATCGGTTGGGCATTTTGGCATACTTGTGACTGCTTGAATGATATGAATGCAGCTATTGCTGCATTTTTTAAAGAGATGTGATCCCAACAGTCTACAACACGATGTTATACTGAAAAACTACTGACATAGCTAGCCAGAGCAAAATATCTTTCTTGGTGTATTAGCTTCATCTTGGGCATGTAGGTGTGATTGAGAATGGAGGGAGGAGGATGCGTTTTTGACTGTAAACACAGGAGCAAAGCTAGAAAGAAATCCTGCATAGTATGTCTTTAAAACTTGCTTGATCCAGCCTCTGTGAAAATTGATGTGTTAGCAGAATTACATACATACAGTCTTTAAAATGTACAAGAGTGATTACTGTTTTCAGAATATCCCAATTTAGCTCCGTTGTTACACTGTCATGGATGGTAATTTTTGGATCTTAATCACACAGATCAACAGCATATACTGAACATAGTTTTTTTTTTTTTTAACTGTTAAATTCTGCTAATGAATAGTAATATTCATATGCAAAAAAAGGCACATACTATTCAACTGCTAGGCCCTTAGCAGAGTCTTCATCACTGGCTGTTTGCACTTTGAAAACGTTACCTTCCATCACCTTGGAAGTCATATCATTGAAAGCTCCATTTACAGTGGTAGTTTAACGCGAATGAGCTGCATAAATTTATACATCTCACTCTCTGCACTTGACATACTTTCACTTGTGGCCGCAGATGAACCACATTACGGTTTTTAAAAACAGGGAAGCAATAAGTGGCGCAGCATGAGCATATTTGAATTTTGAATTTTAAAAAAAGGAATAGAAAAAGGAGACTTGGATGTCAGATTTGATGAATGTTTACATTTTAAATAAGGGGATTAATAAAGTGGATTACATGCTTTAGCCATTTCATCAGAACAACAGAGCACAATTAAAGGTGCATTTTACACTGATATTAGAAACAATATATTCGCACAAACAGTTATTAATGTACATTAATGGTAATTGGAGGCAGAGGGCCTGGGAGAATTCAGTCCTAACACAGTGCTCGGTGCACTCAAAGCAAAACTGCAGGAAAAATGCTGGGCATAAAAGGGCAGAATGGTCTGTTCTTTTTCTGTTATTTATGTCTGTATTTTTTTGTATATTCTTATGTACTTGCTGACTGGTCGACACAAGCTCTTTTGAACTGACTTCTCATCAATGCTTTTAGAGGAGGAGGAATTTTAGTGCAAGAAAGTACGCAGTGCAGGTGGCTTTCAGCCAGCTCCATTGTAATGGAATCAGACTCTCCATCAACGTGACAAGTGTTTGTAGAGCATGAGCGGAATAATTTCCTCCGGTGTAGCTCCGACAATTAAAAAGGTGCTGTGCTCCGAGTTCCTGTGCTTCACAGAGACTTTGATGAATGAGACCGAGCATAAACCCGACACCTTTCACCTGAGAACATGAAAATATTCCATTACCAGGTCTGGTCAATAATTACATTAGCAGTTAACTCGCCTTATCGTTCTGTGTACATGCCACATTATCTGGCTGGCCGGATTTCCATATATCGCACCGTATACAGTATTTCAACACGCGTGTACCTGATAAAAATATGTACTGAGATAATGATATAATCAGTGATGCAAGATGTGTTTGTTTTTTTTCTTCTTTTGCAGATGTATTACATGTGTATTCCAACACAAACATTTTGGGCAAATTAAGTGTTATTCGTGCAGTAATGGGGAGCATTTAATTAATTAACGAGGCCTACAAACAGGATTTAACTACTTAACTAACTACTTAACTACTTATGATTGCTGGAAATTATTAATATTATTATTATTTATTTTATTTTTTATCATTATTTTTTATTATTATTGTTGTTGTTGTTGTTGTTGCATAAAGTAATATTAACACGAACAGATCTCTGCATTAAAACAATCACTTGTTGCTAATCTCCTCTAAAATGAGTTTTGACATCCGGCAACTATTTGTTCACATCCATTTACTTTTCTGTAGGTCTTCCAAAGTATTAATTTCTCTCACCTAGCAAATGTATTACAACAGCTGAAGCCATATCTGTGGAGTGCATAAACCAGCTAGACATCTGCATCAAAAATGTAAATAACCAGGTCTGTTTGCCCTTAATAACTCTCTGAGACATTATCCTTTTTTGGATACCACTGACCTGCATGGTAGGTCAGCTGCCCGTGTTCTGCTTATGCTATGGACACTCTCACTCAAGAACTGCTGATGGACTGACAGGGCAAGACTGGCCTCTGAGGAGGATGTCTGATTCAACATGTGATCATTTGATAATTTAAAAAATAGTTGTTGACCATGAGCCTGGAGGAGACATAACTGCATTGGAAAGACTAACATTGAACATCTCGGGAGAGAGAGCACTGATCCATATGAATTACAAATCAATACTTTTAAGTCTGCTTAAAACTGAAGTCAGCAAACCAAGCACTCCATTGTTTTCTTTTCCATTTATTTTTGACATAGCATGTTTGGGTGTAATCTTTTATTATTAGCCAAGGTTGTTCCAAATGAAAATATTGTAAGTATTTATATTATTCAGATTACATCAAGTGTTCTGGAGTCACACATAAGATACGACAGACATATTTGGATTTATTTACAGTTTAGGAAGAAGAAAAATAAGTGCTGGTTTCCTTTCCTTTGTATAGTGCCAGTGGTTGGAAGTTCAGTGATGAAGATAGAGAGCTTAGGGGTGTCCAGTCTCCAGAAATCAGATAAGGGGAAGAGAGTGCATAAAAACGCACCATGTTTGGGAACTGGTTGCATCTCAACTTCGTCCTGTCTATGCCTCCAGGATGGCACCAATTATAGGCAAAGGTCAGCAGCTGGGTGACATCAATGACAATGAAGACTACTTTGCAGGTTAAGCAAGTTTGGGTGGACTGTGCCCACAATGTTACTCTCCATGATGCTGAACCACTGTGGCTCCCTTCATGAAATATCATCTGGGGTGCATGTTGCAGTCAGGGGTAAGGGCTTGATATTGCCATCCTCACTTAGTGCCATGTCCTCCAAAGTAAAGAAAAGATTATAAACCAGAATGCTGTCAAAAGTAAATTGCAATATCTTCAGTTTGACAAGAGCATCCAGCTAACAAGCAAGAAAGATTTTAGAACTGAAACACTGTTAGCTGTGGAGCAACTGGTAGCCAGTGAAAAATCATAAGCCTCTCAAAGCTTACACAGAGTATAGTATGGGGGGTGCAGTTCCATGCCCAAGAGCCTAAGGTTTTGATTTGGTTTCTTCACAAGTTTCAAACTATAGCTCCATCCCAATCCCTTTGCAGAACTTTCCAAAGAGGCACAAAAAAGCGGCAGCTAGGGGAAATGAAGGAGAGAGGCAGGTTGAACATGCAGAACATACTTCCAAATGTAATTGATTAGGCAGTCAGAACTATCCTAATATTAGCCATAAGCACCAAAACATTTATTCATCAGAATTATTTTTTTTTACAGTACCTTAGTGGAATATTTCTCCATCCAAAATATTTAACAGCTGCAATGTGTAATATATTTTTCAGAATGCTCGCAATACATGTGATATCCTGTTCTACATTATATATCCCCAAAAGTGATATCCTTTTACTCCAATTAGTGAATTAATTTCCGGTGAAGAATACTGCCAGAGAATCCATTCACTTGAAAGAGCATAGTTTTAGATTAATAGCACCCCTGTAGGTCACTTCTTAAGTACACTCTGATAATAACCAATAATAGCAAGCAAGCACGGTGCAGAGGCTATGCTTTTAGAGAAGGGCATCGTCTTTTTGGTGAATTACATTTGAAGCTCCCACGGTGCAGAATGCTCCCTCTCTTGTGATACCCTTCACTTGGAAAAGCCAAGGTTACGGTTTTTATTGTTGCGATTCAAGATGCGCACATGCCCACCATGACAGATTGATGAAACTCTGCTCACAGCTCTCTTTCCCCTGTTCCTCAGGCCATGTCTGACCTTGCTGTGTGTGATTCATCAACGGACAAGTAATGAAGGCTTTTGGCCCATACAGGGCACGGTTTGTCAGTTATGTATTTTCCCACTGCATCCGGCAGTTAGCCGTTTCAATTGTTTCATTCTCATATATCTTCTTCTCACTTCCCAGACTCAACTGACCTTTCAAGATGACCTTGAGTATCTGAGCACTGATAGCATCTTCAGGGTTTGATTAACCTTATGAAGGATCACAGTGTTGACTGGTACTGTATTGTTATCGTCAGTTTAGTGCTGGCTAAGCTTTCAGCTACCTGTAACACTTGAGTGACCATGACCAGTGACCATCACCATGATCTGTGGGAGCACTGAAGGTGGTGGAAGTGTGTAATTGTATTTTTGAAATGCTTTGTATTATTATTAAAATAATGATCAATTAATCGGTGGTGCCAAAAGGGGGATGGGATGTTTTGGGGAATTGAAATGGAACTCAAAAAATATTAGAACATAGGATTTTCTGGAGTGGTCTGGGGTGTTCAGGCCCAATGTGGCCTTTCCATGGGCCATAAAATCACTGGCAGCACCCTTGCAATTCATTATGCAAATTAAACAAATGTGCATAATTTTACAAAGGTACTTCTTAAATTCCATCCATCCATCCATTATCTAACCTGCTAATCCTGGTCAGGGTCACGGGGGGAACTTATCCCAGCATACAGTAGGCGAGAGGCAGGATTACACCCTAGACAGGTGGCCAGTCCATCGCAGGGCACACATTATACCTAGGGGCAATTTAGACTCTCCAATTAGACTCTCCTAACCTGCATGTCTTCGGACTCTGGGAGCAAACTGGAGTACCCAGAGGAAACCCATGCAGACACGGGGAGAACATGCAAACTCCACACAGAAGGGCCGTGGCCAGGATTTGAACCAAGGACCTTCTTGCTGTGAACACTGAAAACATCACACATTACTTAATTTCATTCCTTAAATGTCCATTACTGTCCATGGGACACTCGTTTCAAGTTGAGTCCTTCTCCCCCTGTGCATTTCCCTGTCTATAGACAGCCTTTCATACTGTCAAAAAACTCCAGTCTTCAGTACTAAGATGGAATTTTAAGGCATTTTTAAAAGGTTTCAAAAAACTTGATATTGGTGGGTGCATTATTATGCATTAATTACTGTATGCATCATGTTTGTTATTTTCCAGGTTTATCTGCACTTCTGAATCAACCAAGCCATTTCTGCTACCTGTTTTTCATATCTCCCAACTCTGAATAAAACACTTCAGGGAGTTTCACCTGTCAGCTATTTTAAGTCTGAAAGAAAAAATCTCAAAATAAGGGGAATTCAAATTTTTGCCATCACTGCATTGGCCTTCAGCATGTTCACTTCTCCTGAGCTAGAGTTTATTTGTAGCAGATAATATTTTACTTCCCAAAGAGGGGTATTCATACACCTAGGGGTACATGGGGTGTCACTGGGGCATACTTCAAATACATTTTATGATGGATGATATTATTAATTCATTGATTACAAGTCTTTGCTCAGTTTACTGCCCCTAGATTATTAGCTTCCGTTACCAACATGTCGAAAACATGAGTTAATTCATCTAATCTTAAATGCAGTATCACATGTACTAATGAGAACAGAGATGCATACTATACTATATTCTGATGTAAACCGAACCAACCATTCTGCAGCATACTTCATTCAGTTTGAGATTTTCTCCAGTAGATTACAGGTGCCTGGACAGAGGAGACAACAGGAAATTTCCCCATAATGTTTTATTGCTCAAAGGAACACATAGAATACCAACAATGAGAAGAAATGAATGACAACATTAATGAAGACTGGATCACTGGAAACCCTGCAGCATCTGGTTCTACATGTGAGAGAGACACTCAGAGGGTAATCCAGATAGTCTATAAACACAGATGAGGTGCAAACGAATTTCAAACAAAGAAACTTTCTCTTGACCTTGTCTTGAACAGATGTTTAAGAAATATTTGGAATATTTCACACTAGAAAACAAAGAACTATTGTTATTGGCCAAATAACTGAGAAACATAAAGTCATCTGGTCTCCATCTTTTTTTATTTTATTTCTCTCTAGCATTTGGGGACAGAAACCACAATTTCCCATTATTTCTTTTTAACTTCTGCATCACAATTTGTATGGTCACTCCAAACTAGTAAACTAGCTATGAGCTGATGGGGGCTTGTTGTGAAGAAAACCTATTTATACATATATTGGTTTATTATAAAACATTTATTTGGAGTTATAGAAAATACTTGATACACTCAGCAGTGTGTCACAAATTTCACCCAGTTTTCAGTCACAGACATGAACATACAGTATTATGAGGGAGGAAAATCCTTTCACTCAAGTCTTACAGTGTGGGGAGCTTACCATTCTTAATCCCTACCTGATCAGTAACAGAAGCCCTTGATTTCCAGGAATCCTGTACTCCCAGGTAAATTACCGTGCCAAAAGCTTTATTGCTTGGCTACAAAGAAACATTGAGAGATCACATTATTTAGCTCACCTCCCTGAGCCTAAAAATGCAGGGAGCGATATCCCTTTTAATCACAAATAAGAACAGATTACAGTGCTCACCGTTGTCATGCCACAAGGAATGGGTTAAAAAAAAAGTAACTGCGTATGGTGTTCTACCTCATGTGGGAGGACGGACTCATGACAAAAACACTATTGAGTATTCATTAAAATAGGTACCTGAATGTTTTTTAAAAAAAAGGACTGGTTACACATCAGTGCATTTAACAATTTGGAAAGCACTCTCCATTACCATTCGCTGTAGCCTGCATATAGTCTTTCCACTGTTACAAAAGCCGCGTTTCCACCGCAGGAACTATACCCCGGAACTAGGAACCTTTTGAGGAACTCAGTGCGTTTCCACCGCAGGAACTAGGGTCTAAATTTAGTTCTGGGGGCTGTGTTTTACCCCCCAAAACGTTCCTGCTCGGGGGGTAGTACTTTCCGAAAGTACAGGAACCTTTTGGGTGGAGCTTGCAGCGCTGACTATTTCTGATTGGTCGAGTACTCGTAGCATTTGTGTTGTATTTATTTTCCGCCATTACCCGCCATGTTTGAAAATATGCAGCGGCAAACCAATTTATTTTCATAATAACAAATCAAACTTGTATGTTATGCGGCGCAGTAGCCTACTTTTGGTTATAGCCTGTCAACGTCTTGGAATTATAACGTGTGCTCTTCTGTTCTTTTCTTGCTTTAGTATTCGTTTTATAAAATGCTAAGCATTCGTGCTGGGACAGCATATTACGTAGGCTACCAAAACATTCAAACGGATTAATTCGGTTGCTGAATATTTTCTTCCGGATTTTCTTTGTTAGCCCGTTGTAATTGACTCAAAACGTTTGATACAGTTATGTGAGGTATGCGGTAGTTCTGCATAATTAACATTGGTGATACAGTACAAGCAAACTGGAAATCACCTTCCGCACTTTTTATCCGGGTAAAATAACAGGTTAATTCTAGTAATCTTCCCTTTAGCTTTTTCAGACTGCCGTAATTTTACTCAATTTTACTGCCATTTTTCAATTCCACGAAAAGACCAGGAAGACTATGGACTCATTTATGGTGCATGGTTCGCATCTGGAGGGCACACTTCGCTGCTCGGCTAGCAGTAACTTCGAAGGAAAGCAAACGGTGGCTGTACCACTACTAATTTACATTTTCACGCAAGTCCGAGTTTTCGTTCTGTTCTTGTCATTTTGCGATTAGCCTATATGGAATTGACGACGAGAAAGTAATAAAACAGCAAATTGTTTACAACGTGTGCATGTTTTCTGCTGTTAATAATGTAGGCTACTTCGGTGGTATTATGGGGTTACAGAAGAAATCATATGACAGATGGACCGACGACAACGTCAGTGGGCTAATTTGCCTAATCTTCGCGGTACTTTAGACCCCGGTGGAAACGCAGACAACCATTGGCTGAAGGAACCTTTTAGTTCCTGGTAAAGTAGTTCCTGGGACTGAAAGTTCCGGGTAATTTTGGTGGAAACGCGGCTAAAGAGGTACATTATTGACACAGCCAGCTAAGAAAAGCATTAGCCTCAGTTCTGGTGACCGTATAATTCCCATAGAGATAGCTCATATCTAATATTCAACTCTTTCTTCCTTGAATGTAACTAATTTGTATAATCTTAAATAATCCTTATAATTTACTTATGCTTTCACAAATTACAATATCACACTTGTGGTTATACTGGTATTTCAAAAACAAACACAAAGCCTGTTAAGTTTGATCACAGCTTGACAGCACAATACCACATATAGGGCTCTATTTTAAGGACACAAATGGAGGTGGAAATTGTGAGCAAAGATTTAAACAGCCAAGTCCAAATCAACTTTTGCATTTAAATGTAGTGTACTTCATACACAAGGGGGCAGATTCTACCTCCATAATCAGAAAGGTGTCAGTTTCAACTGCACTATCCCTTCAATATGGCTTCGCTTCATCCCATGTAATTGAGCGGTTGCATCATGTAATCTTATTTTCAGTGCTTGTTGGTTCAGCAGAGCAGGTTCAGTCATTACTCTGACGTGCGATGGTCCATTGAGCTCTAAGCATAGTAAATATCTTAAATGCATGTTATGCAGTGCAATCTGCACTGTTCGTTGCGCTTGTCCCTAATGCAGATTATAATGGCCATATCTACATTACCAACCTCAATTAGCTAAGCCAGCTCAATATCACCCCAAGCTAAGAACGGTCAGTGAAACCCTCAACAGTTGTGAGGCCTTCCCACTCTCATTCGCACTTATCAACACAAAATTCCATCTCGTTCAACATTATGCATGAAACCAACCATCTATATGAAAGTGCAGCTATTTATTATGGTAATGGCTTCAGTATGTGTGCATGTAACCAACTCTCAGCCAAGTTTACATCAAAATGCAATCACTATAGAGCTACTCGTGATGTAACAGACTATCTCCTTGCTGTTCCAGACCCTGGCCATTTACACTCCCTCTGTCTGAATCTTCAAAAGGTCTCACAACCTGCACCTACCACCTCTACCAGTCCATATGAATGATCACAGCTTCAAGGTTCACTGCTGAACACAGGATCAACCAGGGCTCTGCTTCCATTGGCAACCCAGCGGTAAGATGCTTGAGACTGCATCCAGCAATAAGAAATAGAATGGAACAAGTGTCAGGAGGTGAGCCTGACAAGCTGCCGGCTTCGCTGTGCTGGAATCACGGGGGAATTGGTTAATTGGGATCCGCGTGTGGAATGCACACCGGGGTAATGGGCTGCACTGGCGGGGGAGCGGCGCAGCTGAGTCCCGTATGTAATTAGCAATTTGTGCAGGTATAAAGAGGGGAGGTAAGAAGCAGAACACAGGAGAGATGCTGGATGAATTAATGGGTTTCCTCGTGAGAGGATTTTTAGCTTTGGTTTTTTGCTTTTTTTTGGGTTTTGTTTTCGTTGTCGTTCGTCATTGTATGAGTGTGTTGTCTCTTTTCCGTCTGGCGTTGGCTTAGTGGAGGGCGGTCCCGGAGGAGGAGGAATGCAGCACAGAGCCTGCGAGAGGTGCTGCGCTGGTCCCATGAGGGGAGACTCTCCACTGGTCCCGTAAGCAAAGACACTGCGCTGGCCCTGACGAGGGTGGTGAATGCAGCGAGTCCCTAGCTTGGCAGTCCCGATGATCGGGACCGGGCCAGAGTGCAGGGTGCGGCGGTGCAGTCCGGGACATAGCCAAAAGTGGACCAGGACTGGAATCAGTGCCTGCTCCCTCCTGAGCAGTGTGGGGTGCAGCAAGATCCTTGCGCGGCGGTCTCTGAGACCAGGTCGGAATAAAGTGTGCAGCAGAGTGTCCCGGGACACAGCCCAGAAGCCTGGAGACAGAGCGTGAATGGGCAGGAGGCAGCGTGTTTTGTTGTGGTTTGGTTTTTATTTTTGGGATGTAGGAAGGCCTGGCATAGAGGTGCAGTCCAGACTTCATCCCATCCTCCTTTTGTTATTGTTTATTTTGTGTGTGTGAGAACCCCTTTTTTGCATTGGTACCCCCCCCCCCCCCAGACGTCTGAGTGGGGTCCCCCCTCCTGGAGCGGGACCGCATGCAGGGGAGCCAGATTGAGTGTGTGGAGTGAACACGTGTGAGGGGAAAAACCTGCAGTGGCCTGTGTGTGTGTGCTGTAAGGGGAGTGTGCTCTTGCCTGTGCTGGGGCTCTGTGGAAGGGAAGGGAAGGGGGGCCATCGGCAGGTAGCAGGGTGTGGGAGTGATGCTGGGGGGTGGGGGGCAGTAAGGGCAGGTGTTCGTGGTGAAATCGTGGCGTACCCTATTTGTATAAATTATATTGAAATAAAGAATTTGCCTTTTACCTACCTCGTCCTGGTTTCCGTGTGGTGGGTTCCTGTGGGAAAGGAAAAACCTGGTTACTGTTGGGTGGCAGGAGCTAGCTTGTGTGACTCCTGACACAAGCAATACGTTTTGTCTTTGTGCTGTTCTCGATCAAGGGAGCTTTAAACAAATGATTACAACTCTTGAGTTTTAGATTGAAGCTATTGTTTAAACCCATGAAGCCCAGTGGCCGTGAAATTACATGCATCTAACGATAACATCGCCTTAAATTATTTCCGTAATCTGTCACTGATTCAAGGTGCAGCACGTATTCATTACCATTGTGAAGTTTAGACTCTTTGCACATTGATGCAAAAAAAAAAAACCTGTATTGATCGGTAATACCACAAGTGATCACAAATAAGGCAGTCCCCTCCCCCTAAGGAGGGCTAAAATCTGACACCCCAGGTTGATGATTATGGTCTTTTAAAATCCAATAACTGTCCACAACACATCAAACAACTGCTAATACTACTGTAATGTAAATCCCCCTCTGAGCCATAAGCAAGCATTCCACTCTTAGTACATGGGCTATGAAAAGTTGGTTCATTATTTCCATTGAGCTGTAAGTGTTTTCAGGAGCACTTGAAAATGTGAATTTCTATGAATGCAGATAGAATTTCAAATGTAAAAAGTGCCAAGAAAAAAAGCAATTCCTTATCTTAAAAAGATGAAGAAAATGATCTCAATTAGACATTCCAGTGCTGAGTAAATTGCCTGAGAGCAAGCTACTACCTGAAAAATTTGACACTCTCTGCAATCTACCCATCATGTCTTGTTACCCTGTTTGGAAACCCCATATACATGAGTAACCTTACAGTCTGGTATTTTTCAAGTTCATTTACACAGCTTTTGAACATAGTTTACGGCTTCCATCTAGCTGAAATTGTGGTTTAGCTATTTTGTTGTGTACCAAATTATTTTCACGTTCTGTTTTGCATAGTGCACGAGTGGCAGTTTACTCGCATACTTTATCAATTGTTTATTGGAGCTATGTTTGTTTATTGACAAATACTTGCATTAAGGACACTGCAATAGTGATAAAGAGCTCTATATTATTGTAAATTGCTTATGATTTGACTTAATATTTTCGTAAATATTTTTCCTCCTTGTGGGCTTAGGACACTTGTGTACCTCTTTGACACTATGAGCATCACCAGTGAGAGAAAACTCATGGCAGGTTTTTACTGCATTGGACGAGTCTAAGGTGAAGGGTCAGCACTGTAAAATCAAACTGTTATTGTAGAGAACACTGCCTGCTTGCATACTAGGGATGTATCCGAATCCAAATACTGTATTCAGGAAAGCACGAATAATGCGATGGAAACATATTTCTTTTACCCAAAGTTGCTCGTTATTATTCGGATTCGGGAAAAAAAAAATCAGCTCTGTGTCGAGTTCTCATAGCCTCTATCTAACGTTACACGGGCAGAGAGAGGAGAGAGGGGGGGGGGGGGGGGGGGCGGCACCAGTTACACACACCAACAAACTTTGAGCCACTGCGCTGCAAAACGTTTAATAAATAAGTTCTATGCGTCAGCCATTATGTTTCTTCAAATCGATTCATATCATTGTGGATGGCCAAAGGATAAAAAAATGCCCATTCTGTTTGCAACATAGGACTTTGATTTCACTAACTAGTCGTTTCATTTACTACACATTATTGAAAAGTGATCGCTATATTCTGTAGTCGCCCCCACCGAGGCAGCGCACAGCAGGCAGCGGGCTGAGAGCTGACAGTTCATAAAACTTAGTTTAGTTAAAAATAAAAAAGAGAGAGAGCGATGAAAAGTACAGTATGAGGATGTGGAAATATATTTCATAATTAATTATATGGCATTGCATTGCCAATGAATATTATGTTAGAAAATACAACATTTTCCTGATTTAACGTGACTTCCGGTATAAACCACGCCCACTTCAGGTCTTCTATCCGAATACAGATACAAATAATTTTGTTGGTTGAACAGATACAGATACAGATAATGACGTCTCTGCACACCCCTATTGCATACATGCTTATGCATATGTGTGTCTGCTTGTCACCGCAAAAGATAAGTTACAGTTGGTGCAATACATGACTTGATTTCACACTGAAATTCCTTTGTAAGCTTGGATAACTAATAAAAGGGGTGCTGGGAGGCTCTGCTACGTTTCAAAATGCCACTGTTTACATATGAAAATTAGAAGGCTATTCACAGAACAGCCTGAGCACAAGAAGTATGCCAGAGTGCACAGCAAGGTAAAATCAAGTGGTGTTTAAGTAAATTCAGTATGTGTGATAAGTAACCATTAAGAATACCTTTTCTATGTGGAAGCTCTCCAAAAGGACACATTTTGATTAAAATACAGGGCTTAGCCAAAAAGAGAGAATGGGTGAATGAAGAATATTTGTTTTGTGGGGTTTAAGAGGGGAATCCTCAATAAAACTGGCTTCTGGAAGTGGAATATGACTGGGAACGGTATGTGCAATATTCTGGTTTGGAGAGGTTTGGTTCCATTTGGAGAGGTTTTGGGGGCACTTGGGCCCACCCTGGTTAAAACACATGTCAGATTTTACTGCTTTGTTCAATGTTTCATCCAGTATCAGAAGTACATGTAATCACTACAGAACAAAGAATATACAAAATGATCTTTCAGAATAAATATGTCCCGCACTGTATGTTTACTGAGTGAGAAACCCACAGGATCAGGGGATTTGGTCATTTTGGTACAAATGTGCTATTTATTTCAAGCTTTGAGCCCTGTCTGTTCTGTATGTAAGATGGGGGGATTCTTACAAAAAACCTGTGGGTTATAAGGGGTTAGTTTATGGTTTGAGTCATTATGGCTGTTTTTTGTGATGTTTGTCGTTGATTATAATTGCCACAAATCACATTTTACTAACATAATTAAGCTTAAGCATTAGCTGTTTGCTAAAAAAAGAAAAAAAGATGCTGAATATGTTCACAATTATGAATCAAAAATCGTAAAGCAAGCTTCACTGTTTGAAGCTTTGCCTTTATTTAATACATACATATCATTTATGTCTACAGCTACTTGTTCAGCAAACTGTCTTTTGGTAATGATTGCTGTTTATGAACTGTGTCATTTCATCATTGTAATAAAACATGGAATCTGGGATTTCAGAAGGCTATTTAAAACAAATGTGGCTCTTACAACATAATCGTAAAATAAAGTGTAACACTGAAAGGTAATTTACAAATCTTAAAAATGGCAGAAAATTAAGGGACAAGGCTATGTTTCTCACTCATTTTCCCCATTAGAAATAATCAAAGTTGTGCTCCAGTTGCCACTGTGCAACCTGTACCCTTACAAGGAGCACTGCAGCTGAAGTGTGAGCACTCATCCAAAGCACTTACCTGTGAGTGACTATTTTATACACTAATGGCCACACAGAACTACAGGAGAGCTAGCACAATTTGGAAGAGAGGCTGACTGACAATAACGGGTGACAATAACAGGTGTTGGCTGTGAGAAATTAATACAATGGTGACCTGAGGAGCCCTTGGTAATTTAAAACCTTTCTATCTATTGCAGGGCAAGGCCTGTCCCAGTCATAATCAGCTAATGCTGTTGCCTTGGCTCATAGGCTCAAACCTTGAGACTGGTGGAGAGTGAAAATACAATATTTAATGCACAAAGCATCATTGTCAAAAAGACTGAAAACCAGTGACCATATTCACTGACATGAGAGTCAGTCACACCATCATAGCAGAGATCTTAAATTCCCCTTAAAATACAGATTTTATATTGCTCATTCTTCTGCATATTCATGAGAAATCGCTGCTGTCTGATTTCAGCACATCACAGCGGAGGGACATCTCACAGGGCTATTTGTCTTGTCTTTTTGCTCCGACTGCTCAAGGTGAACATGGCTTGGCCATCCGGTGTGCAGTGCACTGAACCTGCCTATTTAAGAATGCACACGGCGTTGGTGTTTTCTGAGAATGTGAGTGATGACACAGGCGGTAATGAGGCTTCCAGTTGAGTAAGCAGACATAAGCAGATGGCTGAGCAGTGGTTAAGTGCACTCAGTGCTTCCAACAGCAAACATTGTGTAGTGTGTCACATCATTACAGGGTCTATGCTGAAACCCAGGATTGAAATAACGTGGCACAGGGCTTGAATTACACCTATATTACCGCAGTGTTGTAGGTTGCGGTAAAGGACGCTTAGACCGAGGTCCTGAGGGAAGCCAGTGGGACCAGTGCTGTTGTTCCATTTGTAATGTTAAATTGTTTTTAGAGGCACAATAAATGTCCTAACTTCCAATTTTCAAGAAAGAATCAAATATAAATTGTTTGTTAAAGGGTAGTTCGGGTCAGAAAGCACCATTGTATATGTGGTGTAATGTGTCTGAAACCCTTGCCTTGATGGCTGAAAGCGACGCTTCCTTAATGCAGCTAACCTCCTCGAAAGACTGCTATCGTTGGTCCAAGCTGTCACTCCAAGTCAGCATGAGGAAAGTGGAAAGTTATACTTTCAGCCAGACTGAATGTGATTATTTTTCACCGTCTCCAGAGCTGCCCTTAGGGCTGAACCTTAGAGAGTGGCCAGCACACAGTCCACTCTCCAGTCCTCGCAAGCACCTGTTGAACAATATTGGTTTCACCGCCTCAAGCGTCTTGTTGAGAATTTGACAGCTTTCGTCATGACTTTTCTGATAGATGGGTCCCACATGCGTTAATATTGCCTTCTGGCAACATATTTTAGCCCCTACATGTACATCTCCTCCAGGAAATCTGGAAATTTCATACTCACAGTTGGCTTACAGCAGAAATATTACTTACAGCAAACATACCTGTGTGTGGTTGCAGCTAGCAGCTATTTTTGAGGGCATTTTGGCCAGATAGGTTTCTGTCTTTTACCTTAGTTATCATGCGTAATGTAAGCCAGTTTGGATTACAGAATTAGATACATAACTAAATGACAACTGTAATTGTAAATGTAGTAGCCTTATCGATGATGGCAATGTGATCCATAGGGGTATCGGTAAAGAAGACAAAGAAGTGGTCATAGAAAATTTTTTAATAAGGGGGAATGAATGCCTGGACAACAGATGCTAAAAACACTTAAATGACAATGACAATATAGATGGTAAACACAAGGTGACTATGGGTACATAATAGCATAAAGCTGAATCAAGCTTGATGTTTAATCACAATGATGCACTAATGTTCTATTTTTGCTTCAGTTGGAAAACCACAGGCATAAGTCAGGCCACCCAAAGCTGTTTCTCCTCTGCTAACCAGCCAAAACTGAACCAATATTTTTCTGTCCACAAATGCTGAATCAATACTATGGTCAAAATGAGAGTAAAATGGAACCCAAATACACCTAAGTGACTAAATTCTTTATTTAGCTGTTCCCAAGGTTGCAGGTAGTCTTTCTGGGGCCCACATGCAAAAGACTTTTCAGATAACACACACCTCCACCTCCCTCCTGACCATAGTCACTGATACAGTCAAGAGAACACACATCACGTGCAATAGGTGTGCCAACCTAAAATGTTCATCCCATTCAACTGAGTGTTAAAATGTTCAAAAGTATGCAATGCTTTGGTAATATCCTTCTGTAAAACATAACCAAGTGTCAAGGTTCCATGAAAAGTAACTTCTGACAGCCACTTGTGAGCCATTTGCATTTTTGTCTGTGAAGCAGTCTTGGACTGGTTAATTTGGCTTACCTGCAGCAAGCACTCTGCTCATAATCTAATAGAAATTCTTATTTCATGCACCATCAAGCACATAAGAGTCAGAGGCAAAAAGTGGTCTACTGGGTTGGAACTTATGCAGTGCAAAGTAGCAGGTGCGTGTGACAGTGTGAGACAGCTCGTTAATCACAAAGAATATTTTTTTAATCAGCTAATGCTGTCTAAAATCAGTTCAACGTTGCATTGATTAAATTTTGAGTAATGAACCCAGAACATGAATTAAGACCAGCTAGTCTAAGATGGAACACATTGGTAGTGGGACTACTGGAGAGCAGCATACTGGTAAGCAGTACAACCAAACCTTACAGCAAAGACATAACAGTAATCCCAACTGCTGCCTAGGTAGCAAAATGCATTTTATAGCATTAGATATAATTTTATATAATTATTAAACTATTTAATGTTTCATATATATTTATTTTAATGTTAATGTTAATGTCAAATGAACAGGAAACAACTCTAACCTTGCCATTGTCTTCTTGAGGCTTACCATGGTTTGCATATTGTAGTGAATGCTCTGAGGTTATGCTGGTGTATTCTTCTCTTTATTTCCGTCTTTGACACATCTATCTCTTCATCCTGAAGAATGTTAGGACTCTAGGACAGTTAAAGTGGGGTTTTTCCTTCACAAGTGAAAGTATTTTTCAGTAATCCACTACAATGGTCTACCATGGTCTACCTGGTTGTTTGCTATTGCTGAGCTCACCATTGCATTCTTACTTCTTTACTATGCATAAGAGAGTTTTCTCTGTCTTGATTTATTCAGGTTTTTCCACACCATGATGCTCTGCTTTACTGGCATTGACACTTCACTGCCATTGGTCTTCATGTTGAAAGACAACACCCACACTCCAAATGCACTTTCTTTTTCACGAATGGCGCAACACACAGTTGGCCGAGAAACAGCTGAGTAGCAAATTGTGCATTTGGTCCAATATAGACCAAATTTGGTCCTCCAAAAATATATATTCATTGTTTCATTTCAAATCCAATGTGTTGGAGTACAGAGCCAAAACAAAAAAAAATGTGTCAGTGTCCTATTACTGAGGGACTGCAATGTACATACGTACATAAAGACCATGCCAGGTTCCAATCCTGTCAGCTAAGAACAGGAAGATGAGGCAACAGTTGGCATTTGATCACCAAAATTGAACAATTGAAGATTGGAAAAATGTAATCTCGATTTCTGCCGCAATGTGCAGAAGGCAGGATCATAATTTGACGGAAACAGCATGAATGCACAGATCCATCCTGCCTTGTGTCAATGGTACAGGCTGGTGGTGTTTGTGGGGTTATGTTAAGGGGAATATTTTCTTGGCACATATTAGGCCCCTTATCAGCAATTGAGCATAATTTCTGAGCCACATCATAATTAAGTTCTGCTGCTGTCCATGTATATCCCTTTATGGCCACAGTATACCGTTTTTCAAATGGATACTTCCAGAAGGATAATGCACCATGTCACAAAGCACACATCATCTCAAGCTGGTTCCAAGAACATGACAATGACTTCAGTGACTTCACTCGTCAAAGTACAGTACTGTAATGTTCAAACTACTTTTTTTTTCCTTTTTCTTATAAATGAAACCTCACCTTGTCTTCACCTTGACAAGGTGAGGTTTCGTCTTTTACAACAGGTTTACTGCTGTGCATGTCAAAAAATCTAAAGCATTTCTCATCTTAAGCCTGCAGTAAAATGTGAATAATGTACCACAATAGTATTATCATAGTGATAATCACTTTCTTTTTTTTACTTTAGATGACATTATATTTGAAGAGCAGAATAAACTGTATAGGATCATTACATTAAATGTAAATTTTCACATTTGAACAAGGAAGTGTGACTTCCTTGTTAATTATAAAATTTGTGTGTGCCAACCTTTACTTTCTGGCACATTGGCTTTTGGTATATTTATTTCATTTCCCCATGAATTCCCCATCTCCCAGTTGTACTGCTGGCAGTGTAACTGAGCAGAAGTTGATTGTGTGTGTGTGGGTGAGTGAGTGAGTGAGTGAGTGAGTGAGTGAGTGAGTGAGTGAGTGAGTGACTGACTGACTGACTGACTGACTGACTGAGTGACTGAGTGACTGAGTGACTGAGAGAGAGAGGAGAGGGGGGGGGAAGGGAGAATGAGAGGGGGAGAGGGAGAATGAGAGAGAGAGAGAGATCATTAGCAGTCTTCAGAAATATTCACGGCAATAGCCACACACAGATGACAGAGGACATAGCCCTCTGACACAGCAACGCTTGGCAGCTAAGTTGCAATGTAGCACAGGAATAACATTGATGGACTATGACTGACAAACAAAGTGGTGCTTTCTTTGATTGCATATACATTTTTAAAATAACATTTGTTGATTACTGAACTCACACTCAAGTTTTGTTTGTGAAGAAAAAACAAATCTGAAGTGAAGAACATTTTGATTGTATCCAGGCCTGTGTGTCTGGGTTAAAGATGTAATTTTACTCCATCCAAAACACCCAATTCTTCCAAATGCTTGTACAATAAATTGTAAAGTGCACTTACATTTCCTCTTAAATCAGTTTGCTTAATTTTTTATGCTTAGTTTTAGCATCTTTAGCTAGATGGAAAAATCCCTTCAGTTTAACAAGACATGCCCCCAACCGCCATCCATCAGAGAAATAATGACATCCTGCCACCGGAGCAGAAACTAAAAATAAATGGAAGACGAAAGGAAATGCACCTTAAAAAGTCTGGAGGGAACATAAGCCACCTGGAAGTATTTGTAAATTCATTCTTTATATAACAAGAAGAATGAGTTCACCAAATACCAGAATTAACTCTCAAAAATGTGTTTGCATAGACAAATGTGACATTGGCATTTAATTGTAAGTGAAAGTTATGAAATTCTAATTGAATCAAGGCCATTTTTCTAAAAGTGGGTGAGAATTTTCAGAAGTAAGAATATGGAGAAGTGAAGGAGGCATTGAAAGAACAGCTATGAAATGCCATTGTTTCATAAATGGCAGTTTATTGTTTTTAAAATATGTTAACAACAGGCAAACTAAGATCTTACTTACAGTAAGTCAAATGTAATTTGTTTATTAGCCCCTTCCTACCAAGAGCAAAACAGGCCAATTCTTGCCTGTTTTCACTAGTGTCAAACAAAGCACTATATCTCAAAAAATTATGAAGGATACAAATATGGTATGGTTATAACTTTTTATTTTCTTGCATGATTTTGACCAGGAAGGCATTATTCACATGGATCTAGTTTCTGAAACGTAATTGCAGCAATTTATATACAGAAAATGTGAAAAAAAGAAGTACATTAGTAAAAAAATTTGATCTCAATATCTAAAACCATTCAAGTGTAGAATTTGAAGGTGAGCCGAATTGTACCAAAATTGGCAATGTTACAGAAAAGTCTCAGTATGATTTTTGATTTTATATATGATTTTCAATAAAATTAGATATCCTATCAATATTAGCAGTAAACGGTCAATTTTAGATGTGTTTTTGATGTCCTAAAGTAAAAAAAAAAAAAGTATATTGCATAATTTTGTCTGTCATGTCTTTTATACCACCACTTCCGTCACCACCCGTCCCTTACTCAAATTCCCTACCAAACTCATAAGGCGGGAAATCCCCCTAAAACCAAAACTTTAAAGCCCAGATACAGTTACACCAAGTTCTTGTCCCTAGAAACCTCTCAGCATGTATTGTTCATCTGAGGAAAAACACTTTTTGCACATAAATGCCAAGTTACTCGCACATACAAAGCACAACTGTATACAGTATAAGTCATTAATTCAAACTTGCAAATCTAGGCCTGCCATTAAAAGTATTGATATTAAAATTAGGCCAAGTTACAAGAATCAATATTAGCTATCTTTGCTCACCCAAATTAAACAAGCTGTATTCCGAAGCAATGCCTTGTGTGTACAAGCATACAGTACATTCATGGGGCAAACATATACCTGGATAGGTTTATAAGATTCAATATGTATTTAATTGGCCTGAATATTTATCAATTTCATCTGTATTTATTTATCTCTTTATTTATTTACCCCTAGGCGGAGTTTGGTAGGATGAGATTAATGTGGCTGATACTGTTCTACTTCATATGATAAACCTAAATGCTGCAATCATTTTGACTTCTGGGTCCCAAGTTCCACATCAATATTTGATCACCATTTAATTCCCCTGCCTTAATCAGAGGCTAGATTTGCTATTGCCATATTATCCTCTCTGAATATTAATAAAGTGCATTCTCTGTGTGTGCACAGACATATTTGTTTTGTTGGCTCCAATTATTGCATGATATTAAAAATAATCATCCAATCTTATTTCTAATGCACGTAGACCTGTCTGCCCTACACATGATAGGCTCAGTCAGTGGAATGTAATTAATTAAATTAAGGTCAGAAAAGATTGAGGTGTGGGAAGTGGGAGGTTTTGCACAATTATTCCTTGTTATACTTGGGGCAGGTGAACACTCTGTGGGCTCTTGGATTACTGCATGGGCACAGATTCCTGGCCTACCTGGGAAGGTCACCTGACCACCCTGTGCATCTTGCCAGCTTTAGTGACAATGGCTGCCATTGTGGTGGACACTGAGATCCTGGGACCTGAGGACACCCAGTCAGGCAAAAATGTTTCCTCCACCTGTAACAGTTCAAAGACCTCCAAGGGAGGAAAAAAATCAAGTGATAAAATTGCTCTGTGATGTGTATCTGAGTGCCTGAAACACAGATTCCAGGAAATCATATATCCTCCTGAGGCCTGACAGAAAAAAATTTATTTTAATTTTTTGACATAATGCATATGTCTTTGGTGACAAAAACATGTTGCAGCAAAAATATTATCATATACTGTATGCCAAAAATATATCTCAAAAATAATACCCCATGTGGTGTAATTTTCAGGATAGTAATATAGAATCTCAACAAAAACACATTTTCACTATACAAAACTGAAAACTTGCAACAAAATCTAGGCCTGCCGTTGAAAGAACTGACATCAAAATGAGGCCAAGTTACAACGAGCAATATTGGCTATAGCTCACACAAAGTAAGCAGGCTCTATTCCAAAGCAATGCTTCCCAATGTTAACTAAATTATTTCATGTACTGTAACTTGGCCCTGTATTTTTTCTTCTGAAGAGAATGTGGTCATTCAGAGTTTGTGTCACATGAATATGCGTGAAATGCCAATTGTTTATAGTGGAAATAATCTGCAATTCAGTTGTTAAACTTAAAAGTTGTAAAAAGACCTCTCTATATGTTTAAACAATTGTCTTGGGTGTATAAAAATCACATCATGAAAAAAATATATTATTATTATTATGTTCACAAATGAGATTTTTGGCTGAAACGTATCTTTTCCAAAAACATTAAGTATATTGGGGTAAACATATGTCTGGATAGGTTCATAAGATTAAATATTTATTTATAGGCCGAAATATTTGTAATTTTTATCTGTATTTATTTATTCATCCCCTCTTTCTTTAGTGTAAACGATTGTTTGTTTCTCTGTATAAATGTCTGTTCGTAAATGTGAATGCTATATGCTGCCAGAAAACTATCCCAATGGGGATAATTACTTTTTTTAAATTAATCTATCTATTTTACAATTAGTATTTATTTTAAGTTGCAAATATACAAAAACATGCATTTAGTATGTTTAGTAATGCAAAAGTATGCATTTTGTAAAATTTACTTTTAAATTTACAACCAAGTATAAACATATCCTTTCTGGAGTGTTTTATTACCTGTCATCTTCCATGCCTGTTTAATTTGTGTGAGTTAAAATACCCAATATTGTTTGTTGTAATCTTTTAAACACGGTAGACTACCAGGTCAGGTTTTAGTATGGGATTTTTCACAATCTAAACGATACCCATCCCTAGTCAAGAAACAATATCATGTGATGTTTGCATGTGGAATGAGAGAGAATGCATTTCAGAAATATAAATGAGTTTACCACAAAGATTATACAGCAATAGTAAATACATACAAATACATAAAAGCAATAGTTTCAGTTATGTTCTTTGTATTCCATCATAGCAACAAGATAAAGCCAACAGTAGCCTGAAGGTATTCCAATACAGTGGTGAAAAACACATCTCACTAAATATAAAAATAAACAACAGGGATTTATGGAATTATATCATGTCATTCTACTATCAATACCTCTTTACCCTTTCTATTGTCTTGAACAATCCCTTTGAGAAATAAACATGCAAATAGAAAGTGGGGGTATGTATTTACAATGGCAATGTACAAAACTTGCATTTTCTACCAGTGTAACTACTTTCAGGCTATTCTGATTTGACTGATGACTCTTTTATCGTATAGACGGCAGTACAAGTTTCCCAACAATACATGGCATGTTCCATTTGAATTTTATTACAAAGAGCCCTGCATATCTGCGTGAGTGGTTGTCTCAGCAAACAGCATTTGCTGTGCAAGC
Organism: Anguilla rostrata; assembly: GCF_018555375.3. Taxonomy (NCBI): domain Eukaryota; kingdom Metazoa; phylum Chordata; class Actinopteri; order Anguilliformes; family Anguillidae; genus Anguilla; species Anguilla rostrata. The sequence continues at coordinate 39,228,568 of NC_057940.1, read as the reverse complement.
ATTGTTTTTTTTTTTTTTTACTAAGATTTTACTAATTTTACCAACTCTCTGGGGAGTGGGTCTGAAAAACAGGAAGCATAAAGTCTAGCTTGGATGTATACAAACATGTAAGTATTACTGCTTGTAACATTTCAATTATTGACATTGTGTCACATTTTTTTATTGTCATATTCACATTGGTCGTAAGAGACAACTGTTAGCCTTTTTTAATAGTGCTCCGCCAATTTGTACTGGGGGCTAACTAACAGCCCTAGCTGTTAGTATGGAATGGAAATGGCATAGAACATTTTTAAATTTACTGTGTTCTGATATGCACTAGATGAGTGTAAATTGTGCACATACCTATCAATGTGTTTGCATTATTTTATAATGTCATATCAATGCTAATCTTAAAGCATCATAAAGGGGCAAATTTATATGCTTTATGGACAAAAAGCATTTTATTCATTTTTTTAGTGGTTCAGATATGGATATGGCAGTGTAGTATAATGGGTAAGATGCTGATCTTGTAACCTAAAGATCACTGCCGTTCCACCCTTGAGCAAGGTACTTAACCTGCATTGCTCCAGTATGTCCAAATGTATAAATGGATGCAATATAAATGCTATGTTCAACAAAAGTTGCTAAATGCCTGTCATGTAATGATATGCATTGGATAAAATCTCTGCAAGTGAGTTTCATGAATCAAAACTGTTCATTTGTAGTGAAATATAGTGTATGATTTACAGTATTACACAATTTAGATGCTTTAGATTTTGGAGACACTAAAGGTGGGCGTACATTATACGAGTTGCAGGCTCCTGATTGTTTCTGATCGGGACCAAAATCGTAAGAAAAACGCTAGGTCGTAACGTCGCAACTCGAAAGGTATGAGATGCCATTCCAACAGGCTCCTGATTGTTTTCTGACATGTCCAAAAAATTTGGTCAAAACCAGCTTGGATTCATTAGGTGTGAGAGGTCTTCCGAGCCGATTCTGTGTTTCAATTCCTGTTGATCAGGAGGTGGCTTCGTGTATGGCGTTTTGCCTGCAGTGCTTTGCCGACTGTAACGTCATCTGACCTGGTCGGCAGGTCGTATAGTCCATGCTATCATTCGACCTGTTGTCCCAATCGGAATCTCGTTAAGTGTAAGAGGGCATCCGATCTCCCGACATTGTAACCCTTGAGAAAATCGCATAATGTACGCCTGCCCTAAGGGACACCAGGGTACACTGCTTACATTTTTTTTGCTTTATAGATTTTTAGTAGCTCTGCATATCACCCTTTTTGCATTCCTGTGGTGCAGGATTTCATGACCCAGGATATATACAGTATATGCACAGTATGTGTGTGTGTGTGTGTGTGTGTGTGTGTGATCTCTCAGTATTCATTTCAAACTGAAAGAGAACAACTTCATTTTTGCCAAGATAATTGCATTTGTGGCACTTTATTTCTACCTAAATTATGAATATAATCTAATGGTACAAGTATCTTGCTTAATTTAAGCCACTTTCCAAGTCTCTGTGATGCTCACATCTGGAGTTGTAATTAGAAACTTCCGCTGTCCCAAATGGGTAAGGATTGGCATCTATGCAAAGTGGTTAAGGGGTGAGTGGCCCTTGTAGTTATTTCTGTATTTAACCCAGAAAATACCAAACTCTTGGGGCAGTATAAGTGTGGAGCATGTCACCACCAAGCCGTAACTTGGCGGATGGAATACCTGCCATCCGCCAATGTATGTTTCCTGAGATTAAGACCCCTACAGGGAACAGGTCTGAGGAAGTTATGCCAAAGTGGCCGTGTGAAAAAAAGAAATTCACAAGAATACGTGTAAATTTCAGAATTATTTAAAATGATGCTTTGACATCATGCTGTCAGTTAGTAATGTCATGCAAATTCACTTATTTCAAATAAACAGAGAAGTCATTGTCATAAAACCATAAGGACAACATTGCATCTGAAAGAAGACACCAGGAAACAAGCCTTCAAAAAGACAGATTTACAATAACTGTTATGTTGGTATTTCGGGGGCATCAGTATTGTTGTAAAACTGCAATGTATATGCACATTAAACCCCAAATAACCAATAAATATGATATGACCAACAGCTGAATAAAGCAGGAATTCAAATCAAGAGTGATATTAGATTACCGACCACTCCATTAACGTACCTCTGGCCATCCAAGCTAACATCAAAGCTAGAGGAGATCCAGCACGTTCAGCATTGGTTCGTTCACGACCGACTCTAAACCGATTTTAAAACCCAGATTTGCCCCGATGAGATCCCAGAGATGCATTCTTCTGCACTGCCTGTAGGAGTAGAACCCTGCCCTGTAAGGTGTCAGGGATTTATTCTTGGGGCTCTCCGGTAGCTATCATTGTATAATTCATTGTTGTTTCTTAGCTGGACCCAACATACTGTCAAATAATCAAATAATCATGCAATAGTATTTGAGTCCATGAATGTACTGCAACAAATCCACAGATGATAAATCCCAGTATTTGTATTTGGTTAGGAAATAGCTGCACATTTCTGTTTTTATTTTTATTATTATTATTTTATTAATTGGAATATTCTCCTTAGTTTATGTGTATGTACTTTATACCCAGAGGGCAGAATAATAGGTTTTTTTTAACTTTGCAGATTCAATAGTTTAAAAACCTGATCTTCCCAGACTTAATTTCCTAGATAATTTTTGAGGAAATGACTTTTTTGTTTGTTTTTAGTTTAGTGTAAAGTCCAGCCTAATTTCCTCATTGATTGTTCAAATGAAAAGATTTAATTGCAGTGAGATTTATTTCACCTTTGAAGTCACTTTTGAAGAGAGTGGGGAACCATTTTGTAATTATGGTTCATATATGAGGAAAACCCAAGTCTGTTTTCCCTTTCACAAAGCGTTTTTATTCATCTGCATTATTATCTGCATTACATCTACCATGGGGCTGCAGTCTATGGAAGCATTAATCATAAAATGTAATTGTTTATGGCATGTTAAGAAATAAATACAATCCTCCAAAAAAATCTTTCTTTCTTTCCATGATGCACATACCTCTTCCCCTGTCCTTTACTTATCTGAACTAGTGAAAAATTGAGCTCAGAAAGATGCTACATTTAATGGGTGGGAATAATGCAGGCTTGCTTAAATGATGCTGTCACATGCCATGAAAATGAACCCCTGGGAAAAAAACGGCTAGATGCAGGGAGGGTCTTTCAATCAGCCTGTCTTCACATTAATCCTCCCAAGGGAGGGATAGAAGCCCAGTGAGAGACCAGGCACACGCCTCCGGTAACAAAATAAAATAAATATAATCCACCCTCACTGGCTTCGGTCAAAGGGACTGACAAATAATATAATAAACTAAATCAAATTACACCTTTCGGCAAGAAAACGATATGCTTTTCAGAACGTTCCGGTTTCTTGTCTCTCGCACTCTCTCTCTGTTTCTCAGCTATGATCCGGTTCCATGCTCCAGGCACCTGCTGAGATATCATAGCAGATTGTATGTCATTTAGTGAAAGGGTACACCTGTATGCAATTTACAATTCCTGCTGTGCCAGTAGGTGTGGTCCCAATCAGCCTCATTGCACCTTCCACACTCCTCCACCACCCCCTTCCACTTTCCAGGAGAAGAAATCTGCTCAGGCATTCACTGGCCCGAGCCAATGGATCACCCGGAAGTGAAACAGCAAGTTGGCAGGTGATCCATCAGTTGGTGTCTTTCATAATATGTAGCCACAGGAGGGGTGCATGATCATAATAAAGGGTAAATGCCATACTCAGGAGGTCATAACAGAAGGTGAGAGAGGCCCACTTGTTGACTAGTCACTCCTTGTCGATGGTGCTGGCGCTAGCCTCTCTCAGAAAGAGAGGCTGATGTAAATAACTGGTCGCCCCTCTCCCTCCACTTCCTGGGACAGCAATGCCCCCAACCCCTTAACTGAGGCATGAGTCTACAAAATAAGATAATCAAGGCTAATCAATAGGAGCCCACCCTACAGGGTCACTTAAACTTTCAAAAATGCCACCTGATGCTGCTCTGTCCACTGGAAAAAAATCCGGTCCCTTTTTCCTACACTGATCTTTGAAATGACAGGCATATTAAATGTGCTATCCCAAAATGATATATAATAATTATATATATGTTAGCCGTTTTTAACATTTATCTAGATGTGTGAACATTTAACCAAAAGTATAAAACATTCACACATTATGTACAAAATATTGAATTAAAATGTACACAACATTTACTTACTGCATGAAACATGTAGCTAAATATTTAACTGCATGTATAAAACATTTAGCTAAAAGTAAGATGCTTCATACATTTACTTAAGGACAGCTCTGTCTGCCACTTGTGCTTCAGAGATGGATTGCAGCACCTGTTCTTGGTGTTCGGGCAAGCAGAGCAGAGCCTGATGTTGTCCCGCCTACATTTTGGCAAGATGGATAACCAGCTGTCCCAGGGGGGAAGCTGCCATGGCAGTCAACTAAAGGTTGTCCTCCTGGGTTTCAGCACCAAATTGTTATCCGGCGTGATAATAAACCCTCGGGAAGAACAAGACACATGGATTTTTTTTTCAATCAGTCTGTCAACCTCTTATTCTAATGCTCCTAAGGGAGGGAAAGGGGAGCACAGCCAGAGAGCAGGCACACGCCTCCGATAGCAAAATGAAATAAAATCCACCTCACAGGTTTCAGTCAGAAGGAATGACCAATAAGACGATGAACTAAACCAAATTATGCCTTTCAGCAATAGAACTCTACACTTCACTACGCTCATGTTTTTCCCTCCCTCTTGTGATCAGAGCAGTTTGTATGTCACAAATTTTCAACATACAAAAATGCCATGTTACTTGCACACACAAAGCACTGTCAATAAGTCGTTAGCAAAGTAGTTGATTGTAAACTCAGTGAAAATGCAGAAAAAATGTAGGAAACCTTGAAAAGTGCCAAACTCTTGGTGGTTTATAGGTATGGGGGATGACGATGGTTTACCTGCCATCCCAATAGCTAACAGGGCTCACCTGTGTGGAATTCCTGCTCTGCCAACAGGTGTGGTCCCAATGAGCCTAATTCCCCTGCCCAGACCAATGCCTTCCACAGTTATCTTTAAGGTAAAGTGAAATTCCACAGACTTCTGTGTTCCAATGCTCATATGTGTTCAAGTGTGACTCAATTTTATTTTGATTACTTATTCATAAGCAGTGTTGGGGAAACTAGTTAGAAACTGTAGTTGTACAAAGTACCAGTTACTTCACACTGAAGGTAGTTGAACTACAGCCAAGCTAACCTAAAAAGAAATGTAGCTTGCAAAACAATTACTACCCAATGTAGTTCAAACTACTTTGTAAAGAAATAAATTAAAAATGATTATTCCCCAAACATGACGTGTGTGAGTATTACCTACTTTTTGCACATGGGGAGAACCACTATACACCTCAGTGGGGAGAACCAACAATGTGTGGCAATTGGAGTGCTTCTCACTGATCAGGATTTGAGGAAAAAGAGAGGAAGGGGGTGATATTTGGTCAAAGGAGTGTCAGGAAATATTTTCAGGCCAAAAGTAGTCGGTAGTTTCTGTGGTTAAGTGCACCTCAAAATGACAAAAGTAACTATTACAAATGTCACACAAATTTGAGTGTAGAGGAACGGCCAGAAAACTGCTGCAAAATGTAATTAAACTACTAGTTTAACTGCAAGTAGTTAAACTACTCCCCAACGCTGTTTATAAGTAATGCGGTTAAAGATTTTAACTGCTGGTTATAAAATGGAAACGCATGCCCAACACTTAGTTTTGTGTTTGTGTGAAAAGTGCATCTGAGATTTGATGTAGAGATGATAACCTTTATTTACGCTCAATTGCATGCTGCCTCAGCTATGATCTTGTAGGCAAGCACTAAGAAAGCTCCAATTATGGGATAATTGGACTGCTGTAGAGTGTAACAGGATAATAATGGAAGTTTCAGGTCAATAACAAGAGTGGAAGATTGCTTCTCAAATGGTGCTGCTTGTATGTGAAGCTCGAGTCATTTCTTCCTCAGACAGGAAGATCAGACATCATTCAGGTAGCCTTATCGAGTTTCAGTCGGAATCAGAATTTATTACTATCAGTCACTGACAGTTCATCTGGCAGAAGTAAATATTGATCTTCATTATTCTTATGGCTGTACTGTCACATTTCTTTACACCCCAGTGCGTTTAACTACTGCAATTCTGTCTCAGGAAAGTCCAGGCATTTCAAATGTGGTTAGATGGTCAGGAGATGTGTTAATAATGTCCCCCACATATTCTTGCTTTACACACAAGGCTCAGTTTGACTATGAGCCACAAGGCACACAGTGCAATAAATGCACTTAAATTTAGTATTATGTTTTAACAAACTGAGGTAATCCAATGCTTCTATATTGATTTATCCAGTGGATTATGATAGTAAATTTCACTGAGTACATTCTGTGTTGTACTATTCTGTTGGCTTGATTTTGTATCACAAAATGTCAAATGTTATGTTTTCTGAAACTTCTGAAAAATAAAAATGTAATAAATAGTGTGGTGTTCTGTAGGCATCATAAATTAAACTGTGGTTGTTCTTGAAAATAGTTGCACATGTGAAATGACCACCAAAAAATCTATATTTTTGTTTTGTGCAGAAGAGTAGAACTTGAACCCAATCCACGAAGACTCAGCTCCCAATAAATTGACCAATGCCTATATGTAGTAGTTGCTTTCCTGCCAGGATGCTAGTTTGGGAGAAAATGAACAGTCATTTCCTGAATGCAACTCAAATACATGTACTTCTTGTTTATTTGGAAAGATATGTAACATTTTTAGTTATATACCATATTGTATCCACAATGTCTGGACAAAAAATCTATTTTTAACCTTTAGTTGTAAGAGACACTATTTTACATCCAAAGTAACATGCCAAGATTATTGTGTGTTGGATTTGTGTATCTGTTTTACTGAGGCAATGTTTATTTGTCTTTCTATGCAACGTACTGTAAATCCAATTTCTTGACAAATCCAATATCTGTAGCACGATGATTGTGGACGTAACACAAGAAATCGGATATAGATTTGATTTGCTCAGATCCAATTAGAGTAACATCTGGAGGTAGTCATAGGCCAGAATCAGATTTGAATGTAAATATTGAAAATGAATACATTCATCTTCTCCTGTCAGCAATGCTACTGACAGATAGCATCCCATTATAGCTATATGGGAATTGTAACATAGCCCACTGCAAACAAAGGGGTGCCGCTTGGAGAGGGGAAGTTAGGCCGATTTCATGGGCCCAGCCCAGACTGACAGGGGGCCTCAAATATTTTTGCTGTAATTGTGCAGGGACGGGTGGCCTGGTGTGGTGGGGCCCAATGTGAGATCTTTTCATTGGGCCCAAAATCCCTGGTAGCACCCCTTATAATAAAGCATAAATTATTTACAGATTCAGATTTACAGCACATAATGGTGCGTAAACAAAAAAACACATATTCATTAGATACACAAAAATCCAATTTGTCAGATACTGTGCCATGAGAAATCATTTTCATCCTTCCTGATTTCCTCTATTATTGCATATCTGTCACAGTGAATGGTTTCAGATCTTTAGACAAAATGTAATTTTCAACAAAGGGAAACTGAGTGAAAGCACAAAGCACATTTTTAAAACTATTATTTTATTTATTTAATGAAAAAAGTTATAAAACACTCATATCACCCATATAAAAAAGTAGTTGCCATTTTTAGATACACAAGCAATCAATTAACCAAGCACAAAGTTTCTATAAGCTCACTATACCACAAGGAAAGGAAATTCCAGATGAGATGATGAAAAAAGTTGTTGAAAAATATAATTCTAGAAAGGTTTACAAAGCCATTTCTAAGGCACTGGGACTATAATTTCCAAAGTTTACGAATGGCATGGTCAAAATCCTTGTCTTGAACCCGATAGAGATGCTGTGGCAGGACCTGAAACAAGCATTTCATGCTCAAAAACCTACTAATTTGTCTGAACTAAAGCAGTTCTCCAAAGAAGAGTGGGCCTAAATTCCTCCACAGCGATGTGAGAGACTGATATCAAATTACAGGAAACATGTGGTTGCAGTTACTGCTGCTAAAGGTTGTGCAACAAGTACTTAAGTTTAAGGGGAGCTTACTTTTTCATATGGGTGATATGGCTGCTTGATAACTTTTTTTTTTCATGAAATAAATGAAATAATAATTTTAAAAAGTGTTTTGTGTTTACTCAGGTTCCTTTTGTCAAATATAACATTTTGTGTACAGATCTGAAACCGTACAATATGACAAATATGCAATAATAGAGGAAATTAGGAAAGGGAAAATACTTTTTCATTGCACTGTGTATGCTATGTGAGTTTATACAAGGGCTTATTTTTGTGCTTGTGGTTGTAGTCATGGTTTCCTAAGGAAACATTTGAGGTCTCTCTTCCTACAGATCTGGAGATACAGGCACCAAACCTTGTCAAGTTATAGGACTATGTGCAGACAGAGCCAGTTCATACTGTATGAGTTTCAGGAAAAACTTCTTGAATTATAAGTGTTTTTCTTTTTAAACAATTTTTCCTGTATTGTGAAATTCACAGCCTGTTCAAAATCCCAAACTGACAGTTAAGCAAGCTAGCAGTGGATTTTAAACAGCTGTCTCCTGCAGACAGAACAAGGCTGTGTTCCATTATACATGGTTATGTTCTAGTTACGAGTGCATAGCAAGCAGTATACATAGAACACAAGTATGCATAACAGAACACACCCATACAGTCAAAATATTATCTGGCTGATACATTCTGAATTGCAAGTATGTAAACAGCAAGCGCATTCTATAATCATGTTCGACTTGTATGAAAGTTGGTCGTATGACCAGCCCTTATGCCCCAGGAATCATCATCTCCCTGTTTTGTTAAGTTACTTATTTGTTAGTTTTACCCAAAAAGATTTTTAAAAAGATGCTCTTAGAATATACATCTATGACTTGTTTTGCAAATATTACATTTCTAAAATGTATGTAGTGCTAGCCTCTCTGGCTAGAGTGGCCAAGTGGTTTGCACTGCCATTTCAGCAGAGCTTGTCAGGGGTTACTTTCTGCTTTTTATTAGTGTGTGCACCAGTCATTGACTGGAATGTCAGGTTTTGCAGACATCTAGTGAAAATGGCATCAAAGCAGAAGCTACAGTATGGCTGCTAGCCTGAAGTAGTCAGGCTGGCCCAGGGGGCTATTAGACCTGCTTCATGTTTGTAAACAAATGAGGATGTGTCAGGGTTCTGTGTTTTCCCCCTGTCCTTCCTTGTTGGGTCGCCAGATGGCGGCACTTCTGTTTTGTGTCCTGTTTAATGGTATTATTGTTTTCTATTATCTAATTATTGTTTCTTGGTTGTCTCGTTCTCCCTTCCCTCTCTGTGGCCTAATTGTTCATTGTGCCCTCCTGTGTCTCGTCTGCGTCGTGTCTATTTAAGTTTCCCTTCACCCTGACTCAGGTGCTGGGTCCTTGCCTGCGTGCTTGTTGCCTGCTTGCTTGCTAGTTGCCTGCTCGTGTAGCTGGTTAGTTTGTGTGTTTGGGCCTCTGTTCATGTTCCTGCCCTGTGTGTTCCCGCCCTGGTTCCATTTGTAATGTGTTCCTGGATTTTTGTATTTTCTAATTTCCCGCGTTTTTTGAAGTTTTTCTTTGTGTTTGTTATAGCTGCCCTGCGAGGCTTTTTGTTCCTTTGTTCCCTGGATTTAAGTAAAGTCTTTGTTCATCCTTTTTTGGAGTTTTGTGTTTTTCCCTTCACTCTGCGTTTGGGTCCATTCCCTCGCCCTCCCTGACAGGATGCTCCTGCAACAATTTCAATGTACTAAGTGCATTTCTGTTTCTGGTTCTTTTATTTCACTTTCATCTTCTTTTTTTAATCTTTCATCTTTTTCTTTGCAAAGCTATAGAATATATATAGCTAGACATGACTATAGTTAAAAGTCGTATTATAACTTTTTTGGAACTTTTCTGAGCTGGCCTATCTAGCTTTTATGTTATAAATAAGTGCAACCTAACCATCACAAACTGTCGATGTTTGATCAGCGGTAAGTTGATAACTTAATTCTTAACATTATTCAAACTCAGTACAACTGGACAGATGACAGATGTGTTGACAACATAATGGTTAAAGTATCATTAATCATGAAGAATGCTTTTTAGTTTGGCCAGGGTAGAAAAGACACCAGAACCATTAGCGTTGGCTTTCATTGAGTGCAGGTGGTGGTTTGAGCCTCCAACTTCATTCAGATGGATATAATTATTTTCACTTCATCCCATGTCCTCCTTGCCTAGTTTTCTAGACAGGTGTTCTGGTGAATTAGGTGCCTCTGTTTCTCCTGCAAAAAATTAATGGTAGGGTATCTGCTGATAAATAATATTATTAACAAAGCAATAGCAAAAATACTTAAATTTTGGGAAAATTTGGAGAGAATTCCAACTACACTGCAAACTGAGGTCTTCAGAATGACAGAGAATCATTCTTATTCATAGTAGCCTGCATTTTTATTCACCAATTTAAATGAACTACTGTACCATATCAGGTTAATTGTTCAAATTTGTATTAATTAATTTTATTAGAAATACCACCATTATCTTAAAACCACAGAACCATGAAAATCAGTAAGACGTAGAAAATGTCTGTTTGAAATTAGCAGCCTACACGCAAAGTACTGGGGGAATATATAGGGAAAACAGACTCATCAGAATTCATCAGGACCGGGGTAAGAATTGTTGTTTTTCATTGCTATCTACGATAATAAATTCCCCGTCCCTCTACCCCATCATTCACATCTCTTTTCTTTGGCACCTCCATGACAGTCAGATTTTTTAATCCTGCCCATGCCCATGGTCTCCACTTATGTCACACGTACAACCAGCCTAAGGCCAGCTTTGACATCGGTTGCATCCACTAAGTACATGTTAGTAAGTAATTACTACAACAAATGTTCACATGCCAAATAAGTTGCATAAGAGAGTGAACTCCTTATTTGTATACTGTGGAAATAGCTCGGTTTCTTATAGAATGGCGGAGGTTTTCATGGTTTTCAGATGGAGAAATTTGTTCTCTCATTGATTTGTTAGCTTTAAAAAAAATATTGTCCGAATGTAATTATTCAAACAAAAGTCAAAAGAAGAAATCTTAGATTAGAATTACTAGGGTTACCACCTTCAGTGCATAAAAATAAGGAAGTCCTTTCCTCATCAAAAAATTTGGACAGACATGTTTGAAAGGTTACTGTATGAGTATAGGCAACAACAGTTGACAACATTCTCTCATCTGATACACACTCAAACACATACACACACAGAGCAAAGCAATGCTTGCAGTGTTGCCTGTTACCTCTCTGTTTCTGCATCTCTCAACTATTTTATGTTAATGGCTTGGTCTGGTTTGATGTAATTCACGACTATGCTATTTTCATTTTTGTGAAAAACTGTGTATATGGAACTTTGTGCCGGAAAATCCAGAATAAATTGTGTCCTGTATTGATTCAAAAAAGAATTCAAGATTTTATTCTTCAGTTTGGAACAATAGAATATTATAAGGGATGTGTGGCAACCCTAGTAATTACTGCAGCAGACAACATTACGTCAGGCTTATGCCTACTCACTATTAGGCATAGATTTTAGTCATGCGCAATGTCAGATGTTTGTTCACACCCAAATGTAAAATTTATTCTGGACTGAACGTCTGACATTAGCACTTAGTCCCAGGTGTAAAATTCATATGCCACCAACCACATATGACTTGTTAAGTACGTGAAAGGACTAAAATTTGAGTATGCATTGATGCAGATTGTACGCACTCTTCATCATTGTGGTGAACACAGCAACCATCAGTTGCCTTAGCAAACACCTGTAAAACCACAGATGACTTTGTTTGAAAATGTAACTTATAAATGTTAAGTATCCATAGGAAATTATTCATTTTAATTAAGCTATCTCTCTGAGTGAAGCTTTCAAGGGAAGTAATATATGTTGAATTGTACCGTATATATAATGACAACAATTGTAATTGCATAGCCACTGGTTAACTACACTTTGGTCGCTATTATAGCAAGCAAAGTTTTATTGTGCCTTAAGTATATTACAAGGCTTCTTCTGTAAGGGTAGCAGCTGTAGAAATCACGATGAATGGTGCTGAAATGTTGCTAAAAAAAATGTATGTTTCCAAATTATGTTTACCACATAAAATGTTGTATATGTGGTGGCAATTTACAGCTTTACTTTTAAAATGAAAAATTAAGTATCGATTATCATTCCACTGCTGTACACTAAATATTATGTGATATCGTTTCACAAGTGTAACTTTTTATTTTTAGTGGCATAACCATTGACAAAATACCTTGGTAGCCCACCATAGAAAATAATTTTTTGTTTTGTTTTGGCATGAAATTTAATCAGTTACAGTTTTTCAGTAACGTAGTTGCAAAGAGGTCTGAAAAACATAATAATTTCATAATTTCAAACAAGAGGGAATGTTCTGAAATTGAAGAGTAAATAAATACAACTGTAATGTTTTAATCACTTTTATTGTAGGTTAGATATTAATGAGATGAACTGAAAAAAAAATTTCAGTTGATGTCTCCCTTTATGAATGGGTGTGTCTAGGCCACTGACAGTCACATGACTAGCAACATTCCAGCAAAATTCAAGGTATTTAAGGTGTGTTACCTGAATACACAGCATAAATCAAGCACTTACGTTTCTATGACAAAAAAAATCTACATGATAACATTATTCCTGGTCACTATAAAATTGAATTAATACATAATCAATTTATGGATCAAAAATGTAAGAGTTTAAGAAAATGCCTTATTTCACCTGTATGTTTATTGCCCCCTACATTATCCTTCCTTTTTTTTTTTTTTGCTTCTCTCATCCATTTTCTACTTTATTTCTGCTTCAATCAATCTTGATGGTTTGTGCTGCTTTAACAAAAATATCACCTTTCACATCTACTTTATTTGAATATAGCATAAACACTTGCTGTATTCTCACACCATGTGATGAATGAAAACAGTGAAATGTGTGGGCAAGTGTGCTCTTTTAACAAATGGTCATGGTGTCATGGTTGTGCCTCCTCTGTTCCCACCTCCCTGTAGTTTTTGTCCTGTCTTGCGCTCCTTAGTTTGGTCTACCTGCATCTCGTTATTCTGTTCATTTATTCAATCTTTGTTTTCACCTGTGTCTCGTTGTCTTGTTTCATTCTGCACCCACCTGCTCATTGTCTGTGATTGTCTCCAAGTGTGACCCAGCCTATTTAAGTCCTGTTTTCCTGTCACTCTGTATTGTTTCTGTTCACTGTTTTCTGCCCTCGCTATGTGTTCCCAGTGTTTTGCGATTTCTACGCTTATGTTTCTGTTTTTTTGAATTTTCATTTGCTTTGCTCCTCGTGGCCTTTTGTTTTGTTTTTGTTTGTGTTGCTTTTGAAACCATAGTCTTTGTTTAAATACCTACCTATTGAATCTCCTGTTTTTATTCTGTGCTTGGGTCCAACCCGCAAAAACCCTGAGACATGGATATGCCAAATAAGTAATGAAGGGGCAGTGTACAGTATAATGGTTAGGATTGGGCTTGTTGCTCAAAGGCCGTGGATTCTATTTTTCATTAGTTGCTGTCATTGCACCATTCAGCAATTGCTTCTGCAAAACATCCAACTGTGTGAATGGATTTTAAGAAATGTAATTTGTGTAAGACAATGTGGACAAAAGTGCCCGCTAAACACATAAATGCATAAAGACAGTTTAAATTCAGAATTGCCTTGGGATATTTTTTGTATCTAGAAGCTTGTAGGAAGGTGCCAAATAGCTCCCATTACCCTGTGTTTATACTCCAGTAGCAGTCCTGCCACAGCTATTCATACGTGTATATAACCCCTGATAAATCATGCAGTGATTATAGTGATTCTTCCTATTTCCATAGTCGGACATGATTTAAAAAACCAGCTGAAAAGTACTTAAAATATCTGTAGTGGACTTTTCTTCAATAATGTGAAGATACTGAATGAATCAAAGATATTTGTGTTTTAATCTTTATTCTCCCTCCGTCACTTTAGAACAATGCCCCCTGAGGAAATTATATCTTAACATTGGTACAGAAATCATCCGCTCAATCAGAATGTTATGATCTGGTTTAATCAGTTGAATATAGTTTTTTTTTTCTATTTGAAAAGAGTGAATATTGAACATGGGCAGACACATCTAAACTGACTAGGCTACCATGTACAATTACAGCATAGTTTGGGCAGGTATGATTGCCACAGGTACTGGCTCATTTGTCTTCATTGATGATGTAACTGCTGATAGCAGAAGCAGAATTAATTCTGAAGTGTACAGAAGCATCTTATCTTAAATTCAAGCAAATGCCTCCAACCTCATTGGACAGTGCTTCATCCTACAGTGGGACAGTGATCCCAAACTTACTGCTAAAGCAACAAAGGAGTTTTTCAAAGCCAAAAACTGGAAAATTCTTGACTGGACTGGCCAAGTCAGTCACTTGATCTGAATCCAACTGAATATGCATTTCATATAGTGAAGACAAAACTAAGGTAACTAGCTTGGCTTCAAGCAGTTATTGCATGCAAAGGATATGTGACAAATTTTCCCATTATACTTTTAACCCTTATGTATCACCCCCTTTTAACACAAGCCTGAAAATGACATAACCCAAATAAAATGGTTACTATTCTGTATCCTTTTGACTACAGGTAAAATCCTGGTCTCTTCTGAAAGGTAACCCGTGGGAATTTGTTTTCTAAGAGTCAGAATTATTCTGAATATTAGAATGATTAGAACAAAGTAACTGAAGCTTAGTCACAGTGGAAGTGGAAGATGTTTTCTCAACAAAAATATTTTCTGAGTGGATACAGGAGCTTGAGGCTGTGCCTGGTGGGTTTAGAAACACAATGCAGACAGCCAACAAATCCTACTTTATGACAATACCACCATAAATAAGCATTTTGTTTTTCTGAGCTATGTCTTTTTCTGAGCTTTCTAAAAAATAAATTTGAAGACTGTTACATTCCTTTACTTTGTGGAGTCTGTGTGCATGGCTCAATCCTGCAGGTGGAGCTGATAGGGACTTGATTGCTTGATGTGCACCCGTGTCCACCTAACAGTCAACTGGATAAAGCCTGAAAACAACCCAGTTGAGAGGGGGGCTTTTCGAGAGATTCCTTTGGGAAGAGATATTCCTTTTTGAGAGATTCATTTGGGAAGAGATTTTCCTTTTCGAGAGATTCCTTTGGGAAGAGATATTCCTTTTCAAGAGATGCCTATAACGTCAAGGCATCGGCCAGGCTCTGTTGAACGAAGTGAAAAAAGAGACTGGCTTGCTAGGCTACCCTCCCTGTCCCTCTCCTTCTCCCTGACCCTGCTGTTGAGTCAAAGCCATTTTCATTGTCCAAAATGCTTCTCAGTTGTCACTATAATAGTTTGCCACAGTGTACTGGGCAGAAGTTATACTGTCCATGTTGAGTCGTCGCGGGTCCCGTTGGATGTATTGGGCAACTACTTGGCCAGAGAAGCTTATACTGTAGGTCGTTTCATTTTGTTCCAGAAAATCTATACATACCAGATACATTCTTTTGTATACAATAATTTTGGTGTGCATGCAACAGCAAAACAGACAACAGTGATAGTTCCTCCAGAGAATTTCCAATTAAACTTTCATCAAGGTTTCTCCAAGTTGGAATGTTTTGGGGGCAAAAATGACTATGGATTTTGTTCGCTGGATTCTTGCTATGACAAGCTTACCAACTTTATCGTGATGTGTGTCATCTGTTGATTTTTTTTTTTTAAAAGGCTAGGACCTCTCAAGCTTGTTTTGTTGCCCCACACATTGCAAAATAAGGGACCATTGTCACTAAAACATTGGCACCGTTAAATAGTTTATTGGTAGAGAACCGTGAATTTTAATACTTTCAAACAGTGAAAAAAAACAAATGAATGCAAATAAACCCAGCTGATGCGACTTAGGGGGTTAAAATATGTGGAATGGATAAAAGCTCTTCTCAAGCTGTGTACGAAAAGCTACAATCAATATGACTACCAGGAAACTGAAAGTGAGCCAGCATTATTATTCAAATTAAGCAGTTAAAAAAAAAAATATATATATATATATATATAATGCATTAATTTAAGTGCTTAATTCATTCTTAAAATATAAAAACACATGCGACAAAGGATCAAATCTCTAATTCCATCCATCTGTTAACAGCAATTGCTGTCCCACAGAGGCTTTCAGGAAGCTGAGGCCAAACACAGCAGGCACTGTCTGCCAGTAAGGACTACAGCCTGAACAGGAGGCCAGTTCATTGTTGCACACACATTCATATGCATAAGCACATAAGAAACACATGCTAGCTCACATACACGCATGCACATATGCATAAGGCACTCGGAAAACCACACACACACACAAGAAAATATCGAGTCATATTGAATATTGCCATTCAGTAAAAATAAATAAATAAATAATATTGCAATATCAATTTTAGGCCATACCACCCAACACGTCTGCTGTCATCCCACTGATTAAAAATGCCATCCCGCTAACATTTGGGATAAAGTATGGCATTACCTGCTCCATCATTTTGAGTCGTTTTGAGCCAGAAACACATTTTGTATTTTATTTATGCCTGTGAAGAGGAAAATCTTCGCTTTCTGGTGACATTAATTATTCGAAATTTCTGAAAGATGTGCTCAATCATTTAAATCATAACTGTCACTAAATTGTGTTTATGAGCAAAAAGGCAAGAAGAAGGCTCCATAGTTCAACTGTCCTTGTCTGATGTGACAAAACAGATGTTTCTGTACAAACAAGTCATTGCAACCTCCTACCCAAACAATGGAACACGTTATCTAATGTTAAGGGGTGAAATATTATAAACGCTGGCATCATTGATTAAAGAACACTAAAGGATTTTGTCTGCCTTCACTTTCTCCCGATACATACTTTCACAACTCTGATTAGTGGGTGGCAGCACCAACAAGCTAAGCGCCCCTCCACGTGATAGTCCTGCCCACAGAGCCCAAGAGAGTCTTGCTGTCCTGTTTCTCTCTTTCTCTCTCTCTCTCTCTCTCTCTCTCTTTGCTTTTCACCAATTATCAGAGGGCTGCATTGTGCTGCCAAATAAATAACAGTCTAACTGTAGTTTTAGTCGTTTGTTTTCCCTTTTTCCGCTTTGGCACAAGCCAAAGATTGCTCTATACAGAAAAGAACCCTGCACACAGCTAGAGGCACGACACCATTTAACCTGGACAGCATCTTCACAGAGAGTGAGGAAAGCAGAGTGCCGGATACTGACGTGCACAACCCAGGAAAACTTCACCGTTGACCCCTGAGCTGTTCTGTGGCAACAGTGATTCACCTAAAGTAAATGGCAAAGCAAACACGGGAAGACGGGGATTTAATTTAAATTCGATGCAGGCACTGTCCATGAGAGTAGGCAATTCTTTTCTATGACAGTTACATATGTTTGGATTGTTCTCATTTGTTCTTTAAATTCAGCTGTCTTAATGTGGTTAGGAAAGTTAAAAACCAAGAACTGTGAAAACTTAACTATAAATGTTTGTATATGTGTGAAAAGGTATCTGAAAATCTTTGACTTAGAGTATTTTTAAAATAATTTTTATTTTTTGTTGTTTTTTCAAAGATATAACCTTAAACAAAATGGACCCAGGGGTTGTTTAAGAATTGACGGCCTTCGGGATTAACCCCTGACTACGATATTTTACCAAATAGTTTCACGTAATGTTTCATGTAATTTCCCAAGCCCCCGGAGAGCACTGGTTGCTATTGGAACTGTGTAGTATGATTACAAGCTACAATCCTGCAATGCTGAGAGTGTGACACTGTCCCTCATGGAGACCGAGGGCTCTGTTTTCCAGCCGGTGCATGGCATGTTGTCAGCCGTTATGAGGTGTTTTCGTCATGGATTTAGACACGCCAGAGCCATTTGGTAATTTCTTGGCTCGCTGTGCGCCGAAGTGGGAGGGGAGCCGCTGCTGGGGGGGTGTGACTGAATATCACATGGCGCCCGGCCATTTTATAATGTAAGTGAGGGGGCCAATAATCATGCAGCCCCAAAACCACTTAAATGTTCTCCACAGTTCACCTTCAGCCAACAGAATCCCATATAACTTTCGAAATGTTGAAGTCAAATTACTACTAAATCTGTTAATGTAAAATTTTCTGTAGAAGATTCAGTGTGCAGCCTGAGTGATACTTGGCCATTTAATAAAGTGCACATGCAGACACAGCCACACATTGATATGATGGGTTGCATCTAACATTAAAGCCATGGATTTGCTTGTTAGCTAGTGCTGTAATCTACTACGAAAGCGTCAGACTGATACCCTGCAGTGGGGTTGCTCTATGAACATGTTTGAGAGACAATTGGGCATTCCAAGTTAGTGCTTTTGGAACTCTTGGTACATTAAAAAAATATATATTTATATTTATCGTGGCCTTGTATAAAAATGCGTTAATGAATAATTTTACAAATAGTTAGGGAGTTTTTAAAAAATCTAATGAAGTGGGTTCTAGATGCATTTAAACATGGCACGGTTAAGTAGCCAAAACATGTATGTATTAACTACTCATGCTAAATGCCTTAGTATGTAGTACAAGTACATACTGTACTAATGAAGGATTTAGTATGCAGTATGTAGTAAGCTAGTATGCGGTTTCAAATACAGCCATTGTCTACCTGTGTGCATTTGCATGTGTGTGCACATGTATGGGGACCTGTGTATACAATACAATACAATATACTTTATTGTCCCCGTGGGGAAATTTGTCTTGGACTCAAATGCTGCACACCTGTATGTCTGTGTGCAATTGTGTGTGTCAATGTGGAATGTGTGAAAGTGTGTGATGCAAAATTATGTTGATCAGCGAGAAACTGTGCAACCCAGATATTGGCTGCTGCCCATTTCTCAAAGACTTCATTACCCGCCCATGGGAAATGTTTCTGTCCGTAGTATAAATTTGAACAATAGGATCCATGAACAAGGATACATAAACGTAATACAGTGATTCAAATTGCAGTTAGCCGACACAATTCGTCCTCAAGGACTTTTTCGTGTTACATAAATCCTCAACTTTCACCTTTCTGGGCCAAATGTCTGCTTGAGTAACCCGGGAACAGAGAACAATTCAGTCGTTGTAGGCCTCCTACATGACCACGAGCCTGCTGGAGCAGACCATCATGTGCTTATGCCAACACTGAAGAACAAAAAGCATGATTATTGACTTCAGGAAAACCCCAAGGATGACTCAACAAAAAAAAGGTGTAAACTGTGATGAACTACAAATGTCCATAACCTCTCAGGGAGGAAAATACGAGTGCAGTCTACCCAAAGGCACAACAGAGGCTGTTTTTCTTGAGGAAACTCAATTCCTTCTGACTAAGCAAATCTGTCCTCAGCCTGTTTTATAGATCACTGAAACTTTCACTGAAAGTATTAGCATTCTGCTTGTTCTTCTAGTTTGGAAAATAGGAATGTAAATGTCACTCAACAGAATAGTCAGTCTTTGGTCTGAAATCACAGAAGTAATGCAACCTAATCTTTCTTCACTATCATTCTTCAATATTGCAGTCATGTAATATTGGTAGACAATGTAAATTTAGTTCCTTGTACATATCCAGGTTCAACCAGTAAACACTTTCCACACAGAATCATAACCTGTAATTCTACCAAGTATGAGACGTGCACATAAAATGCTAATAATTTGTGGATTACAGAAAATATAGTCTAATAATATACTGCTCTTTTTATTGTATTATATATTATATTATTATGGCACTTTTCTGTCTAAGTTATAGATTTAGGATGAGCACAGATGAACATGTGTACTTAATCAATGTACTATGTGAAGCATTTAAATCCAGTGCCCGTTCTGTCATTTTTCGTAGCAGTCCATTCCAGTTTTAATGGGTATGAGGGAGTACATCCAGATTCAGCAGTATGTCTTCTTGACTGACTGAAAGCACAGGGAAAAACAGCAGAATAGAGGTGGTGCATCCAATGAAAAATACAGTGTCCATGAAGTGTCCATTTTAATTCAATCCTCTGAGTTTATGCTTGCTGATGGAGAGAACAGTGCCAGAGATGGTAGAGGAGAACATGGAATACACTGCTGTCAGTTTGCCAGTTGAGCTGCTGCCAGCTGAATCGGGGTTCAAGTCTAACGAGAATGAAGACGGAAGAAGGACTGCACCACTGTGTGGTGCAGTCCGTCAGACAATATCTCGAGAACGGGTTACGAACCCATATACCAATCTCCAGTCCGCGTGTGGCCAGGGGTTCAGTTCCTGCCTATGGCGCCTTCACTGCACTGTGATGCAACCTCTATCTGTAACCCTCTCTGTTTTCTCTCTCTCAATAAAGCAAAGCATTACCTAAGGAGGGCAAACTACACTCTCCTTTAGGAAAAAAAGAAGGATTAAGGCCTAGGATTGATGGTATTGTTCACTAAGCCACCTGGAGACCAGTGTTGGGGTCAATTTCTTTTTTTAATTCAGTCACTTCTCAAAAAGAATTGAACTTCAATTAATGGATGAAAAATTAGCGACAATGTTCTATGAGGATTTTTTTCATCAATGGCATGTCATTTGATTTTGCGAATTTGAAAATAACGGCAGCCATGACCACAGCCATGTTGGAGACAGAGATGGAACCTCCTCTCTCTCACCTTCTGGGGACAGATCACAAACACAAAGAAAGCACCAAAAAGCTTTGCATCAGTGGAATGCAAATGCGAATGTCGCATTCGAATATAAATATATATTAACAAATTATTGTGCAATGTATTGAGACATTTGTGTTTTAATGGCAAGGCAAGACTTTCACCTCAATATTTACTTTCATGATATATCACTGTCCTGATACATTTCTAGCTATAGCCCGATTTTTTTGCTGAGTTTTTAGAGCAGTAGGTAATTTTTTTCTTCTAATTTCATTAATATAATTTAATTTGATATATTGAATTGCCTAAATACCCTGGTTTTAAGGTATACATGCAGTAAAACAGTCAGTGACATTTTAGGTTTTCAAAATGTCAAAAAATTGAAAATGTAGAAGCAGCAATTTTTAACACATTTATAAGTTGTTTAAAGTGCCTCCTTAGCCTTTTTTTAAAAAAATATTCAAGAACTTTGATACTTTATATGCATTTTGTCATATTTTATTCCTGGAAACATCATTCAGTGTTTTGTTGAAAATGAACTTATTTCAAATACTTTTTATTGTAAATACAGTTCAACTAAAATCAATCATCAAACAAATAAGAAATTGTTATAATAGACATATATAGAAGGAATTAATATCAAATATGTATATATTTACAGAAAATATCTCTACATTTGTAGAATCAGTACCCCATATTTATAGTAGAAAGTGTAAAAAGATAATAAAAAAATTCATATTCAATCACTTGTGATTATCATCAGATGCACAATGGATGAGAATGTAATTGTATCTTTTAGTATTGTGTAATAAATATCAAGCTTGCATTACATAAATAGATCTATCACCAAAAAAAATAATTGATTTTGTCATTCAGTAAAATGGATGACTTCATGGCAAGACAACTAAACTTTGTGTTTCTGAAGGACATGGCCATGTTGCTGAATGAAAAATTTCCCACAAAATCATTTCTAAAAGGCAATTGCTTGGCCACCTATGTAAAGCCATAGCTAGCGATATCTCTCTCTCTCTCTCGGTAGCCAGCTAGATAACAATCTCTCTATCTCTCTCACTAGCTAGATAGCTAGCGATCTCTCTATATCACTCTCACAAGTTTTCTAGCAATCTCTCTGTCTCTAGAGCGATACACTACAATGGTTGCTGTGTGCAGGCGAAGCTAGTATGAAAACTAGTGGAGGTTGCAAAAATGCGACCATTTTTGTAGTTTCAATATAGCAACTTGTTAGCAACTTACTTTTTAAAAGCACATATCAGCTTCGAAATCCAAGAGATATTAATGGGTGTAATTTATCTTGTAGAGTAAAATGTGAAACTCTCGTAGGCTTACGTTCACCAAGGACCTTATTACAGACCTTATAAAACAAAATCCCTATGGGGAAAAAGCATTAGATATCTGCTGAGGGAGCCCATGGCTCAAAAATGTGAACTTGCTTCTGGGTTGAGGACTACAAACTGTAACTCTGTTATGCAACATATTTAGCAAAATTTGTGTAGGGTTCAGTGGATTATTATCACACATAGCATCCTCCCCAAAGGCTAGATTGTTTACAAGGATAACAAAATGTCATTTAGCTTGTGGCTCAAATCCAACAGACAAATTGGGCAATTTAAGATGGGGAAGCAGATTTTAATTGTATGTATTTTGCTTCCATGAACATGACTAAACATGCATAGGCATGGCAGCAACCATTATTTCAGCATGTGGATAGTATGCATGAATTAATTTATTTAACCATTACTAAAGGAAAGATTTGTTATCAAATTTTATTTCAGATATTACAGCGGAAAGTGAATTTGTGCCCTGTATGTTCAGACTTTGGGAAAATCTGGATTCTGGAATTACAGTAAATGGTTATGTTTGCATATACTGTGAGATGTTTGCTTTGATCCAATATTGCTGATTACGTATTAATTTGTTATAACAACTTAACATGTCTCGACACAAACCTCCAGGCCAGGTTCATGTACAGGCTAATGTACATGCAAATACTTGTACTTGAATCTTACAAGCTATTTTGCAGCTTTAAAGTAGCCGACCAAATGTCAGACATGTGATTGCCTGTTTTACGTTTATAATATGCCTATTTCATCAATAGTCAACGTCGGCTTTGATGATAAGCTGACACAATTTTCTTCCTGCCTCCTCATTCTCTCCTTTCCTAGTGGGGGTATGGAGGAAAGGAGATGAGGAGTGAAAAGTAATGGGATGCACCCATTGAGAGACAGAGACCATTCATTTTCCACCTGAAGCAAAGGAAGACATGCCATTCAAATGTTTTATAGACTATTAGTGAAGAATTTAATATTAGTTTTACAGAAAATGTCTGTGTCTGTGTTCTCTCTCTTTTTTTTTCTTTTCTCTACAGCTCCAAGCTGTATATATTGGTGTTTATTTTCATATATTTAGTTTAAGATCTTAGTATCTTGCACAAGAATTCATTATTACACATATACAGCCAAATATGTATATTTGTAAATATGTACTTTAGTCATCTTGGAACTTTGTTGGTATTAAAATCAAGATAAAAAGTGTAATAGTGAAACAATTTGACAGTTTAGGTGTTCAGTTCTGTTTGATCTTAATTACAATTAGCCTTATCTTTCATAGTTTTTTCCATCTAAGACATCACCTAGAAGAACATTCTAAGTATAATTTTTATTAGATTTTAGGGGTTATTTTGGAGGTGATTTCTGCAAAAATTTTCTTTACAAAGCAAAATCAAGAAGAAAAAAAAAATCTTTGTCCCAAACATTATGGTGCTCATTATGTGTGTGCGTGCGTGTGCGTGTGTGTATGTGCAAAACAGTCATTTAAATGGACCATCACTTTTGGTTGGGACAATGTACTGTATTTGTACACATTAGCAAACCAGATCACAATAACCTGAATTAAATTATCATTTGTCTTTAACTTTACACACAGGTAGATGCATGTGTTTTTGCATGACACAGGCACAGGTAGATGCATGTCCATTGCGATTATCCTGAACTTGCCAAAATTGTCAAAGAAAACTTTCCTTTAATCCTAAGTAAAGGTTAAGGAAACATTAATGAAAGCCAAGCCAATTTCTTTTAAGAATGAGCGAGTTTATGTAGCAATGTTTTAGTTATAAGCAGCAACAATGTTCTACCATTGCAGGCCAGTGATGTAGGAAGTGAATAATGATGTCCACAATGTATGGTCTCCAGACTAATGACTGGAGGGGGACTAGAAGAAATACTAGCTGATTTCTGCTGTCTGCCTCCAGGTGACAGATTTTCAAATAATAGACTATGTGAAAAAAATGATAAGCAAGAGATTCCACAAGACTGAACCAAATATATGTGGATGAATCCATTATCCCTATAGCACAAATCACTCTGCTGAAATCGTCACAAAAGGGAATACCAATCAGATCTGGTTACAAGCTCTTCTGCTGGAAAATGCACTTGGGATATCTCATCAAGTGCTTATTTTATGACCTTGGCCTTGGTGTTTCTGTGCTGATGCCAAATGTATTTTCAGCTTGCATTTGGCAATTTCTTCATATCTCCTCAACTGTTCCAGGTCCTTGATGATCAAGAATTAGGTGTTACTGGTACACTGAGAGCCAACCGAGTGCAAAATTGTTCTGTTGCAGACCAAAAAGCAATTTCCCAAAAAAAAAAAAAAAACCCAGAAGCAGCTATTCCTAACCATAACATCCCCTCCAAGTAATTTGCCTCGAGATGAAATGACAGTCTTTCCATCATAAGCAACGGTTAACCAGTTAGTCCACAGATATCCTTACCAGGTGTCCAGTTCTGCATCCTTAACATTCATTCATATGGTCACTATGCTTGTAGTCATAAATGTGCACTATATACAGTATGAATGTCATGGATCTTGTATCTATAGATGTTCTGTATGTGTACATAACTTCTTTAAATAGCATAGCAATGCTTACAGCAGGGGTCCTCAATCTTATGGGTGCAGGCTTTTGCTCCAACCAAGCAGTAACACACCTGATTCTACTAATCAACCCCTTGGAATCTTTGCGAAGCACCTTGATTAGTAGAATCAGGTGTGTAACTGCCCAGTTGGAACAAAAGCCTGCACCCACACCGGCCCTTTCTGGATAAGATTGAAGACCTCTGGCTTACAGCACTGAAACCTCCTCACAAAAAAGAAGCTTGTAGGATAAGAAATTAGAGAGGAAAAAAAATATGAAGGAGCTGCCAAGCTGGCTTGTAAACAGAACGACTGTGGTCAAATGAAATGGAAAGCGTATTGCCTAACAAGAGCAGGGAGGAGGAAGATTCAAATTGAGCAATCCTACAAGATGAAGCACTACACTACAAAACGTACAGAAATGCTCTTTAATAAAAGCTGAGAATCTACACTTTAAGCACAAATGCATTGTTTGATTTCAAATCCAAAATTGTGGAGAACAAGAACCAGAAATACTTCCTTGCCCTAAACATTAAACAGAGCTCACTGTATATGAAATCACATTTTCATTAATGGTAAACAAACATTTACATAATCAAGATAGCAATAAGATCACTATGATTCTGAAGAGTAGCCTTGAACCATTTTATTTTTATTTTTGAGTGATTTGTCAGTCATTTTCATTCAGTCCAATTTGCTGTTATATGGTGTCGATGCTGTAACTGTGCTGATATTATGTACCCACTGACATGATGTTTTAAAAATATATAGCAGTTTGAAATGCTGAGACAGAGAAGACAGGGAGAAAATATCATAAGCACTGTGCATGGATATACATATGTGTTTCTATCATCTGATGTATTGTTAAAAGGATACTTTGGAGAAAGTGTTTGCATTTACAGCACTAAAGTTAATTAAATTGTATTCTCATTCAAAGACCAACTTCCAGAATCATAGGCATAAGTGTCAGATCATAACACTGCATGACACATACTATCACAATAAACATGACTTAAAGCACATGGATAACAGAAAATAAAATTCATTTTGTCCTAAAGGTTGTTGACCTATTCATCAAAAGGTTCCCATTTCATCAGGGTTGAAAAGATTAAACCTGTTATGACCCCTCTTCTAAGTGTATGCATTTTTTCCAATTCCATTTTGATGACTGCTGAGCTTGCTCAATTGAGTTTCCATGTACAAACAGAAATGAACACTGGGATTTAAATATGAATCAAAATTTAGAATGAATGTTGACTGAATTGAGACTATTAGCTTTGTTGGAAAATAATAAAGTAAAAACAAACATGTGGCTCCTCTCTCAGTGTGCATCTGGGAAGTGCAATAATTCAAGATTTTTATATAAAAACCATGTCATCATCAAAGCTGTTGACTTTTCATGAATATAAGATGCACAATTGTCATTGTTCTCTCCCTGAGTTCAATATCCATGATCAATTCAAAAACAATCCAGATATGTCCTCTAAGGCAACATATTGCAAGTCCTCCGTACAGTCATTTGTTTGAGTGCAACAAAAAATAAAAAAAACCGGGATTGCTATCTTATTGAAAAAGTGTCTGTCTTAGCAAACCGCACCATAGGATGCATGAGTAGTGAAGCCCTTGCTACAATGCCTCTATGTTGCATGTAGCTTTAATGAGCTTAATGATAAAATGTCAAAATGTTGTGATGGAGAGTTGGGATGGGGAAACACAAATTGAACCTTTCAAGCGTGCCCCATTTAGATGTCACAAATGGCACACATCTTTTGACAATGTCCTAAGGCTTGTTAGTGCATGTTATTTGTAAACAGGAAAAGGTCAGACTTTTATGGGTGAGATCATTTTCTTTATTAAGCAATGATCAACCAGTTCACTTAGAACCAGTTGATCATATATGTATATATTAAATGTTTATGTGTTACACATTTAAACATTTGTGGGTGTCAATTTCAGTTCTTTCTTACCAAAGCTTACATAGAACTAGCGACGTGATCCTGTATGAAGTTAACCAGCTTCTAGCTGAGAATAAAAAATGTACTTTTTCTAGCACTAGAAGACACCGTAATATAATGACCCAACCATTTAACTTGAGTTCTTAATAACACATAAGTATGCCTGTAGCCCAAATATATAATTAACTACAAGTGAGTTACTTGTAACTGAACTGTACGTATCAGCCATTCAGAAGATCCAGTTGTGCACATATTGTTCTATAGCTTCTGTAACTTGCTGCACAAGAGCACAACCAAACATTAAAGTCTATAAACTCAGGTCTTCCAAGACAACATGACCAACAGCAGGATGTTGTTGTCTTCTGGTGGCAGAGCTTAGTTGTTCTTGAATGTGAAGTATTGTGTCCAGAATTCAAGACACTTTACTGTTTCAAAATAAGCTTTGATGATACTTCTTTTCCAACTGCTTTTCTTAACTTGATCTCATGTTTTGAGATCTTTGCTAAATGGCTTTTAATGTTAATTTTGTCAAATTCACTGGGGGCTTGATCTTAAAATCTATTATTAGTAATAGATTATTACATTTTTAAAAAAAAACATAACAAAATGAACATGTCGAACATATGTTATAGTTCTTAAATGCAGGTTCTTCTTGGTCAGCTGGCACTGGACACACTTTTGGTCTACAAATATTATTGGTCAACCTATAACTTCAGCTTCAGCAGTCAGCAGAACCATGATGTGTGAATAATATGTTATTAAATGCTGTTGATGAATTTTTACTCCACTGAGAGAAGCCGCCTGATCTAAAGATGATGGATATCCAAAGAGATTAAAAAATAAACAGACCTTGACAGAGAAAAATGGAAATTAAAGAAGCGCACATTAAAGCTTGTGGATTTCATTTGCAGTAATCTCAGTGGTCCAGGCAATTATTTTGTAATAAAAGCCGAGACTCATAACATGGAGCTTGAGTTTTTATTTTTTTAGCGAACTGTCACAAGATAACCTGCCACCATTCTATTCAACACAAGAGTCAGAAATGCAGGAAGCATGACCAGGAGCCAATTTTATTTTTGTGTTGTATTTTGTGAGATATTTCCTGTGGTAAAAATATGAAAAAAATCTGAATATGACTGGCATTGCGAGAACAGATGACAAGTAGTACTGTACCGCTGCTGCAGAATGGCATTTTGACCTTGGCAGTACTGAGCTAACAAATTGGGGGATTTGGTCAGAACACCAAGGTGCTTTAAATGATAAAACCTTATGACCTCTGCCAATGGAAATTTTTTTGGTCACTGGAGCTGCATTTTAGTTTTGTTTGCTTGACCAGATCACATGAATATTCACATAAACGCAGAGGTCATTTGCCTCTGTACGCTGTGTCTTTTATGATGTCACTTCATTACGTTTTAGAATCTCAAAGTGCTTTACAGTGAAGGCTACTCCCTTCAATCACTGGTACAGGCTATGGTGATGTACTGAAGCTATTATGCCTTGAGACTGTCACCACACATCAGCTGAAGTGGAGAGGAAAGGATTTATTTGGCCAATTAAACTGGCAGATGACTGCATGGCTAGACTGGAAATGTGACCAGGGCAAGAGGGAACATCACAAGTCTTTGCAATATAGTACCATGGAACCTTTCAGTGCCCAGGGAGAGCCGGGACCTCAGTTCTATGTCTCATCCATAAGACAGGCTATAACTGTACATACCCAGGGGTGCAATGATAGTAATGGGGCATAATAAATAATGTTAACCAGGACTGCATTCGTTGGCTTGCGGCTTAGTGCCCCTCCTTATCATTTTCTTAACTTTGACCATGTATAAATAATAGCCCATCATGGACGCTCATGTCTGTCTGACCTATTGCGGATAGATGGTCCCAGAAGCACGCTTTAGATTTTGGATGTATCTGTCGAAACAATGCCTTTCAATTTGACCTTTATCTTAGCTGCCCGATCTCCCGCAGTTAGGAAAAAAGCAACTCATAAGAACATCAGAAAAGCTGTAAAAGTAATTAACTTATTTCAGCTATAGGGGAAGCTGGGGCGAGTTTAGCCTGAGGGTAAGATGAGCCACCCTCTGTTGCCAGGCAACCAAGTGCAAGATTAACCATGTGGTGTCATCAATATAAGGACTTACACACAGCACCTATTTCATTATGGGGTAGACTATATTCCATGTAATTCTTCCTGTAGTAGACAGAGGTGGCTTGTTGTGTAATATAATGTAAGTTGCTGCATATTTTAACCACAGCATGGGGCCATGGGAGAAGTATGGCAGTAGATCTATTCTACTTTGTGAAGTGGCTTTCTTAAATGGTGACCATAAAATGTAATTGGTAAATAAATGTTAATTTGAGAACAACCAGCTCACTGCAGTTTTTCAAATGAGCAGTAGCCATTTGTTTTTATATCTTTTAATGATATGTTCCATGGTTCCCACAAAGAAAACCATCTGTCTTGCACAAATTTGATACTATGGACAACTAGATGTCTGAAATTCTATCCGGGAAGTTACTTCTCAGACATAACATCTATGTTGGCTTTCAATCTATTTGGCAAATTGAATCTCAGATCCCGTTTCCTCAGTGTGAGCTTTTGTTGTATGAAGGGAAGACGTGTTGAATACACAAGCATGCCTGAACTTATAGGACATAGCAATGGGGCAAGAGCATGTCTGCAGTTCAACTTCACTGCAACAGATAGGCAGCGTTCTTCTAGGTATAAAGTCAAAAGTCTTAATCTAAAGTCTTAATTTCTTAAGTTTAACCGTACAGTTCTCTTGGAATAGATTGGTATTGCAGAAAACAGTGGTGGATTTCACATGGAATGCTGGGCCAATTCAAATGTTGCAGCCTTTCGATTTAATTTGCACATACTCAGATGTGTTCCACCAAATTAAACATGAAATGATAACACAGCAAATGATGCTGTTAAAATTCCATTTGATTACTGAAAATCGCAATTAATTTTATGGAATTTTACTCAACGGAAATGTGTATGCCTATTACAATAGTGGGATAACTATCAAAATAATGTCACAGATCACCAAACACACATTTATCAAAGATCCACACACAGGTTTTTATTAAGATTAAATTATATTTCACACACAGGCGTGAAAGTAGGGTCACAACCAACCCTTGGGGAATGTTGAAACAACCCCACCAATGTTTTTGATAAACATGAACGATTTCTGAACAATTTCTTACGTTCTATTAACACAAAGAGTTACCACTTTACACAAAATGCTGCAATCGCTAAATCTTTGTGAGAGGGCACACAGCACAAAGCAGCAAGGGGGTGGCAACTGAGCAGGGACCAAAACGACTGAACAGGGTCAGTCAATATAAAGTCATTGCCACATTGAGAATGGTGAATACATAAACAGTTCAGTCCCATTTGTTTTCCAGTATGTCTGGATTTCACAGCTACATTTTTGATACAACTACAGTTTATCCAGTTTCATAATGGGTTTTTTTTTTTTTTCGCATTTCCCATCTAACCGTTCCTTTTTAAATCCTTTTTTAATTAATCTGAGCATGTATCCCCAAATGATAAAAAGGGGAATTTGACCAATTATGCACTCCATGCATTTTCCTCCCTCCCTTATCATTTGTGCTATTTGAGTTGTGCCACCTGTACCCTCAACAAGCAGCTGGAATGCATTCAACCCTCCAATGTACAGAGCCAGTGATTATTTACCATACTACAGGGCACACAGTACAACAGAAGAGTTAGCACAACTTAGTTAATATCATAAAAATCGTTGCCTTTGTGTGTGGATGACTGAGATATTGACAGTTACTGACCAAGAAAAACTGTGGAAGCAAGGCTGTTTCTTGCTATATGCAGACTACACAGTTGCAGAGCCCTCGTGACCCTGTTGAACAGCTTTAAAAAAAAAATGTATTAAAATGTCCCATCTTGATTTTGCAACTTAACAATGAATGAAAAAAGAGAAATATTCCAAATGTCATTGTTGGTCAAATAAATAAAAATCTGTGTATTTCCAAATGGGGTGTTCAGGTTTAGATATATCCGTACTAAATAAGCATGCACACACACACACACACACGCACACACAGCCTATAAACGTAGGTTTACAACTGAAGACCTATTATTTATATGTCTTTATGCAGTGCACATTGGAGTGCCTCTCGATGTAATCCTGCTAGGCAGCATACCTTGAGACTGGGTGCTACAAATAAACTCCGCACTGAAATTTGCATTTCACTTGTTTGTCTCATTGTTATCACCCCAAAGCACTCTACTGCAGGCTGGTAGGCTCTGTAGGTACGAAGCACGATTTCTCAGATCAAAACCACACTGAGAAGCTGTCTGCGGGAGGATAAAGCAAATCTCAACACTTATGGTACAATCAATTTCAAGCCTGCACCTGCTGACTTTCATAGCATGAAGTATCACCGCAAATGAAAGGACCTATGTTAGTAGTGGGCCATCATATCCCTAAAGCTATTTTTGCTTGTTATAAATATGTGGTTTTTACTGTGTTTATACTCTGTCAGTCTGTATAATTTGTTACTGATCCTACTGAATCATTATTAATGCTGAATTTACAGTTGAGGCCAAAAGTTTACATACACCTAGGCTAAAGACATTCAAACTCAATTTTTCACAACTCCACACATTTCATGTTACCATACATTTCCTGTGTTAAGTCAATTAGGGTATCTACTTTATATCCATTAGAGGTCATTTCAAAATAATAGCTACGAGACAGATTTATTTCAGCTTTTATGTACTATATCAGAAGGCCAGTTCAAACCAAAGATTCACAATGTGCCGAGCTGCAACTGGTGACTCTGCAAAACGCCTTTGTATTCTAAAACAAGTTCCTGTGTTTATGGTTACCACAGCAACAATTTTCTCCACTTCCCTGTTTGCAATTACTTCCTTGTTGGTTACAATACTAAATAGTAAGTACAGGACGACATGTTACCACTCTCCACCACCATCATCAAAACACCAAATGAGGGAATATCTTTTGGAAAAATGGTGTTCCAATCCTCCCAGAGACTTGTAGATTCTGTGTCAAGGTGCATTGAAGTTGTTTTGGCAGCTCATGGTGGCCCAACACCTTACTAAGACACTTCATGTTGGGTTTTCCTTTTAATTTGTTACCCGTCTGTGTATACACACACATATACAGTATATATTTTTATTTTCTTTTTTCTTTTCTTCTTCTTCCTTTCTCAAATTCCTACCTATTCCCATCTAGAAAGAAAGCAATCATTATGGTGTACAACGGACTACTCTGTTGGTAGTACTGATGTAAATAGAAACTTTCTAGTTTCTGTCATGGTAACACACCTTAGTGTACATAACTTGTGGGGTTAACATAACAGCTGGGTGAAATGTATTAGCGGTGTGAATGTTAATTTTATTGTACAGAAAAAAAGTCAAAATTTCCAAGGCCAAGTTTACAAAGGAAACAAATGAATAGAAAGTATTTTTCACCATGAACGAACAAAACAAACATTTAAATTCTATTGTCTGTGGGCCCACAGAGAGACCTCCTTCCACACAGATTCAAGGTTTACAAGGGTATTCAATCAGGGTGTGAGGCCCAATGAGGCTTACTTTCACAGTTACTATTTGTTATATTTAAACCTTCATTTGCAGGCTTTTCATTAACATGACTTTAAATGCATAATAAAAATGTAATAATTGTTTAAAATTATTCAAACAGACAAATTACAGCATGCATATTGTCCACACACTGCATTTATGTAGAATGGATTTAAAACTGACAACAGGTATCTTGGAAATAATTGATTCAATAAATTGAAAATAGATAATAATTATGAAACAAATTGTCCCACACAACAGCTAATGAATCTGAAATGATTCATTAAAGCCTGAAATTATCTGACAGCAACACACCACTGACATTCTGCATTCGACAGTGAAAATAATTGACTAAGAAGAAATATGTCTGCTCTATCTTTCTCATTAGCACGTCAAATTCATATTTCAAATATGAACATATAAATATAGTAAATTACTTCTCCATTTCAGTCCTTATAACCCTGGTGCAACATCAGTACAAATTGCACACAAGCCTTTAGTTTTTTTAAAGGCTTCATGCACTGGCTGTTGCTATTTTTTCCAAATATTTTTCCTGAGCATTTGTAGAATAGAAAGTAGGTTATTTACAGAAGCACCAAATCCTTTAATATGGCCATACTTTATTTTACTAACATCCCTCACCAAAAGTGTAGCTTAATTTGTGTTATTGATCAGGGTTAAGATCTGAGTGATCGCCAGAGTGAGGTAAATCAATGGTACTCTAATGGTACTAACTTTGGGTCATGAGAGGGGGTTGGGCTGGGTCACAAAAACATGTGGATGAAAAAAAAAACAATTCATTTAATTTAGGTCACCTTTGAATAAGGGGTGTGTCAAAGAAAATATGTATTCATTAAGTGGGTCACAACTTAACAAAAGTATTTTCTTTTTACAAATAATAATAGAAATGAACAAGGATACATGATGCAACTCTTAATTTGAAGGGGATGTGGAAAGATTGTTGTTTGGTGAGTCATAGCTCTGTACACCTTTAACTTTTTACAGACTGATATGCTGCCTTGACGCACCATACATACACTTGCAGCATGTTTTAATAGTTTTGATATATAAACAATTATAAGGTCATTTTTTTTATCTGTGCCAGTGCATAACCTAGTGTTTGCTGAAAGCCTTTGCGACCTTAAAAAAAGAACCGAAAGGGTTTGCTATTGATTCATTTTGCCTTGGCTTGGATGTAATCATCATTTTCTTAACTTGTTGACTGAGCAACACAAATTACATTACATTACAGGCATTTAGCAGACGCTCTTATCCAGAGCGACTTACACAACTTTTTTACATAGCATTTTACATTGTATCCATTTATACAGCTGGATATATACTGAAGCAATTTCGGTTAAGTACCTTGCTCAAGGGTACAACGGCAGTGTCCTACCCGGGAATCGAACCTGCGACCTTTCGGTTACAATTCCAGTTCCTTACCCACTGTGCTACACTCCGTCCAAATAAATGTAATTCAGATAGGACCACTCTTAGCAATCTTAAATGGTAAAACAGTCATGTTCGGTGGTATGGCTCTGTTCTAGAAGCCCTCCCGGCCATCCATGCATCCCCCCCCCCTCGCCACATGTTAGCTAAGAGACAGATTTATTGCAGTTTTTATAAGTTCTCTATATAGAGGCCATCAACCAAATTTCACAATGTGACAGCTGCAACTGGTGACTCTGCAAACGCCTTTGTATTCTAAAACAAGTTCCTGCGTTTATGTTACCACAGCAACAATTTCCCACTTCCTTCTTTGCAATTACTTCCTTAATCCCCCCCCCAAACATGCTGATGAAACTGCTGGTGTGTTAACCCCCACCACCCCCCCGAAGAAAACCCACCCGAAACACAGGGAGAACATGCAAACTCCACACAGAAATGATACAGTATGGTCGGATTCGATTTAACCAGGCAGCAAGCAACTGCTGTTAAACATTAGCACCGAGTATTACGCGGCAGGAGTTCTATGGTAAGCAATAGTCATAACAAACAGCCATTTTAAAATTTCAGAAAGCTGTGGTGTGGATACATATTGCATTTAGACAATCTCAGAGCAGATCAAAAATGAAATTAAATGTCTGTCACAAAGGTATGGTCACTCTGTGGGCGGAAGAAAACGAAAGAAACAATAAGGCAGTATTATGTTGAAGTTTAAGAAATGGTGGGAATTTCATTGTCAATTGTAAAGCTGCACAAAGCCAGCATGCTAAATTTTTAAAAAATGACATGAGCTCAAACTCCAAGGTTCACGTACGACCAAAGGACAATGAATATGAGCAAACATCCAAGCAACAGGTCTGTTGTGTGCACAACACAAAATGGGCGCACTGCAAGAAGAATG
Organism: Anguilla rostrata; assembly: GCF_018555375.3. Classification (NCBI taxonomy): domain Eukaryota; kingdom Metazoa; phylum Chordata; class Actinopteri; order Anguilliformes; family Anguillidae; genus Anguilla; species Anguilla rostrata. Next base: position 39,194,031 of record NC_057940.1, on the reverse strand, counting down.
CATTCAGTCAGCCAGGTCAAGTCCCTTCTCTAAGAAAATGGGCTGGCCCAACAAAATCGTGAAAAATGTTTTTCTGCTGTTACTTCACTAGCTGTCAATAAATCACAGCCATTTACAATGCCTGCTAACCAACTTAGTACAGGTTCTAATTTGCTCACACTTCAATATTTGTTTCACTCTACATACATTCAAGCATTAAACATATTCCATGAACAATATATTTCAGGTATAAAACATTGAACAATGTAAATTATTTCTTTGGAGAATATATGTGACAGGGGTTGGAATACCATAGATAAATTCTTACAGCCTCCAGGTCACTAATAACAGACTTTGAATTATTTCTCCCTGATTCTGCAGGCTAACAGTTTTTGTAGGTAGTCATATACTTAATATTAATCTTGGCAAATAGCACCAGTCCCTCAATGTAACACTATTCTGATTGTGCACTAAGAATGGTGCAAAAAAAAAGGTTTTACTTTCCCTCTAGGTGACGACAAAAAAAACAACAATGATATCATAATAATATAATATAATCAACAACTTATTATTATTATTAATAGTAATATTAATATTAATATTAATAATGTATTTTAAAGCTGTAATGATGGCTAACATCTCTTCTGGTATTGCCCACATGGGGCCACTCAAGGCACCATATGTGTTAAAGGAGCTTTCTATTGGTCCTGGACAGATGTGGTTTTTATGCTGGAGATTTTCCCTTGATTTTCCGAAAAGTGTATTAGCACAGAAGCTGAATTGGATACCATTTCTATTTGGAATAGTTTGTGAGTTAAATACCCAACTGCAATATGTGGGAGGAATATGAAAAAAGTGTTATCATCTGAAAGTGTATTAAATATTGCTTGACAAATGGCACTGACTGAGAAAAAATGTGTCAGGCTCTCCCTTCCATTCAAATGCAGCAAATGCCGTAATTATGCAGAAAAAGGTCTTTTGCTTATAGAAAAATGAATCACAATATAAACAGGCTTGTCAAACAAGTGAAACCACCACAGTTCAATAGTTGAACAGCTCACTTTGTGCACAATCTGGAAGTCAGATGGAGTAGTTTTTAGGAGTTTTTTAGGAGCATGTACAATACAGCCATTAAGTACTGAATGACACATTTTTTGTTGTTTTGGCTCTGTGCTCCAGCACATTGGGTTTGAAATGATACAATGAATATGAGTTTGAAGTGCAGACCATCAGCTTTAATTTCTGGGTAGGTACATCTATATCAGGTGATTTGTGTAGGAATTACAGCCCTTTTTGTACATAGGGGAGAAAAATTGAATATTTGACTGCTCAGCTATTTCCTGGCCCAGTGTGTGTTGTTGCATCATTAGTTCATGCATAAGAAAGCTAACAAAGGGTCTATAGTGTGGTATTTCCACTTGGAATTTAGTTGCTGTTGTCTTTCAATATACCAAAGAAGTGCCAATGCCAGTAAAGCAAGGCATCATAAGGCTGTGAAATCAGAATAAATAAATCACCTTACCGGTGAAACATGGTGGAGGTAGTTATGGCGTGGACATATATGGCTGCCACTGGGACTGGCTTACTTGTCTTTATTGATAATGTGAGTGCTGATAGCCGTAGGATGAATACTGAAATATACAAGCATCTGTTAGATCCAACCAAAAACTTCAAAATTCCTTTTGATGCACTTTACCTTGCAGCTGGCAACCAATGAATGTTTCAGGGCCAAAAAGTGGAATTTTTTTTGACTGGCCAAGTCAATCACATGACCTGAATCCAATTGAACTTCCTTTTGACTTGCTACAGCAAAAGTGAATGCAAAAAGCTCCCAAAATAAACAGTGACTGTAGGTGGTTCCAATACTGGCCTGGCAGAGCATCACCAGGGAACATACGCAGTGTCTGGTGATGTCTATGAGGCGCAGACTTCAGGCAGTCATCCAATGCATTGCAACCAAATATGAATATGATGACTTCATTTAAGTTTATGTCAATTTAGTTCATTCAAAATATTAATAACATAATGTTAGTTAATAATGTATTAACAAACACTTTTGTTTCTATACAATACTTCTGTGTATAGAAAGGTCTGTCATACCTACACAGATCACATGATATGGGTGTAAATCCCTCAAATTAATGCTGACAGTCTGCACTTTATCCTCATATTCATTATTTCATTCCAAATCCAATGTGTTGAAACACAGAGCCAAAACAACAAAAATTGCATCGCTGCCCAAATACTTACAGACTGGACTCTATGTTTAGCATGTAAGATGCAAGATGCATTTGCACAGAATCAGTCCACATGAATGTTAAGGGCAGGAAAGTGAACTCTGAGGCAGGCGGTATACCCTGCGGTGTTACATTAATGCATTATATTGAATTTTTCTGCAGCCTACTAGGGGTGTCAAGACTTTTAAGTCAGATTCCATTAAACTGATTTTGGACCCACTGCTGACCAATTTTAATGATTCATTTTAATGATTAAAATTTTTCTAAACTGATATCTGTGCTGCTAATTTGATTCAGGTGATAAAAATTTTGACATAACTTTTTACTGGAAAACATTAACCTCTATTTACATATTTACAGCGTATACCGTTAGCTGCCGAAATATTCTAATTAAGTATTCAGTTGGCAACACAGTTGGGGATAAACCATAAGTCTGGGTCAGCTCAGTGGTTTATTCAAGTGTACAGAGAAACAGTATTACAGAGTCAATGTTTTGTCTGAAGAGACAGTCTTTCTGACCACATCTGAAACAATTCTCAGAAGGTCTTAAACAAATATGCAATTGTCACTTCTTACCACTCACTGGTGAGGGAGGTATCTCCACCATCCTTATTCCCCAGAATCTCAAATACTGAAAATGTAGAGCTGGAAGTTTCAACCTTGGTAAGTCATAACTAACAGATTAGCCCACAGGTATGCTTTCCATGTCTATACTCTCGTCTAGCAATCCAGCTGCGCCCTTGGCCTGTGCTACCACAAGCATACATGGTACATAAACATAAAGAATTAGCAAGTATTGACTGAAAAACAGCTAGTAGTACAAACAGCTACCACCCAAATTAACATCATAATAAACTGATCAACAATTTTTTTTTCTCTCATATTTATTTGTTTTATTATTCAGAAGTACAAGGAGTATTCACTTTCAGGTGCCAACTCTAACAATCTTGCAAGGGGTACATTTATCCTTTCAGTGCAATCATGCGTAGTTAACTGAAGAGTTGACTGAAGTGAAAACGAGCATTCACACAGGTGCGCCCATGGCACCAGAGACTACAATCCGGAATCAGTGAATTTAAAGCCTAATAGCACACGTGTCCCAGGGGTTCAAGTGGTAATGGTGAAACATGATGATTGTGAGAATAAAAACCTTGTCACTGGCACAGTAGCGTTTGCCTGCAGGTCACAGCTGAAATCACTGGGGAGATGCTGACTGGACTGGTAGTATGCATATCATCTTACAGCATGTGATATTATCATTCACGTCTGTTTTTCTGTATTTCAGTAACTTGTTTAAATTTCAGGAAATGTGTGGGCGTTTAAAGATGAATACCCCTGACTAAACAGCGCTGCAACAAATATTTATATCATAGTACTTTCCCTTTTTTAACAGATGGAATTAAAAAGACCATTGGCCACAAGGGCAAAAGCAGTTGCTGAAATAATTTTAACAAGCACGTAACCATCCAGATCCACGGCGCAACTCACTTACGCAGACACATTTTAGCTGGCACCACCAAATGCATCCCACAAAACGTCCCTCAGAGGTCGCCTCTGAGTGAGTGAGTGTGAGTGAGTGAGTGACCACAATTTGCCATGCATAGCCCCTTGTTATTAGACATCTCTCATTGCTCCCATTAAGAAAAACAAGATAGTTCCATCAAATTTTTTGGTGATTACAATTGCAAAGTGTTTTCCCTTCGGCACTACACTATTTGTAAGTGGGAAGATTTATTTTCTGTCATGCCATAACGGAACAAAATTACGAAGTGTGATGTGAGCCATGAGTGTGTGACTACAGCAAGCACCCACTGGGGTCTTTTGGCCCATAATCTTGGGCACCTCTTGTTTTCCAGGAGCCATGGTGGGTGGCTGTTTGCTGCAAACATCTCCCATGTGGCTATTTACGTTTCATTTCGAGTCTACAGGGACAGCAGTGGCAAAGCAGTACCTAAATTGAAGGGTAAGAATGAAGCCGAGTGCTCCGTTTATAGAGTGGGTTCTCTGAGACTGCACTAGGCAGATGCTATAAAAGAGGCTCCAAGTCTCATAAATGTCATTGAATTTAAATGCATCTAGCTGAGCTTTTGTCCAAAATCATTGCAGCAGCAGAAGGAACAGCACAGATTTCACATATAGCTTTGCATATTTCTGTTGTTTTAACCTGTATTGATAAAATGCCCCAATGTTCCTCCTCTTTGAAAGGAAAACTGTGCCCCATGCGATGCACCCAAGAATGCAAACATAGGCTATGGCTATAAGAAAGTAGCCCAGATCCACAGTTAAAACCAATAGGAACTAGAGCTAGAACCCTGAACCGCACACCAGGAGCTGTCAGACTTTCCACTTTCACTTCACGTGCATTTAAATTCCCAAGGTCACACCTACTCATCATCAAAGCATTCCAAATGGTAGAGGGGGGATAAAAATTAAAGGTCTAGTGCAATGAAGTGTCCCATGTTCAAATTCTGAGTCAAATTCTATCCATCCCAGTGCTGGTGGTGGCAGGGTGTCTCATGGGGCAATGCACAATTTGTCTCAAAACCGCTCGTTTGTGACTCATCTGCTCAATCAGGGACCTGTGCTAGCTGCGCGACTGTTACAGTTCCCTGGCTCAGAAACTGCACAGCTCAGTTGATTGGCTGGAGAGTGAATCGAAATGGCAGCTGGCTGCATTTGATTCAATGTTCATTCTAAGTGTGTGTTCTAGTGAAATTAACAGCAGATGTTACAGCAATGGAACTGGCTTACAATTATCCAAAAGTGGGTAATAAGAATAATGGGAAGGGAATTCTGCACATCGGTTGCTAAAAGAACGATGTCGCGATGCTGGAAATTTGAGCACAACAGCAAAGAGGGCTGCGTCAACATTGAAGACACTCCAGCCTCTGTCCATTGAGCCACCACAGGCGCTTCAAAGATATCACAGAGTGAGAACACACTGATACCAATCCTCCTAGGCACTCCAGCAGCTGCAGCTGATAAAGCATCACCTTGCTTGCATCTGTCAAGTTAGTAACCAGCAAACAATAATGTGTAGTGCATCCATGTAGCAATCTGATATGTCACCTTTTTGTGAGAAAGGGAATTTGAGATGAACCTGATTTTATGCTGCTGCTTTTAATGACATTCACCATAAAAACTTGAAAAACTGGAACTGGCACAGTTCCTTAACAACTTTGACCTGTTTTGGCCTAGGCGCATCCTTTTAAAGAGAGACGGTCTCCACCCAAATAGAAGGGGGGCCCTGATGCTTTCTGAGAGCATCAGCTGTGCTTGACATGCAAGTGTGATAGGAAATCCATCTTTCAGAACACTGTCTTCTGTACAAGAACTGTTCATAAGCATCATCATTTCCTACCATCAGCCTGTAGAGGCCCACTCACGCTTCAGATCCACCATGGCCAACTTAAACAATTAGGTTTTTATCCACCATTTTCTTTTGATTGCAAACCTGTCTGCCAGGCCTATGACACACTCAATGTCCCAAACACTGAAACTGATTTCATTGCATGTCAGATCCTTAACTGGGAAGACATTTATTATTAATGATTTAATTAGTAAATGTATGCTGATTTTTTGTTTATACTGTCTAGTGGAATAGAATGTTGCAGAGAGGAATTGCAACAGTGTGAACTGTCCCATCTCAGAACTCCTGATGCCGTTGCAAGTGATTCGTCTTGTCTACTGCCGCATGTACTGCTGTGACAGCTAGAATTTCCCTATCGTTACCACTTTTGTCCATTTTCGCTGTATTGACCTAGATATTTGCCAGATGAGTATTGTATCCAACAAGAAAGTAACTGCAAACAAGGAAGTGGAGAAAATTGTTGCTGTGGTCACCATAAACACATGAATGGGTCAGTTTTAGAAAACAAGGGCATTTTGCAGTTAACAGTTGCAGCTTGTCATGTTGTGAATCTTCGGTCTGAACTGGCCTTTAGATTTTAAGATTATATTACATTTTTCCCCTTTGGCTTGGCATTCGGGCTTTGTTCAGCCTAGCAGATAGTTGGGCTAAAAAATGAAATTCCTACCATTACTCCAACACTGTACTGCCTTATCGTTATCGAGTGAGCATACCTGGAGCTTCGTGACAAACCTTTTATTTTATTTTAGATCTGCTTTGAATGCTGCAATGCACTCAGCACTATTTTTAACATTAGCTTCCTGCCTGGCTAAACTGTTTTCTGGTGGTTAAATGGCCAGTTCTTGTTTGATTCAATACTTCCTTATTTTTACCAGAGGAGTGAAAGAGCTAACTTAAGTATTTGCACCATGCGCCCACACAGCAGGGTTGAATTTCAGTTTGTAATAAGCTGAATTTGGGCCATAGTGGGCCTCACCAAACAGTACAATTTCCATAATCTCATATCTTCCATGAATGGTTGCTTAGTGCAATCATTCTCACAAGCTATGTTCACACTTTATTCTGTGAAAAATGGTTAATTTACATTTTATTTATTAAATGCATGCTATATTATTATTACTACTATTACTATTGATGCTGTTGTTGTTGTTTAATTAGTATGACACTGTTTGCTTATATTTTTGTATTTATACAGTATTTCTTATTAACTTAGCACGGTAATTACAGGACCGTATTGACTAATTTATGAGGTATGTACATTACTTTGTTGATTAAGATTGAGACAAAGTCAAACATGGACCCAGCTGAGATCAGTCAGCTTCGCAATGCTCTGGAAAACCAGGAGCAACAACTGGCCACCATGAGCAACTTTTTCAGTCCACCTCCAACAGTATACAGTCCCTCAACATAGCAGTTAAATATTCTTCATCACCTTCCTCACTCCAGTGAAACCTCATCATCCATTGCATCTGGCACCTCACTTTTGGGAAATCCTTATCCTGTCCAACAGGAACCGCATCTACCTCATCTGCTGTGGCATCGACTTGGGGAGATGTTGAAGCTTCCTGAGTCTTCCCTGACCTACAAGCTCTACTCTTCTACCTGCCCATCAGATCACTCCAAAGTGGCATTCATTCATCTTGCTTGGCCTTAGCAGTGTGGGAACACCAGGTGTTCTCTGACATCCAGGTCTTTGCTGAGCAAAATCAGCAGTCTTCAATCATCCAGTGAGCGGATGTGAGAGTGGTTGGAATAAGGAGGCTTTCATCACCATCATTCAGCAAAGCTTGTCAATGATTCTGAAGGATGAACTTACATTGACGGATCCACCCACTAGCTTAGATGAGCTCACTGACCTTGCTATTCACATAGATTGCTGTCTCTGCAAGCATAAGCTTGAGATAGAGAAGCTCTTCCACCTGGTCTCCGGTTCCTCCAGATTTCTACCATCTGTTCGAGCTCCTCCAAGCCTCCCAACCTCATTAGTCGGGCTTCACCTAAGTCTCCTCAAGTTTGCCTGTGTATCCCTTCCCTTCAACAGCTTGGGAAATCTTTCACACCAGGAAAGAGATCAAAGAGATAGGGATAAGTGCTGCCTATATTGTGGTCAGACTGGCTACCTCCATGTCTCATGCCCCGAGCTCCCACGGTCTGCTTCCTGGGCTTCATTGTCTCCAGTGGCAGTCTCCAGATTGATCCTCAGAAGGTCTGAGTGGTCCTGGACTGACCCCAACCCATATCAGTGAAGCAGGTTCAGCACATCTGCAGATTTGCCAGCTTTTACCACTTCTTGCCATCACTAGGGGTTCCACCTGCCTTGGGGAAGGTCTTTGGAGAACTTTCTTTTTTTTTTTAACCTTTTTTATCCAGGGTAGGTTCACTGAGCACGGATGCTCTTTTTCAGCAACGCCCTGCTTCACACTCATACACATTCACACCTGGGAGCTGCCCAGTACAACCACAATCCTCTGTTGATGGCCACTGAGCAGCTCCACTGGAGGGAGAGAATATTTTTTATCCAATTAATTAATTAGGTAGCAAGTTTTTGCGAGAGCCAGATCTGGAATTTTAGCCAGGACACCGGGGAACCCCCTACTCTTTGTGAATAGTGTCATGGGATCTTTAATGACCACAGTGAGTCAGGACCTCGGTTTAACGTTTCATCTGAAAGACGGCATCTCCTACAGCACAGTGTCCCCGTCACTGCACTAGGGCATTGGGGTTTATTTGACCAGAGGGAAGATTGCCCCCTGCTGGCCCACCAACACCATTTCCAGCAGAAACTCAGTATTCCCTGGCGGTCTCCCATCCAAGTACTAACCAAGCCCACACTTGCTTAGCTTCAGGAGCAGAGTGCGTGGTGGTATGGCTGCTGGCTAACTTAGATGGCACTTCCCCTCACCTTGGTACCTGATCTGGCCTGTCCCTGTCCTTCATGGTAGAAGTGGACACCTCTGACATGGGGATAGGAGTGGCTATGTCCTGCCAAGAGAAATTATGACATTGGTAACCCAGAACTTCTGTCAGTCAAACTGGTCCTGGAGGAGCACAGGCATTGGTTGGAGGGTTCCAAGCAGCCCTTCATGGTATGGATGGAGCACAAGAACCTGGCATACCTGCAAGATGCCGAATGCCTCCATTCCTACCTGGTCAGATGGGTTCTGTTCATCAGCTTTTTCTTCTGCTCTGATTTAAAGCACCTCTTGGCAGGTCCTCAGGTGAGCTCACTCCCGGGTGACTGAACACCTGGGAGTCCAGTGAACCCTGGAATTCTAGAGGAGGAGATTTTGGTGGCCCTCTGCTGGGGAGACTGCTCAGCTGGTCATCCAGCATGTTTTAGACTCCTTAGCTTCCCTCAGGACATTGTTTTCAATGGTGACCGCCAGTTTGTCTGAAAAAAGATGTATTATTTTCTGTCAGGTGCCTCTGCTTCTATCAGTTGAGTACATACACTTGTTCAATCTGTGTTGTTTGTATGCTGTATTTTCAATACACTTTTTTCAGTCTGAATACCACTTATTTTTAGCAAAAATCAAATTTCCTATTTTGATACTTTGATATTATGATACTTTTACTGCCAATTATGCATGGATAGAACCCCAATATTTTCAACAAAGTATTATATTTGCATCAAACCTGCCCCATAGCAAAACACATCCCCCCTCCCCCCCCAAAGAAAAAAAATTCACTCAGCTACACCAAGGACTAAACAAACATGGGTTAAAAATATCATCCTTTGTGCACATCCCTTGAGCTGCTCTGTGGTTCAAAATTTCAATCTTCCCTTAAGACAGCTGCACTTGCACTATTGAAGTAGTTTTAACATCCTGAACATATTGTTGCTGTTTTTCTTTTTGTTGGGTTAATTAACACTAGAAAGGCCAGAGCTGATGCCATCAGACGTTTGGACTTGCAAATTAACATAGCAAATGCTAAACCCTCCTCCTTCTACAGCTTTTCCTACATAGCTAGGATTAAAATAGCTGCTTTGTTAGAAATGTCTTTTTTTTTTTAATTGAGTCATTAAATAAATTTTGTTTCATTTTCTTCACAAAACTGCCCTACAGGTGCTAATTCCCAGGTGTAAATGGGTTCCTGTCTCCTCCAGCATGCTATTCATCGATTGAATGGCTGATGCTTTGATACAAATTGCTGGGACAAGCGCTATCAAAACTAATTTCTCACATAAAATTAATTTAATTGCAATCATTGATGATAATGATTTGCTTCAATTATTGACTTCAGAATGGGGATCAATAATTGTGGGCATTGTAGTCATAGAAATGATTTATATGTTTATAACTCCATGGAGATAATGCCTCCAACTTACTTCCAGTTTTTCACTGAAACAGCAACTTAGGATAAACTCTGAATAGACTACATGATGGAAGGGAGAAGCAAGCGGAATTAGTTATGACTGAAGAAACTACTTTTTAAATTACTGCACTACTACATATTTCTTCAACTACTTTCTCCACTTTGTGGTTTGCTTGTTTTGCACACTTTAGCGCTTTTCTGTAATACGCGTTGGCACATTTGCTCTTACCTGTATAACAAAACAAAAAAAGAAGTTAAGAAAAATTAGGAAACTGATACACGTGTGTCCTGTATTATATTTATAAGTTGTATAATAGTTGTATTTTACAAAATATGTATTTTATACATTTTGTATACATAATTTACATTTACAAACCCGAGTAAACACGGGGAAGAAGACAATGAAGAGATTGTATAGCCAGTCAGCTGTAAGGTGTAATGAATAGGTTGCCAAATGAGAATTTGACCAGGACTCTGGGGTTAACACCCTTTCATTCAAAAGAGGTAATGTAATATAGAACAACCACAGTGAGTGAAGGATTCAATAGCTTTCTTTCAAAAGATGGCCTTCCCTTTAGAGCTTGGAAATTGTTGGGCCCATTTCAACTTCTACTGTCATCCCATTGTTCCTGCCATTGCTCTGGGGTGTGGATTTTTGGCTTCTTGTTTCAGAGGAAAGACTGCCCCTTACTGCAGCAATGTGGCCTGCCTAGGAGGTCTCTCATCCAAATATTACATTGCATTACCTTATATTACTGGCCTTTAGCACACAATTATCCAGAGTGACTTACGAAATGTATACTTTTTAAAATAGCGTCAAGTGTAAATGAAGCAAATAAAACAAGTATATGTTTTAGTGTATAAAAACTGATTTGAAGTACCTTGTGCAAAGATACAACATCAATACCATATCTGGGAATCAAACCTGCACCCCTTGGGCTATAAGCACAGTTCCGTAAACAATACTATACTGCCGTCATCTGGGTAAGCTATTAATCAAGCCCAGCAACACTTAACTTCAGCCATTCATCAGAAGGCTACGGGGTGGTATGGCTGCTGAATTGGCTAAATTATAAAACAAATGGAAGTGCTTGCTGAACCAGAACTCTACCTAATTCTATTTGTAAGGGTAGAAAAGCTCAAATGTCAAATCACTCATAAAACCAGATGAGGAATGTGGAACCGCAGCTTATAGATGACCATCTATTTTTCCATTTTCTGACCTACAAGACCAGCTTGAAAATGGACGACCTAAAGTTGTTATAGGCAGGGGTGTTATGCTTATTTTATACCATAGCTAAGTGCAGAACACAGATGTATATTGTATATTATTACAAAGAAATCACTCCAGTTCCATCCTGGCACAGCCCATCATCATTTAAAACCTTTCTAATCTTTTCTGTTGCTGATCTTTTGGTTACAGTTGTCATTGAAAGAAATATATAAACTTCAACAGTGGCCAGATCATTGACTGCTTCATTCTTATAGCTGCTTTAGAACAAGTTACATGTTGATCATGCTGGCCCTTTCTAGTGAAATGTTTTCTCTGTTAATGGATCACATCTAAAATGTGGAACTTGTTACTGTACACTCTCAGAGAAAAGGGTTCTTTGGCATGGCTGATGGTTGTATGTTGAACCATATCCACTTAAAGAAGCCTTTAGAAAAGGCTCTGTCATGGAAATCTCTCTATTAATGGTGGACATTTAACAGAGCGTTGTACATTGAATTTTTATGGATGGCTGTTCTTAGACCCTTTCATAAGGGGTTCTACATGGCACCAAAAAGTATTCCCCAAAAGGCATGCAATACTCCTGCATGCAACAACCCTTTTTTGACACTAACTAAAACCCTACCACATACACAGTGTACTGTATTTAGACTTGTTAGGCTCTGATATTTGAACTGGTTTGTGAGCTTTCAGTTTAGAATTCCATGAGAATAAATATTCATCATTCTGTCATGGAAAAAAAACACTAATGAACGGTCCTTCTCACAAAGCCTATAGAAGTAATAATAAATAATAATGGTTTGCATTTATATTGTGCTTTTTCTCACACTCTCACACTCAGAGCATTTTACAGAGATGAGAAGGAAATTCTCCTCAACCACCACCAATATGTAGCACCCACCTGCACACTGAGAAACAAAGGTAAAGTGAAGGTGCATTTTTGTACAATTGGCCCCTGAAAGTACAATAATGTTTAATAAATACATTTTGCACCACAATGCTCACAACACATCAGCGGAGGTGGAGAGGTAAACAACTTTTTTTTTTTTTTTTTGCCAGTAAAACTAGGGAATGATTAAGTGGCAGATTGACAGAGCCAGGCTGGGAATTTAGCCAGGACACCAGCGAACTCCCTACTTTTTGTGAGATCTTTAATGAATACAGTGAGTCAAGAACTCGGTTTAATGTCTCATCCAAAAGACGGCACCTCCCTCAGCTATGTTTCTCAACCTTGGTCCTGGAGATCCACTGTTTATGCTGGTTTATGTCAATCTCTTGATCAATTATGGTTGTTGAAAATGTGTTTAAGGTCTACCGTAATAGTGTGGTAAAACTTTATTACATTGCAGGTATGGCTTGTTGCCATTTGCTGTCAGTAATCTCAATTCATTTTACACAGATGGTTTCAGGTTCCCACAATCTCAGCAAATGCCACCTGATTTCACTTGTCAGTTTGTAATTGAATCAAGTAAAAATGGAATCTCTTTCAATTGGTATTATTTGTCATATAGTTCATTCTGCTCAGTTAATGAAGGCATAAGTTGGTCTGATCAACTGAAATTCCTGGGATGTGAATATACAGGAAATGTATTTTGTTTTAGGGCATACATAGCTACAGTAGCATAATGTGGCTTTAAATCAACCGTCAATAGACATAAAAAAGTTTAATGAAGATCAATTAATGTGTAATTAGGAATAATTAGCAGCTCATTTCAATACAGAGTTTGTTACTATGGTTGGAACAAAAAACAGTCTTCAGGACTAGGGTTGGAAAAACAGCCCTACAGCACAGTGTCCCAATCACTGCACTGGGGAATATTTTGACCAGAGGGAATACCACTCCCCTACAGGCCCACCAACACCACTTCCAGTATAAACTTGGAAATGATAAACTTCGAAGAAAAGTAGAAAATAATAGTAGAGGAGGAGGTGGGCAGATATTTAATCTATCTGAAAATTAAAGCTTATATTTATCCTTGTATGCCCTCCTATCCAGTGTGAATATTTTTGATTGGCTATTTTATATTTAATAGAAAAGGCCATTTCCTACCAAATCCATTGATATATGATAAACAGCAATAGGTTTTTTGTAAATATTCATTTCACTGCTACACTGCGACACTGTGATCATTAGATTTAAGCATTTGACACATTTTACAGTGTATCAAGCATCAAACCCTGTTCACCAGGGGTGTCAAACTGAATCCCAAAGGGCTGCAGTGTTAGCAGGTTTTTGTGTTTTACTACCTTCTACCACCAAGGCTGATGCCCAGTGGTGTCTGGCTGATCCAGCGTGACAGCATCAATTACAGCACCCTAATATCTTAAATATTATGAAACCATATGTTGCAAAACTATTTTCTTGAAACAAAGAATCAACTTCAACTTTTTTTATTCATAAATTATAGCGGTTTTGTTAAAGACTAAGGGAAAATGTGTCAAACTGTATTACAGGCACACTGATAAATGCGCTCATCAAGGCAAAGCACAAAATAAAAAGTAGTTAAATAGAAAGTGCAATTATAGATTTTCAAAGTAATTTTTTCAGTTATAACAAATTCAGCTTGCTTCTCTCTTCCCCTGCTCCCACTAAATGTAGAGTGCTTTTACATACCTAAGTGCTGTCTCTCTTCTTTAAAGAGTACATTTTTTAAAATTCTAAAAATGCTGTTATTTTAATCTCAACTATTTAGGACAGGTTATGGAAGTAGGGGGATATTACATTTGTGGTGTCTGAGTACTTTGAATTTTAAAGTCCAAACGCCCCAAGGCGTCTGCTCTGGCCTTTCTAGTGTTAAGATCTTGAGAGCTAGGTGAGTGGATTTCTTAGCCAATCAATGACTTACATGAAACACTTGTGCCGAGAACACCCCAAAAATCAGCAGACACTGCGGCCCTCTAGGACTGGAGTTTGAAACCTGTGCTGTACACCATCATCATGTACATTTGCGCTGGGTTTCAGAACCACACCTTTATGTCATGCCATTGATTAAATTGCATGTAGGATAATACACTACATGGTCAAAGGTATGTGGACACCTGACATCGAACATATAATCTAAATTTATATGTATTAATATGGAGTTGGTCTACCCTTTGCCGCTATAACAACCTCCACTCTTCTGGGAAGACTTTATACTAGATGTTGGAGCATTGCTGCAGGAATTTGCTTCCATTCAGCCAGAAGAGTATTAGGGAGGTCGAGCACTGATTGAGCAATTAGGTCTGGCTCGCAGTTGGCTTTCTAATTGATCCCAATGGTGTTGGATGGATTTGAGGTCAGGGCTATGTGCAGGCCAGTCAAGTTCTTCTACACTGATCTCAACGAAACCATTGCTATGCGGACCTGTGCTATGCTGTGTGCATGGGGTCATTCTCATGAAACAGGAAAAGGGCCTTCTTCAAACTGTTGCCACAAAGTGGCACAGAATCATCTAGAATGTCAGGGGCGACATAGCTCAGGAGGTAAGACCGATTGTCCGATTGTCTGGCAATCAGAGGGTTGCCGGTTCAAACCCCGCCCTGGGCATGTCGAAGTGTCCTTGAGCAAGACACCTAACCCCTAACCCCTAACTGCTCTGGCGAATGAGAGGCATCAATTGTAAAGCGCTTTGGATAAAAGCGCTATATAAATGCAGTCCATTTACCATTTACCATTCATTTCATTAAGATTTACCTTCACTGGAATTAGCCTAATCCATGAAAACAGCCCAAGACCAACCAAGGGGTATCCACATACTTTTGGTCATTGTATTATCCTATGTGCAATTTAATCAATGCAACGTTTGCCCATTTTCACACTTATTCATGTACTGAGAATTTTTAACATGAATATATATTACCTGCAAGAGTGAAGTACATTGTTAAATATATTATATTATTGGCATCAAAATCACAGAAAGCCTCAAAGGAAATAATGAATTGCTACTGTACATACCTGCTCATCATTACAGTGGAGTTAAAATGAAAAGGATGAAGATTAAGTACAACACATTTTGTTGATGAAAAAATAACTGCTTTTTCTGTCATTTATTTTAAATTCTGAAACATTTTAATATGTCTATGCACATTAGTGAGGCCAGTGAGACCCTTGAATATCCACTCATTCATTTTACTAGAATACAGTTGTGAGGAAATAATTGCAAATATGTATGGTCTTTGTTCAAAGTGTCTAATTATTCCCCAATTAACTGTCAAAAAGCAAAAAACAGACCGTTGCTTCAAAAAAGGAGAGTGGAAAAAGTCCTTTGTGACTTAGTAAGCACTACCCAATTAGCAGTCAATGATTGAAAGTAAAAATGTATTGCATTTGACAGCAGGGAACGCAACTCATAAATGATTAATAGTCTCTGGTGATATGGCATTATTGTTAGACACATTTTGCCTGCAAATAATACATAATTATTACTTGCTAATTAATCATAAGCAAGCATCACAAATAGATTCACTAGTACTTGCCTTACAAGCCACATACAACCTCTTACAGGGCAGCATAAATACATTATTTAAAACAAAGTGAATAGTTCATAAGGAATGAATAGGAATATCTTTTATTGCATGCACAATGTCATGGATGATTTGTTGAGAATAAACAGTTCAGTGAATATTGAAAAGTTTCCCTATCGACTTTAACAAACAGGCAGCAATGTGGAGTGTTGGTTGAGGCAACTGGATGATTTCTGGGAGTAACACTGACATTGTATTCTTTGAGTCCAGGGTTAGGGGACAGTAGAGGTTTTTCAGGAAATCTCAGGTTGTTCTATTATTCCAACTGTCAAAAAACACATTTTCATTGACTGCTAATATAAATGTAATCTTCCTTTATTTCTACTGCTGTTGTGAAAGGTAAAGGTAAAGAACTGTCAGTGCCTCTATCAGGGGAATCAGGTAGAGTGAGAGGAAAGAATGCTGAAAGAGTAAAACTACTTTACTGAGCTGGAAAAGCAAGTCACAGGTATAAAGACATTATCAAAAGACGGTCTGCAGAGAAGTGCACTGGAGATTTACAATGATCCACTTCAAATATAATGCTCGGCATATATACCAGTCCCATTGTTGTCAGGGACTTTAATGGAAAATGTTTTAGGAACTCTCCTTACTTTTTTAAAAATTATTTTTATTTTGTAATGTGTCAGCATTTGGAATGCCCAGTCAAATAAACCCATTCCACTGCTACATCACTCTTCCAACAGGACAGCGCAGACTAAAATGTATTTCCTTCAATGCAGCCAACCACTGCTTCTGTTCAATCTGCACACTGCCAACTGAGCTGCACAGATGTGGCACATTAGGACAACTGCTGCATGCAAAGTGCTGGAACATGAATAATCAAAGGAGTCATTACTGTATGATAAGAGAGAGGAGACCTGTCAGACTGAAACCCACTTTTCCTGGGGGGCAATATGGCTAATTAAGTGTCACCACGCATGGTGCTACTCAGCCACACAAGTCAAGACAAACTCGGTGTCCAGACATCAGTGCGATAAGGAGCAGCTTTAGCTGGAAGCCAGGTTTCTCCATAATTATGTCACATTTATTCCTAAAAGCTTTTGTGCAATGAACTAAGATGGGTTGATGTGGTGATGTAATGTTGAAATTGACAGTCTATCTAATGCATTTGAGCTTCAGAATTCCTTTCATGCCATCAATTGCACAGAATATGATGATTAACATTTTTTTGAAAAGTATATTTGACCGAGTTCTGATATTTTTCAATAAAACAAACAAAACAGCTTTTTTAAAAAGTGAGAAATATTTTCTATAGCAACTACTACATTTTCTCATTGAAATGCATTATTATTATTGTTATTATTATTATTATTATTATTATTATTATTATTATTATTATTATAGCTGCATAAAAAAATTGTGCAATTTCATCAGATGGAATATACTGCTGCCGGTAGGAATTAATCACCCAGGGGTGTAATAATGTCAGCTCTGATCTTTACAAAACCTTTCACATCCAGCTCTAAGGGGAGTTTAGGATGCCAGCGACCTTTGAAAGAACCCAATTAATCCTCACAAATGATATAGGTGAAAGTAAAACTCCTGCTGGATGTCATGTCATGAATGACAAATTACATCCCATTCATAATTCATTTCACTCTATGATGACTTTCAGCATTTCCACATTCTTATAACTAGCTTGCTGATTTTAGCCTGCTCAGTATTAAAATAATTTCTGCCCATTTGTATGAAGCAGCATCTTACGGATCCCCTAAAGGGACATGAGTGAGGGGAAAAAAAATGTGAATACTTTTGCATTCCCTTGCAAAACTTTTGGGTTCCCTTGCAAAACTTTTGCGTTCCCTGGCAATACTTTTGCGTTCTCTCGCAAAACATTTGCGTTCCCTGGCAATACTTTTGCATTCCCTCACAAAACTTTTGGGTTCCCTCGCAATACTTTTTGGTTCCCTCGCAAAACTTTTGCGAGTTCTTGCAAACAAATATATGTAAATAACAGCACATATATACTTCCGTGCCATTTTGTCATGGTGTCATATTTTCCTGGGAAACTGTAAACATGAAGGAGCAGCTGCATGTGTTTTGCTTTGAACATGATTTTAAATATGAATCTTAGCTAAACTATTGTAAATACGTATGGCCTACACACTGCCATTCCTTTGTCACACAACAGTAAGTAAATGCTGTGTATGTATTGGCTACCTGATGCTATGTCTTGCTTACTAGCAAGATATATTGCTAACAAGCTAGTGAGAGAAATACATAGATCTCTATCTCTTTGAGTGCTGGATGAAATAACAAATATATAAATAACAATATTTTCATTTCCTAACTTTAGTTGCTTAGACTAGCTTTAGGGAGGGAATGAAGCTAGAATGTAGACAGCAAAGAAAAGCACAACAACACAAATCGTAGTTTGTTAACTGTTTTAATTAATTCAAACTCACAGAACGCAAGTGTGTGATGTTAGCATTTATTGGCAATTCTATCAGACCGTATGATTTAGCTAGCACAACCAATACCACTGACCCATAAAATAGATTTTACACTTTTTCAATGGAAAGTTCAAAGTGAAGCTGTTTGATTACAGTCTAGCTAGCTCAGCTGACATCTTTATCTATATTTTAAGCAAAGTTAACAGTAAAAAACAAGCAGCTGGAAGCACAAAACTGTGAACGTTCCAGGAAGCCGCCGGCAGTTCAACAACCAATGATGCCAGATGCCGGAATTAATTCCCCCTAAAAAAGAAACTCTTGAAAATCCCCAATCTTCAATGGGCTCCCATGCAAATTTCTCACACTTACCCCACTTTAAAATCCCCCAACTTTCATTGACCCCCCCTCACATTTTAATGTAAAACTTCCCATAATAAATGTTTTAAAAATCCCCTACATTTACTGGTGTATTCCACAGGCAACTCTGTCATCAATCCTGCTAACCTTGACATACGCGATAGCAAGGAATGTGCATTTATATTCACTCCTGTGTATGTATTAGCGAGTATTAGATATAGAGAGCTAGCAACAGCTATCTTTATTTCTCTCTCTCTCTCTCTCTTAGATCAGTAGCTAGCTAGCTTGGGAGATGGATAGATCGGTAGCAAGCAAGAGATAGAGTTAGCTAGCGTCTTTCACGAAATACATGCACAGAATTTATCTACTCTTGTGTGTGACAGAGGAATGACTGAGTATAGGCTACAATAGTATTTGTAATAGTTTAATTAGCTGTCCCTCTCACTAACTAACACATACACAGGAGTAAATAAACACATATTATGTATTTATGTCCTCCTGTGTGTGACAAAGGACTTACTGAGTGTAGCAAGGTATACATATAGAAGCCCTTGCTAGCCAATATGCATACAGAAGCAGTGGCGTAAGGTAGTTACGATGGGCCCCATTGCACGCTATTATGACGGGCTCTAGTGCACGCTAGTTACTAGTTATGAAGCCCACACACCATTAGGCGTATATATATTTTACCAACAATATGTTGGATTTTACAGTCGAATAAGTAACTTAGGCTATTGTATTGGGAAAGTAGAGAGGTCAAAGAGAAAGCTATCAGAACCATGAATAGCGCTCTGACACGCAGTAACGTAAACAGACGGTCAATCAAATCAACAGGTCAACTAATCAACCAACCATAGCTGTTATTGGGAAGGTATGTAGGTTAAAAAAAAACACACCAGCAGGCGAGTTGCTAGATAACTAGCCTATAAACTTCTGTAAATATGTGTAGCTGACTAGAGCTAACGCTAAGTTTATTTTTGGCATCGATAAACTGTTTCTGCAGTCAGTTTAACCAGTTGCTTGTTACTGTCGCTTCACAGAATGGAGATGCGTTCATCAGCTGATCTCCGTGATTGAAATGTCGGGAGAAATCGTTGTTGCTGGGGATGTAAACTTTCAAAGAAGTAACAATCAAAACATGCACTGATGTGTCATTACTACAATTCAAAATCCTCTATTGATTGGTCAATCAAACACATACTTTTCCCCAGTGTGTGATTCAATGTGTGTCTTCAGGGGAAGGTTGCAAGGTTGCTAAAGTGTTCTATTAGCATGAAGTTCATTCCAGGCATTACCACTGTACTGCGATCTACCGTGCATAATTCCACAGGCAAGCAGTAGTCTAATTCCTCCTCAATCACAATCTAATAACAACTCTCTTTTCTTTGAAAATGTCATACCTTCCTGCCAGTTACATCGGGTTTCATCTCACTTTCATAAAACTTCATTAAGAATATCAGAGGCATACGCAGTGGTACCAGGATATTCAGCTCCTTCATTATTGAATGCTCTGGGCGCAATGTGATTTTTACAGTTCTGTTTGTAATTTGACTCATTGTCAAATTACCCTCTCAGTAATTGTATGTGCTAAGAACAGAAATAATTTATATGATTGTGAAAATGTCCCCCGCACTGGATTTCTCAGCCATGTCTTTTTAGCTGTAGGTGTTACACTATAGTTGTTACATTATCTCTGTACTAGAATACAGTTTCTGTATTTTGTCTCTTCATTTCCATCTCTACTTTCCTTTAAATGATTTCCATATGTGATACTTTGTCCTATTTTACACTAGCTTTAAATAGTTTGATTCCTATTATATTCTTGAATGTCTTTCTCACACATAATCACAGATCTAGTTTTTATTCATATTGTCCTTGCTAACTTTTATGTAATCCTAGATAATTAACTGCCCTTCTCCATCTCTCTCCATTTATTTATTTATTTATGGTTCTTTGCTTTTGTTCAATTAATGTAGCTTAAGCCTCATTGAGGCAGTTTTTTTCTTGTTTGTTTTGGATTAATCTTATTTTATTATTAGTGGGTGACATAGCTCAGGAGGTAAGAGCGGTTGTCTGACAGTCGGAGGGTTTCTGGTTCGATCCTCTGCCCTGGGCGTGTCGAAGTGTCCCTGAGCAAGACACCTAACCCCTAATTGCTCTGGTGAATTTGAAGCATCAATTGTAAAGCGCTTTGGATAAAAGCGCTATATAAATGCAGTCCATTTACCATTTAGAAAGGTAGGTGTCAATCGGGTTGGAACTTCTTGTACTTGCTGTCTCTCGTGGGACTATACACATCAATCAATAAACATTGATACTGCAGGGTAGTTCAAGAGAACATCTCCTCATACCTCCAATCAATCCTCGACCAATACGCACCAAGCAGACCTCTCCACTTTGCAACCTCAAGGCGACTGACTGTTCTCGCCCTGCGTAGTTGCTTCTCCCAGGTCACAAATCGTGTCCTAGCCTCCATTGGTGGAGCAAACTTCCCAAAGTGGTCAGGACATGAGAATCATCATCCATCTTCTATCTTCTTGGCTTCCCTATCCTACTCACCCTGTAGCACTCCCACCTTTGTACTAAAGGTTATAGCATTTAAAATTTATTTTAGGTTATTCTTAGGGCTTGTTACAGTTACAGGTACAGATACAGTGGAATGCATGGATTTAGAATTTGTAGTTTCTTAGTTAGCACAGTTAGCTTGCACAAGTGCTTTATTGATGCTGCATCTTTGCTCACTGGTCAGGGAATTCTGTAAGTCAAGCCTGACACAATTTTTCATATTATATTAGATGAATGAATTAAGTTTCTCCTATATTGGTTAGGCTGTCTGGGTAAGAGCATCTGCTAAATGAATATAATGAAATGTAATGCAATGCAATGGAACATTCCTTTGACACATGTATCTGCATTCTGCTGGTAAACAACAGGCAGGCCAAAGAGAGTTACAGTATTTAAAAACTTCAGGCCACAGTCTAATATTGTTGGCATTTCTCAGACTCCCACAAACTGGATGCATGCAAACTGGCAGTGGCGGGGGGAAGGGACACGACTCCTCGGAAATAATTTTGGGAACAGCTGTCAGGAAAGCAAGATCTTATCTCAGAGGAGCAGCTCCTGTTGTGTCAACCATGAGTCCCAGTGGAAATGCCTAGAGGGAAACATGACACATACCATTTTTGGTCCCATATGTTTTTAAAATCTGCCCCCTCTCCCCACCTCCACTCTCTCTCAGGCTCCTCCAGATTGGCAACTGATATCCTCATCCTAATTTCCTTTCCTTCTTCCTTTTAAATGTTTCTCAGACCATTAATGAGCCTACAAGAGCAAATACAACTGCTGTGCTTCCCAGTGGTAACCCACAATGCTGTTGCAAAGAAGCTTTAATTTCTGAATGTCATTATATCCAGAAATCATCAGGTAGGACTGCGCCTATTTACGCTGTTGGAGTGACAACATTAATTAGGAAAAGTGACACATTTAATTGAGATGTGATCATTTGTTCAGTCCTTACCTAATTATAAACAGACCTCTTCTTCAAGGAAATGTAATGTGTCCTATGCCTGATGTGAAAAAAATGTTAAATGAAAATATTTTTAAGTGATTTGTGTTGCTCAGTTAGTAAAGGATCTTGTAATGCACACAGGTTGTTCTCTATTTCTGCAAGTTAAAGCCGTGGGACAGTGTCGTTAGTAGGCTACAGTCGGAAGCCTACGTTATTGGGACACAATTTGCCTCAACCCTTCAGTGGTAAGATGACTTAACAAATGCTTAGAATTCCTCAGGTTGTTTTGCAGAATGTTCTCCAAATAGAATATATGCTACAGCCTTTAGAATGTTAAGTAGTCAGTGACCCACAGGTGAGAACATTTCAGTACCAATTGTTTTTGCATATGGTGTGTTTGGTATGATTTGAGAGACACACTTTACTATTACAAATGGAAAAACTTTGGAAATATCTAGCCTTTCATAGATTTTTCCTAGTCTGCAAGTATTTTGCAGTCGTAGTTTTTTTCATTTTCTTGAATATCTTCAATATTATATTGATATACATTTGGATGTACTACTTTTCCAAAGGTATGTGGACACCCCTTCTATTTGGTGGCTTTGGCTGTTTCAGCCACATTCATTGCTAACAGGTGCGTAAAATCAAGCATACGGCCACACAGTCTCCATTGACAAACATTGGCAGTAGAATGGGTTGTAATGAAGAGCTCGGTGACAGTGGCAGTGTCATAGGATTCCACCTTTCCAACAAGTCCATTTGTCAAATTTCTGCCGTGCTAGAGCTGCCCCAGTCAACTGTAAGTGCTGTTATTGTGAAGTGGAAATGTATATGAGCAACAGCTCAGCCATGAAGCAGTAGGCCACAGAAACTCACAGAACAGGACCACCAAGTGCTGAAGCGTGTAGCGCGAAAAAATCATCTGTATTTAGTTGCAACACTCACTACCACCTCTGGAAACAATGTCGGCACAAGAACTGCTCTTCAGAAACTTCATGAAATGAGTTTCCATAGTTGTGCAGCCATACACATTTAAGATCACCATGCGTAATGCCAAGTGTTGGCAAGTGGTGCAAAGCACATCACCATTGGACTCTGGGGCAGTGGAAACATGTTCTCTGGAGTGATGAATAATGAATAATTCAGTGTCTGGCAGTTTTACAGCCTAATCTGGGTTTGGCGGGTACAGTATAATGCCAACTGTATTGGCCCGAATAGTGCCAACTGTAAAGTTTTGGGTAGGAGGAAGAATGGTCTGGGGCTGTTCTTCATGGTTTGGACTAGACCCCTTGGTTCCAGGGAAGGGAAATATTAATTCTACAGCATAGAATGATATTCTAAAGAATTGTGTACTTCCAACTTTGTGGCAACAGTTTGGGGAAGGCCCTTTCCTGTTTCAGCATGACAGTGCTCCCGTGCACAAAACAAGGTCCATAAAGAAATGTTTTGCTGAGTTTGGGGAAGAATGTGCATGGCCTGCACAGAGCCCTGACCTCTACTGCATCAAACACCTTTGGGATGAATTGGAATGCTGACTGCTAGCCAAGCCTTACGCCCAACATCAGTGCCCAACTTCACTAATTCTCTTGTTGCTGAATGGAAGCGAATCCCCACAGCCATGATCCAAGACCTACTGGAAAGCCTTCCCAGAAGAGTGGAGGTTGTTACAGCAGCAAAGAGGGGTTCAACTCCATATTAATGCCCATGGCTTTGGAATGAGATGTTGAACAAGTACATATGGGTGTGATGTTCAGGTGCCCACATACTTCTGGAAATGTAGTGTATCCCTGTATCCTAGTTTTATCTTCTGTAATAAATTAACGTGATATGTGAAGTGAAACACTATGGCTGCATTCCAGTAGTTCTTTATTTTCCACATGTATACATTTATGTTCTTTATACAGTTATTCATCAGTTTTTCTGTTGTGAGAGGAATTGAAGCTGATCTGAAAAGACATGGCTTTCAGCTGGAAACTATGCATAACAGCCCTAACTACAGTAAATCACTGTATCAAGTGTTGTTTAGGAACAATGCTGGTGCTCTTCCACAGACATGTTTAAAGCATTACTTATTGGAATAGAAATGCTTCTACCTCCATATAAATAACACAGTGGAGCTTTTCTCCTTTCACCACTGAAATGTATTTTGGGAAATATTCTTAACGCTTAAGTACTCCACAGTTCTTGTAGCCATGGCAGCAATTATTTCTCTCATTTACAGTGCTTTCAGCTCATACAGTGACAGTTTTTAATGGCATTTCAAACTTTTCACCTCTTTTTAAGTTTCTTATAAAATATTTGAAGAAAACATTCCTCCATGCTGAATTAATTACAAAAGACATTGGGGTAAAAACCCCTCATGGTTAGCTGCCAGATGGAAGCCGCATGTGGTTGGTATTGATGTTGTTCAGGAATTTAAGCCGAAAGCTGCAGCTTTTACCAATCTTGGCATTTCAGTGATAACATATGCCATAATGTCATTGCTATTTTAAAGCTCACATTCTGCAAAGGGTGCCGAGTAACTCGTAACCAGCTTTAATGAATGAAAGTAGATTGTCTTCACCCATGAACACAGAGGGGGAATCCACAAATGGGTCATGATGTTATTATAACTGATAATTACCACCAACAAAAAAAGTAAATTGTGCTATACATACATTTTGGGGCAATAATGAGTAATTGTTATGCAAAAGGAGCTCTATGGGGCATGTCTGATTCACAGTGATGATGATAATTTTCCACTCGCAATGAACATTCATTTTTTCAGATGCCCTGAAACCTGGTGATAATGCAGCACAGTAGATTTAAAAGCCATGCAATGTGCAAATTTATCAATAACCAGGGTAGATTTCACAGTTGCGTGAGGAAGCCATCACTAACATTTTAGGCAAGAAAGTTGATCTCCCATTAATCATTTGTCATTACAGGTATACTGGCAATTGTTTGAGGACAGAGATGATATTGAACCATTCCTAATTGAAGTAGCTTATTTAACTGTATGGAGGTGTTTTTTTTTTTTTACAAATCTAATAGCTGCGACAAAATATCATTAACTGAAAATTGCCAAATTCTATAAACTGAGATGGCAAGTTGGTCCAATCAAAAAATTAAAGAGACCCCTTTCCTGGTCATTCAATCAATCTCATTTGTGGTCTATTTTCTAGTCATTAGTATTCCTCCTGCATCCTTTGTGAGCCAAATTAAATATCATCCCTTGTAAAAATGGCAGGCAAGTTTTCTATAAATGTTATTGGATTAACACTTTTAAAACAAGACATACCTGTAAGAAAAAAACTATATTTTTACATTCTTTGTGTATCTTGACACCAAGACCTGTTTTTTGAGTAAATAAAAGTAGTGTGCTTTGACGACTGAGATGAGATGTAAATTAACACAGCAGGGAAGATGACACGGCATGACCCTCGCTCAAAAAATATGTCATGAAGGCTGATCTGATGCGATCTGATGACGAAACATCATGTTCTGCAAACATGATGCCCGTGAACAGTGCTCACTATTTAGGCCCGGATGCAAAATGGCTGCACAGCTGTTGCACAAGAACCAACACAAACTGTGCTGTGAGTATTTTTCTTTGTGTCTCTACCCCAGAGGATATACCTTATCATCTATTGGATTCTCTCTTGGCGCATTTACTGAGGGTGCATGGAGCTGTGCTCTTGAGCATAACCTTTGGCTGTCCTCCTCCTATGCTCAATGGTTATGACAATCTCAATGCCGATGGAAAATATTCTTTTTACTGCATTCACTGCCAATATTTTGTTGAAAGAGCTACAATGGCTGCAACAAGATCTTGTGCAGTGAACGGATTTGAATGCTGTTGGTTGATCTTTACAATGTCAGCTCAAAGCCGAAACTCACATTATTTTCGCCTGTATAATGATATACGCCCACGCACACACAGAAAGAGCATCCTTCCTGCACTGAATTATATAATTGAGTCATCCTCATTTCATGAGACTTTCTGTCAACATTTTCATGTAAATAGAAACCTACACAGCCTGGAAATTAATGGTAGTTCAACCTAGATTTATTATTAAGTATTAACCATAATGTGTGCTCAGAAGCAAGCGAATGCACATCCAAATGAACATACGGTATTTGACATTAATTTCAGCACACGTTTGTATTTATGTCTATAATTGTCTTTTTTTCTGGGGCGACATAGCTCAGGAGGTAAGACCGATTGTCTGGCAGTCGGAGGGTTGCCGGTTCAAACCCCGCCTTGGGCGTGTCGAAGTGTCCTTGAGCAAGACACCTAACCCCTAACTGCTCTGGCGAATGAGAGGCATCAATTGTAAAGTGCTTTGGATAAAAGCACTATATAAATGCAGTCCATTTACCATTCTGCCCCCTTCTGGCTTTTAAAATGTACATTTTTTTTCCAACTGACGCTCACAATCTGTCAAATTCACCCAAATCTTTCAAAAGCCACTGCCAGATCTCCTTAGCCAATACCTTCACATCTCCTGCATGGAAACAGCATGAAATGTAAAAATTAAAAATAAATTACAATAGAAAATGTCAGCTGTGGTGATGCAACCTGTTAAAACACGGTGAGCTTGGCTCACACATTTCATTTGGGGAAAAAAAAAAAAACATCTGGGATAAAATGGTTTTAAAGAGGCAGAATATTAACACATTAATGCATTTGACCTAAAACTGTGTCAGCTCTGAGATAAACCACTCAAAGCCATATATCCATTGCATGTAGCTGGATACTTTACAAATGGCCTCATCACTGAAACACTGAATCTAGTGCAAACACATGATGTAATAACTAATTCTATGTTACTAAGCCATTAAGCCTTAAATTCTTGTGACATGATAATATATAGCTGTGAGTATTATCATCACTACATTATCACTTTTTAATAAAGAATGAGGAGAGAGAGAACTGCAGCTTGAATTTTGTAGCCTCCAATTAAGGACATTTTTCAATTGAGTCATTTGCACACTGCTGGGTAATGGTTTTCCTTTTCTTTATTCACGGATCAGTATGAAGGTAATCAAATAATAATTGAATGCCAACTTGAATTAAGATGGATGAAGGCATCATTTCATTTATTTATTTATTTTTATTATTTTTTTTACAAAATAATTGTGAGTGATGCAAAATAACATGTTGCAATGTAGAAGTACCTTTTGAAGGAACAGATCTGGAACATTAAAAGAAGGCTTTTATTGAGGGTTTCTTTTTCTGTTTTATTTATTTATTTATTTATTTATTTATTTATTTATTCATAACAAAAAAATTCAGAAAGTTAAATAGTTTTAATCATTCTAGAGTCCATATAAATGAATGCTGTGCACCTAAAATTCCAAATTATGCAAAAAAAATTAAAATGTAATTCTTTAATTTGATTGCAACTCAAAGTTCAGGAAAAAACTAAAGCCAGGACAGTTGCTGTAAACCAGAGACTATCTGCCCCTAGACTGCCCCTGGACCAAACTTGGTTCAGAACTTAAGCACTAAATCGTGGTCTGCCAATAGCCCCCTCATTATTATAATTCAGCATTTTAAAAAGGCATTTTAAAAAGGCTCATATTATTGCAAAATCTAGACTTTAAATTTGATGAAATATTTGCTCAACAGGGGGCCGTTTCATGGATATGGAATATAAAAATCCACCCACCTCAGACTATCAAGCAAAGCAGGCAAGTGGAAAAAAGGGGATCAGAAGGTATATTTCCTTCATGCAGCACAGAGCTCCAGTTCCGCTCTAGTCCCACTCTAGTTCCATAAATGCACTGACCCTGGCAGAGGACAGTTCTGTTTGGGCCATGCCAATGGATAGCTACAGTTTGCCTTCACAAACTGTACATAGCAAAAAATCTGTACATAGCAAACTCATAAAAAATTATTGTATGTTTAATTGAAATAAATGAGTGTGTATCAGTGAAATTAAAGTACAAAAATATTTTTACTGTGGTCAAATTGCAGTGTACAAACTATTATATAGCATTGTGAGCCAATCTGCTTAGCAAGCATTTGGCTCAAAGCTATGCATACTTCCCAACCTCAGCTGTAAACCATAAATAAAATCAAACAGTGAAAACATTTCCAGCAGGAATATGTATTAATTGAAGTACAAGAGGTTGGGGCATTTTCCACAAGGGGCCAATAAAAACTGCAGCGAGGCATGTGCTGGAAAATTCATACCACACAAGTATGGCGAAATCATTCCATAAAAATGAATCCATCCATGAGAGAATAGCTGGAACACACATACAATCAGCTGTAGGTCCCCTTGAAAATTAGGGCAGTGAATCCTGTGCTAGGAAAGTGCTAGGGTACTGAATTTGTGTGATTGTCTGGCATGGGGCAGTTCCAGTTCCTTTTCACCCCGTGCTGTCCCTTTTTTCCCAAGTAATGACTTTATTCATTTCCCATCTTTCAGCTTTTTAAGTGCCATTGCAGGGGCAATCCATCATTTCAGAATCCTCAGGTGAGCTGGTAGAGCTGCTGCCATGAATTTCTCAATAGGTGTGGGCTAATATATTGAGTTAACTGAGAGTTATGTAACTACCCGAATTTGGAACAGACTTATCCTACAATTTACAAAAGAAGAAAGCTTTTGCTAAGTGATGATTTCCACACAAAGGACTCTTGGCAATTATTATAATAATTATGTCATGTGTTACTGTGAGCAGTACAATGCTGTTATTCTTCTATGGGCAAAGGCTTTCTGTAATATTAAATAATGATTTTATTATCTATTTTGAAAAAGAATAGCAAAATGAGTTAGTGCCATTCTGTGCCATATCTCTTTGAAAAGATACACCAATGGAAAATTAAAGCCCCTTGACTTTCTCTTTGGTGAAGTAATCACCAGCCTCCAGTGCATGCTAGTGTGTCTGAACAGTGTCTGAGAAAAAGTTAATAAACTAAGCAAACTTGATCTTAGAGAAATTGAGGTTATATTTTTGAAAGATGGATTGAATCCTTTGAAGTGCATTATCACATTATCTGCAAGAACCTGGACACCTCTCAATTAAGTGCAAACTCTTTTCACAGTGTCCCCCATTTGGTCTATTCCATTAACTTCACAAAACATACACTGTAGTATGGTAAATCTGAAAACTTTATAAACACATAAAAAACCCTGCATCACGATTTGTTCTTTTGAGTTAAGTATCCATTATGTTTTCTGTCAAGCAGTTTGATAACTACTGTGATTTAGTCAGGCAAAAAGTTAGCAGTACGGACACCGCTGTTAGACTGTGAATTTTTAAGTAACTGTTAGAGAAGCTGCTAAATCGTGACATCCGTACAGCATAGTAAGTATGAAGAGTGATTCATAGCAGTCAAAATAAGGAAGGGGTTTTGATGGCCAACTTAACATCTAGACTAGACTGTTGCAAATACGGCTGTGCTTTGGGAGAACATATTTGAGAACTCTATCAAGAACTTGTGTGCATAATAATAATAATAATAATAATAATAATAATAATTGTATTATTGAATGTAAATTACACTGCATTTTCAGTATTGGGGCAACAGGTGGCCAAGGCATTATATTTTTGACGGTGCTCGCCTTCCAGCACAAAAACATTTTTGAGACATCCTTAAATTTTCCATTTCACAGGAGATGTAAATACTGTTTGTTTTTGGTGATGTACAGCAGTTCACAGTCTGCCTCTCTCCTCTCAGACAGACAGGGAGGCAGCAAATGTCATTTGAGACAGTGCTCAGTTGCAAAACATCAGATTGGATCAGCATTATGTAAAACGTAGGTTCTCCATAATACAGTGTAATCATGTTTTGTGTTGTTGAAAAGCCGATGTCATGGGGAACAAGTCGGTGTCTCAGCTACAAAGGTTACCCCAGTCTGATATGCTTACAGAGATGGCACAAGCAGGATTCATTGTTGTATTGTTTTGTCATGATTGTGTCTTTATTTGATGACTTGGGATTTTTCCTTTGTATAAAAAGAGACAAGTGCAATGGTTTGGGGAGACTTGTCAACATGGTCTCCTACGCATCACAAGCATATAGCCATACCACTCACATGTTGCACCCTTGTATATTGTCATTATTACTGAACACACTATACAATAAACTGCATTCATTTTAACCCTGGCGTTTCTCTTTGACTCTTACCACTGCATACCTAGCAGTTTTAAGGTACTAACAGAAACATAAAACTCAGGATACCTGCACCCCATAGTCACTCACCTATTCACTGGTGGCATAGCAGGATACACAATTGTATTTATGCAGGCTACACAAGCCGAAGACATGTCTGCATCTAATCTACCAAGTTAGCTAGTGATCCACATAGAAAAACACTACTAATGGACAGCAGTCTCCTCCATCTACTGTATGCATAACTGTTGGCACTGAGAAAATGTTAAAACATTATTTTTGGAGTCAGATAATTGAGATAACAATAAAATGTATCCTGTTCCAGTAGCACCGGGTAAGACTACATGCATTCCTTCTCCAATCAGGTACTTCCGCTGTTTGGTTTGCGGATGGGTTTCCTGCAGTTGGTGACCTTAACGTGACAAGTTTTGGTTTCTTACTGTTGGTGACCTTGATGCGCCATTTGGTGTATCTGAGGCGTTTCTTATAGTGAGAATCATTTTCACATGTGGGAGCAATAGATGTATAGTAGCATAAGGGCCACCATTTGGTTTTCTTGGTATTTTAAGTTTAAAAAATATATATGCATGGGTTATCCAGAACAAACTGCTATGATAAAGTGGTTAGTATAGTGTCAAGCACAAACTGAGTTGAGCTGATCTTTTATGGGCTGGGCTGGACTTGAAAAGTAAAGTCCACTAAGCAAATATGAATGATGAGCAAGGATATAAATGGTGTGATTTGGAATATCGATGGTTCGAATAGCCCATAACTCCATAACGGATGTAAATTTCATTTATTGAATAAATAAATTAAAATTGAAAGGGAGTGGGAAGACGTATTTCATATTGAAGTTCATACTTGTGCCCAATTTCAAAATCTGAAAGAATGAAAGGGGAGAACTGTGTGTATCAGCTGCTGTTTGTTACAGCTGTTAATGATGGAAAGATGAATCAATATATAATCAATAAATGCTGTGCAGTTCACTTTGTCCAAACTGTTAAGGTTTTCACAGAGTGATCACAGAGTGATTTTCAATTAGCATTGTATACTCATTGTAAACAGCCTATATATTGTGCAATCCGATCTGCAAAACTTGTGCATATCTTCTTAGCTGGCTCAATAAAACAATAACAGTGCGCAGACAAACCTATGCTTGAGCCAAATTCCAAAAAAGATCTGCAAAACAAGTCATATAAAATTCAACATAAACTAAACGAATGCATATCTGTCAAAGAAAATAAATTGTTGCACATTTGCTGGATAACATAACATTAAAAGTAAACAAAAATTCTCCCCTGTACACAATACATGTATTTAGCCAGGAACTGAAGTCCACCAAGTTTCTGGCTTGAGTGATGCTTGATGGCATGACAGAATGTTGCCAGTGGAACAAAATGCCCTCTGAGGGAGAACGACAAGCCGACTGGGCTTGTTGAAAAACCAGGGTCAGCCTTGAAACTGCCATTCCTCAACAGCAGCAGCAACTGAAAAACGGAGATGCAAAAAAAGAGGTATAAAAATGGATATAAAATATCCAAATCAAAAAGAATGTTGAGCAAGTGGGGTTAAGGATGGAGGACACTTTGATTGTAAACACAGGACCGCAGCAAAACAAAAATGTTACAGTAAGATATCCTCAAAAGTAATTGTTCTGTTCATTAAAGAGACTTCAAACCGTTTCAAAAATGCTGGCAGCACATGCAGGGTTAACAACAATACAAATTAACACGCCTTGAAAAATGGAACTAATTGTGATGTTAACAGAAATTTCATTAAAAATAATGTGCCAGGATTGTTCAGCATGTTTCTAAGGGCAGTTTCTGAGCAGCCCGCAAGAATCCGCTGGCAGACTGCGTGTAGAAGAACGCGTGATGCAACTGGTACGCTCTGGTATCGCAACTCGTACGCTTCGCTTATGGTAGAATTCCTCATTGCTCCGGTCCTCCAAGTGTACCAAACAGGTAACTTACATCTACTACATACTGATGTAGTTCCACAGTCGACTCGTCGGGTCTTCAAGAAACAAATTTGGCCACATAAAAAATGACGGTACAGTATATAAACACAACGAGATAGTATTGATGTCGCTTCGTTTTGTATTCCCTACAAAATTATATCAAATATTAAAATAATAGTCAACACATCGCCCAGCCCTAGTATACATCAGATAGTATATCACCTCCAAAATTAAACTACTGTATAGGGAGAAAGCAAAAATTTTAAACCAACCCTAAGACAGAAGTCAAAAATGTGTAATGCATAACAAGCACTTTTGTTTGACTAAATCTGAATTGAAAAGTCTGCGTCCATACGGGCGAGTTATGCATTGTTCATGCTTAGATTGCAGACATTTACAGGGAGGTGAGAAAAAGGGAGGTGAGCCTCTGGAACAATAGATTTTAAAAATAATCGGCAGCACTATTGAACTGAAAAACTATTCATAGGGTATCAATCCATTTTTACAAGATTTTAATAAATGTCATCCTGGATTGGAGCTAAACAAGACCCAGGTACAGAGGACTCTCTGAGCTCTATTTACTGAACATGCAGCTTCTCCCGAAGAACCAGTAACTGAGTTTGAGCTTAGGGAAGGCAGCCATTCCCTCAATGAAAGAAAGTCATCTGGATTTGATGGTTTTCACACTGAATAGAGTGCAAAGAATATTGATTTATGGGCCTCCATGTTAACAGAGGCCCACTCAGAAGTGTTGAGTGCAGAGTCTCTACAGTAGCTGACACATACAATGAAGCTTTAATATCTCCGATCAAAAAATATATATATTTTTTTTAAAAACACCCAGGATCAAACAACTACAGCCCATCTGCCTGGCCCTTCAGTTTCGATCGCAGTCTTTTCACACAGGTAACGAGGCTGGGAAAAAGTTCTGGGTTCACGGACTCGATTGATTCGGTGAAGAATAGGATATCAGCCGACAGCCCAAGACAAGCGATGTGTTTCACGTGGGTGAATAACTTACACATACCCGGCACAGAAATCATTTGATTGATTTTTTTTGTACAAATGTCCTTGATAAGTGTTGTTCTTGTTCAGGCTTTATTAAATGGATTAATGGATTGGCACTCAGGTCCTAACACAGGAGCCCTTATGAACTCTATCTCTCTATGCATATGTATCGACAGTGAGCTCCAAAATATTTGGGACAAAGACATATTTTTGATTTGGTTCTGTACTCTACAACTTTAGGTTTGTAATCAAACAATTCACACGTGGTTAAAGTGCACATATTCAGATTTTACTTAAGGATGTTTTTTATACAGTCTGGTTTCACCATGTAGAAATTACAGTGCTTTTTACACAGCCCCTGTTTCAGGGCACCATAATATTTGGGTCATATTGATGTTATATAAATGAAAGCAGTCATCTTCGGCATTTTGTCCATTATCGTTTACATGCAATGACTGCTTAAAGTCTGTGACCAATAGACATCACCAGGTACTGAGTATCTCTAGTGATGCTCTGGCAGGCTTGTACTGCAGCCATCTTCAGCTTCTGCTTGTTTTGGGGGCTAGTTGCCTTAAGTTTTCTCTTTAGAAAATGAATCGCTTGTTCATTTGGATTCAGATCAGGTGAATAACTTGGCCAGTCAAGAGTTTTCCAGTTTTGGGCTTTGCGGTATATTTGGGATCATTGTCTTGCTTTAGGATGAAGTACCATTCATTTATTTTGAGGCCTTTGCTTGAACCTGAGCAGATAAGATACAGTACATCTGTACACTTCTGAATTTATTCTGCTGCTGTTATCAGCAGTTGCATCATCAGTGCATATACACCCCCATCACATTTCACAGATGGTTTGGATCTTGGGCAGTTCCTTTTGGCCTCCACACTTTGCTCTGGCTATCACTCTGATACAATTAAATCTTGGTCTCGTCAATCCACAAGGCCTTTTTTCCAGAGCTTTGCAGGCTCTTTTCCGTACTTCTTTAGCAACCTCCTACAAGGAGAAATCTGTAAAATGAGAAATGGTATGTGAATTTAGTGGTACAGTATCGTTGTGAATGATACTGAATTTCAAGTTTTGACTGCTTTCAAGTTTCTGTGCACCCTCAGACATGCTAAATTAACTACAGTAGAATCCGCTTAATTGCACAAAAGAAGAGTGCCACTCAGGTGGTCGCTATCAATGTGAGTTTCAACAGTAACCACCTACCTTCATAAATTCTTGTGGTTTTGTGTCTTTATAGGGCAATTGTCAGTTTATTTATGCAAAATCTGCTGGCTTTTAATGTATATTTATAGATATACATTAAACATTAAAGACATTATGCAATGTAACTGGACATAATTCCATGAGCGGTTTATGCAAATATGTGATTTTTTTTATTTTTTATAATTTATTAATGGGAAATGGTTCAGAATTTGGCACTTCTGTGCAAATATGCAATAATTCGTTATGCAATTGAGTGGATTCTACTGTATCAACCTATACTGTTTTTACATATATGTGCAGATTGAACTGAGAAATAAAATTCTGAAAAGTCTATAATGTTGTGTAGGATAAAAGGAACACCAGTATCAAAAAGGATGGTGCAAGCATTCAAGTGAATATATTCATAAACTCATAAAATAATTTACTGTAAGCTGGTATTTGTGCGGATTAAAAGGTTCATTAATATTCTACCCTAAGTTTTGAGCGACAAAAATGCAATGCATTTCAAGACATTACAATTCCAAATACCACTATTTCTGTAGAATGACCACCTTACAGTGTGTAAATCCTTCAGTAGGCTATATCTTTCCTCCAATTCTAGTACTTACTATATGTAACCCTTCAATTAATATTTTAATTGTTCCATTTTTTTTATTTTTGTCATGCATTTAATTTTTTATGGCCTGCATCACAATACGTTGTGGTGGTCTCTAGAGGATCAGAACTTTACATTGTAGCTAAATATATGGAGTCAACACATCGAGTTGACAGTGGCAGTAGAGCCAGACCAACCGCTGTTGCTGTCACACAAAGTCACCACCTAAGCCCTAATTTGAGCCAGGAAAAACACTGAAACTGTAACCCAGCCATAACAATTTCAAATGACAATTTTGACATGAATTTAAAATGTGTCTTTGGAGACAATACTGCTATTCTGTGAAGTCCCATGGCCAAAAAGGAGGAACACAGAACATTGGTACTCTTGTCAGCATGCCAGGCGTCAAGGGTACTGACTGACACAGTCCTGCCAAAATAAGACACCACCTGTCAATCAATATCTGACATTCAAAAATAAGCTAACATTTGCAATGCCGTGAATGATATCAATGAATCACTGAAGCAGCTTGCTAATCAACCATTGGCCAATATTGTGCTTTGAAAGTCATTCAGCAGGCTAATTAGCTAAATTTTCAGGCCTGTGCTTTGAATATAGTACACAAAGACAATGGGGACCTTCAAGGGTAGGTAAATTGCTGTATGATCTCACATCTGAACGGGATGGAGTTCAGAGAAGCAGTGCAGGCATGAGGTCATCAGGAATTAGAGTCCTGCAGCGGGATGCCATGTTTGATGACCATGTTATGGAGCACGTTATGAGCTGTGATGATGTGGCTCATTTCAGGCTGGTGCTGCAGTCTTCCCCATGTGTCAGGCAAGCACAACCGCCAACATTTCTGCTGGCCTATTGTGTGCTCCACGGTGCATCTTGAGTGTGCCTTTTCTAGTGATATACTTGAATTCATTTCGTGATGATGACAGCATCTTTGGCTGTGGTTAATAGAAAATCGGTAGATTTATTGGTAGATTCTAGATGAACAACTTTGCCTCAGAAACCAACATTGTCCACCATTTTGATTTTAAATTTTCAGTGTACCATAATGTTTCAGTAATGTTAATGGTGCAATTGTTTCCTTAGTGCAGGCAGAAGATAGCTTTCAGTATTTAGTCTTGATTCTAGGTTTGTGATTGCCTTTGGAGTCTGTTATTGGTCTTTGTCTATATGATGACCAGAGTTGTGCCAGTGGAAGCCAAAAAAGCCATTATGAGGCTAAGAAATAACAACAACAAAAAAACAAAGACATAGGCCAAACATTAGGCTAACCAAAATGAACTGTTTCGAACATGATAAGGAAGAAAGAACTTACTGATGAGCCCAGTAATCCCGAAGGGCCTGGTAGGCTAAGGAAGACCTCAACAGTTGATGAGCGAAGAATTCTCCATAATGAAGAAAAAACCCCAAACACCTGTCCGACAGATCAGAAACACTCTTCAGTAGGCATGCATGGATGACTGTGACCAATGTCCACAGAAGACTTCACAAACAGAACTACAGAGGCTGCACTGCAAGATGCAAACCAATAGTTAGCCCCAAAAAAGGATGGCCAGGTTTCAGTTTGCTAAGAAGTACTTATAAGAGTCTGCGGACTTCTGGAAAAAGATCTTTTGGACCGACGAGACCAAGAGAGCAAAGTGTGGAGGCCAAAAGGAACTAAAGGTCCAAAGGAGCATATGTATATTTGTCCCAAACATTATCAAGCTCACTGTATATCAAAATCTAAATGCAAAAGCTTTGAAGTTCAGTCATTCGCTACCAGTCATTTACCAGAGTTAGGTTCAAAGTCACATGGCCCCCTTCTAGCTCCCCAGTGGCAGAACAAACTCCCCATTCAGTGGTGATGGCTTAATATTGACAAGCGACTAGATGATATGCAGAAGTGACAAGACCTTAGCCCGGTATAAAAACAGAAAAGACTGTCAGAATGGTGCCAGGGGTACATCCTGATGCTGTTCAACAAAAATGTTTGATTAAATGTATGGCTTTTTTCACTCTACCGCTTTCTCCTGAGCATTAAAATATATTTGTTTTCACTTTAAGAGTGCAAAGGCATTCCCTGTACACTTAACCCTGAAGACTGTACCACATCATTTTCTACTAGCATGCAGGATAATATCCTAAAATACTCCTGCAATCTGTCTAGTGAATCAAAATACATGGATAGCATCCTGTTTGTCCACCAAGAAGAGGAGAAAAATTTTGGCCTCATCGAAGGTACGCAGGCATGCCTGTTGACAGGTGAATTTTAAAGCAAATTTTCAAAGGGCCTTGCTTGGAAGAGCTTGGCAACATTTCTGGGTGCTGCAATTAAACTGGATGGAATGCAATACGTAAGAATTGTTTTTAGCTCCAATTGCTTGTCAGGAAATTGGCTCTTAAGCCATTTTAGGCCCAGTAGGAAAACCAAACAGTTTTTATTTCTACTATCTGCAGAATCTCCAAAGCCACTTTATAATGCTTTGAAAACGAATGTTTCAAAAGAATTTTGTGACAATGCCCTGTGGACAACAATCCCA
The DNA here is from genome assembly GCF_018555375.3 of Anguilla rostrata. Taxonomy (NCBI): domain Eukaryota; kingdom Metazoa; phylum Chordata; class Actinopteri; order Anguilliformes; family Anguillidae; genus Anguilla; species Anguilla rostrata. Next base: position 39,156,717 of record NC_057940.1, on the reverse strand, counting down.
TGACAACTTGCAGAGCAGTTGAAGAAGCAATTAGTTTCATCTCACCTAGCCCTGCTTTTTCTTTTCACCTATAGAAAGGGAGCTCATAAGAGTCAGCTGCCTCAGGTCTCTACCAAGAAAAGCAAGGTAAATTGAAACTCATTGCCAAGACTTCCAGATATTTGCAAGTTGCGAACTGACAGTGTAAGCACTGAAAACAATGTACAAACAGCTTTGCAGGGAGTCAATATTGCAGTCATAGAATGGTATAGCACACACAGATGGGGGGGTGGGATGACAGTGTGAACACAGACCCGCTAGGGTACCTTCATGGACCCTCTGTTCAGTCTGTTTAGTCCATCAACAGTTAATGTGACATCATGCAATCATGGCATAGAAAGGTTCAGCCCGCACATGTACTCTGAGGCATTACTACTTTACTACTTGTGGGGGGGGATTACAAGCCAAACCAACAAATTTCACTAAAGTGTTCAAAGGGGGGGTGGGGGGGGCTATGGTGACTACTTTTCCTGTTTTCCTGTAATCATCTTCTGTGTCAAAGTTCAGGTTCTTCATTATCACTTTACAAATATTTCAAACCCAAAGCCCATCTGCCTGCTCAGAGCATCTTCTTGCTTTGGCTTTGCTGTTACTTCCACTGAATGCTAAAATCAATTATCTACTACTGCCATTCATCAAAATACAGTAAGTTATATTACGGAGGCATATCTGAGACCTGGTAAACATTTCCCATACTGAAGATTCCACCTGTCAACCAAAATATACACATTTCTCCTTGATTGTAACATGCCAATACTAAAAACCAGTAAGGCTTGCACAGACACAAACAAAGCAAATATATATGACAACCAGGCCACAAGACTCTCTAAGACCTGTTTTGGACACATTTCTCCTACTTAAGACAAAGCTTAATGTTTTAAAAAAAAATGTCCTCATCATAGAGGACACCATAGATATGACTGAATGTCAGACAGAGTTTGTGCAAAAGCTCTGTAGAAACCTGATCTCATTTGAAAAACATATTTCAATTCAATTATTTCAATCACAGTAATATAAATATGAAAAGGAAGGTCACATTCTTCGCACAAGCCCAGTTTGTATTTTTATGAACAGATAAATGGGCGCAGAAATGCCAATCAAAGTTAGTCTCATGTAAAAATTAATAACTGGCTCTATGATCATTAACAGATGTTGAATTTGGCATGATTACTGCATAGTATTCCCTTTGGGCAAAAAGTAGGTGAGGATCATATTCAGTTATAAATCTGCAATGCTGGAATATAAAGTTTATATTTGCAATTTCCATTACTTTTTCATCCATTGTTATACATAATGTCATCACATTTCAAATAAAAAAACAATTCATATCAGGCATTTTCACAAATTAAACTTGGTATTCAACATTTGTGAACCCTGCTGAAAATTCCATCTTAAACCAGTCTAAGATGGTCAAGCTGGTTTAAGATGCATTTTTAACACTTTCAGGAGACCAGGCTATATATGGTTGACCAGGCTATATAGTCAGGTAGTCCACTAGTTTTACCAACAGCATACTCTAAGAGCTTAACCAGCTTTAACCAGCTTTGTTCAGCTAGAGACCAGCTTTGACCTGCCACAGACCAGCTATGACCAGCTAGAAGTGTTGAAGGCACATCTTAAACCAGCTGAGAATCCCAGTTGGTCTTAGCTAAAATACATTTTTCTTTTACACTATCTAGGAAAATTAAAGTTGCGTTTAAAACAGACATGGTTGGACCATATATGTGACAAACACAACTCTGGTCTTAAAGCAACTACCATTCAATTACCAAAAGTTCAAATGTAAACAGATATCAGATATTTATATGAAAAACAGAGGAGCAGAAGATCTCTCTGCTGGCTCTCAAATCATGGTAGAGGGATTCTTTTATTTATTTTTTTACATCTAGCATGGAAGGAATAAGCAGGGTTTGATAATGGATGGCTGGATGGATGCCACCACATTTGGTAGCCCATTACTACTGAATTGTAAACAGAATTGTAAACACTGTATGCCGCTGTCATAAAAATACAATCAGCACACACAGTCCGCACATTCCTAGCCCATCCTTATGTACAGTTATCAAGCACCAGAAGTACAGAGTTTCTGATACTGCCCACAGCTTTTGCCTCACCTCCCTCTTTGTCACCATTACTTTAATCAACAGAATTAACCAGGAGTGTGCTTTTTATATGAATATATAGTGACTGCATAATTCTGCAATCACTTAACATGCATGCTCTTGAACCCAAAGCTTGTTAAATATGAAAATTTGTGAATGTAATCAAGGAGTTCCAAAACTGTTTATGCTTTAAATGTGACAACTTTCAGATTTACTGGGACTAGTTAATTCCATTTTGTCAGTACACAGTACCATTATTTTTGTTTAAGTCATATAAAGCAACTTTGAACTGAACTGAGTAAAACCAATGTAATGATTACAAAGAATTCTTTTTGATTTTAACAATGGATGCTCAATCAAGTGCACAAACTTGGTTGAGTGGGAGATGCTGCTTATTTTAATTTTGCTCCTTAAAATATCCTAAATGCCCGAATGAAAATGCGCTTAGTAAGATGTGTGTTTATGTGTGTGCCTGGGTCTGTTGTTTCTGAGAAGCCATATTTTCATTTGGGGATTTGGGCGATTGAGATGCAGAAACAAAACCCTTTTGAAAGCGTACGCTGCTGACTACTTTACAGTTAAAGTCGCCCATGCCTCGTAGCACTGAATAATGGGGTTTTATAAAGAATACCGCGACAGAATGGGAACTCTGGGTATACTCATATTTTCCATCTGTAGGTGTGGGTTGGGACAAGATAATAATATTCAGTGCAACTCAGCACAGACCACCCATTTTGGAGTTAAGCGACTGTATCAAGTGAGGATGCACGTCCCTCGGATGCACATAAGTCTCGTATAGCTGGGGGTGTGTAAAAAGCACATAAGTTCCGCAAGTCAAGATTGGGCCTCTGTGAGCAACTATGAAGAACTCATGCAGATGCAATCTGAGTGACCCGAGTCCATTTAGACCTCTACCAGGACTCACTCAGTGAGCAAAGTGAAACTAAAAAAAAAGAAGAAATTATGCTCTCTTTATTCAGCTAATAACACAGCCCAGACGCAAATTAGCATGTGTCTGGGCTACGGCACTCAGCTACTGCTCAGAGAACATGTCGCTTCAGAGGCCCAAAGTTATAAAGCTTAAGTTAATTTAATTTAATATAAATTAACATATAACCGTTGAAAACTGGCAGCACATTAATTAAAAAAAAAAAAACAGAAGACATTGTGCTTCGGGTCCCTTCCAGAATGATGGTACCGATGACAGCCCTCCTGCCATGACATGTAGACAAGCCCGTGACAACACCAGGCCTCCAGACTGCCTCGCTCTCTACTCGATGTTGAGCGAATCAAGGGCAACCCGTGTGAGCTCACTGCCTACACACAAGTAGACGTTATTGTCACCATATGCACATCTCATATGGAGTGGTTAATATGCAGCATCAGACTCACAGATGAAAGAGTTTAGATGAGATACTTGCGAACCACAGACAAAACAGCATGCCATTAGCACATAACAACATAAGAACATTATGGAGAGTAGAACAAGCCTTTTGGCTAATCCCAGCATATCATTTCGTATATCTAAAACAATAAGTTTACTCATTAGGAAAAAAGGTACTCATGTATAACTGCGGGGTAAAAAGGAGAACTCATTCTCATCCATTGTTTCTTAAGTAAAAACAGCAATGCCTGCATTGCCCATGTACACATCCAAGTCTCTGCTCAATTTTAGCATTATTTGTGTATTTTCACACTCTCTTCCCCAGGTATTCATTTTCACAATCAATCATTCTGAAATACTCAGGTCACAGTAATGAAGGATCAGCAACATTTGTGTACATGTCACTCAACCGCAAGATCTGAGATCTTTTGGAAAATCACTTCTTAAAGTACGATGGGGATATCTCTGGAAAATGATCAGGAGTGTATGTCATTCATGTATATTTTAGCAGAAATGTTAGGTACCACAAGGACTTTTTGTCATTTAATTCAGACTGAAGTGATCCCCCAACTGATCTGCAACTAAAGTCTCTTTAAAATTACTTTATTGCACATAAAACTTCAGAGCACTAATACTGTTCCATTTACATTAACATCAGTGCTCTTGGGGAACCTGTGAGTCAAAACATTTATGTCTGTTGGACCTTGAAATTATATATCAGGAGGAACATGAGATTTTGTTCTAGAGAATATTCCTTGCTAAACACTAAATTTACTTTCTATGAGCCCCAGTGGTCTAAAAATGCTTCACCTTGAAAATCTAATAATTTCTCCAGTATATGGTGTGTTTAATTGAAATATAATAGGCTGTAATCAAGCGTGAAATTTATTAAGAATATTAATGAATTAAAAACCCGACTTCCTTTGCTATCCAGTGTGGTATTCAACAACAGCAAGCAAGGATTTCTTCCTGCCATCATATATATATCAGTATGCATTGCCTGTGGGCACTCTTGACATCACTAACACATAATCTTTTGAAATTGGCTGTTTTTGCATGGTGTTGCCTCTGGAATTAATCAACATCCTCCTGAACTGAAGTGTTGCTCTCAGACCATGTAACAAACTTACAAAATAAAACGCAGACAAAAAAAATGTTCAATAACTAGGGCCACCAGTTTGCCTCCCCTCGCATGGTACTTCAGTCCTCCGTCAGCTAGAGGTCAGAATAGCCTCTTTTTCAAGCCCCTTCTCAAGCAATTATCCCATTTGCACCATCTCAATAATCTAAATTGATCATTTAAATTGCCACTGATTAAGCACAGACGATGACTGACAGCGATGTGTACAAGCAATTTGCACGTTAAATTCAGTTTGATTACTTACTACCTTGGACATGCTTTAGTATATTTAAGGTTTGTGCAAGGGAATAAAAAATCTTTTAGAAGCAGTGGGAAATGGCCACATTAAAAAATGAGAGCAGTTATATAACATTTAACTTGCAATAAAAAGTTACATTAAAAATTAATTCATGATTCAACTAATTAACTAATCATGGCCTTTAATCAAGACTTTTAGTAGAAGTGTCTAAATGCTGGGCTAAAACAAAAGGGTGCACCCACAGCCTTTTTTGGATGAGACTGGACACTCCTGTTTTGTATGGTTTCATTTTTCTTCTTACTGTAGCAAAAAAACTCAATACTGGTCCTGGAGTTACAGAAATTCTGCTGGCTTTTGTTTTTTCCCATAAGATCAGTGACAGATTCAGACCCAAGAAACCAGGTGACCTGAGTCAGCTGTGTAATAAACTGCTTTAGCTGATCAAATTGCTGTGCTAATCAAGTGCTGAGTCACAGCTAAAGCCAGCAGACCCTGCAGCGCTCCAGGACCAGGAGTGACTGGCTCAAAGACATGCTTTCAATGTTCATTTTCCTTCCTGTCTCTCCCCATATTAGATCAGCTAATTGTTTTTTTAATTGTCTCAATTAGACACTCAATTGTATGACTAGTCACTCAACTGTGCTTTTGGAGTGCCTGTGGGGACCCCTGGAGGATAACCATTGAAATACAAGTTTAAATCTGTGCAGGTGACATGGTGGAGATAAACTGATGGCCCATTCAACTCATGGATTTGTTTTGTATTTAAAATATATCTTTTTGTTTAAGAAGCTAGCTCATTGTGTCTTTATATGGACTGTTGAAAAAAACATTAAGATCTTGAAAGATCAGCAATTTCAGCAAAGTAGAATGTATACATTTCAAAGGTGTAGACTGTCAAGCATCGATAGGGTGGGGTGTACCTGTTTGTTCGAGCCTTGTTATAACAACATATCAGCAAACCAATGAGCTAGTTAAATAATACAAATTCATTTTTCACAGAACCCTGATATTATTATTGGTCCACGGGAGAGGCGAATTGGTCTCAGCTGCACCGGCTGGAGGGGAGAGCACACGCACCTGGGTTGCGTTAGCTAATCAGCCCAGGTGCTTAAAGGTGTGCTGCTCTTCACAGTGCGGAGCTGAGACTGGGAGCTAGCGCCGAGAGCACAGTTATGATTTTTGGTTCATTTTATTTTGAGCACTAAAAAGAAAGGAATACTCAGCTGTAATGCTGGGGGAGCTGGACCTGGCCAGGAAGGGGGATCAGCTACAGAGCAGGGAACTGAAAGTTGCTGCTCTGTTTTACTTTCTTTTATCTTTGTTATTTTAGCATGTTTAAGTTTGTTTTTGCCCAGAACCGGTGAGGGGGAAGGGTGAAGGTGTTTGTTTATTTTATTTCATGTTTGTGTGGGTGTGCTCTCTCTCTCCATGCGACAGACAACTGTCTTGCCCGGCACCGCTGCATCTCCCTCCCCAGGGTGTCACACTTGGCGTGTGACATAACCATGCCCACAAGTGTGTGTTCTCATGGACGAGTAGTGAGAGCCCATACTTTTAGAATCACTGATCTAGCTTTGGGAAAACATTGATGTGTGATAGATGCTGACAGGAAAATCAATCACAAGGTGTGTGATCAGTTTTAAACCAGTTTTAACAACCACGCGGGCCACAGGACACACAATAACATGATTCGGTAGGCAATGAATTTGCACGTAGTTACACAGAAAGCCAGAATCACAGTGAATGGACATCGGGCTGAAATACAGTACTAAAAGCACACCAGAGTAAAAACATGTGCCTTACTATGTCAGTTATCCAGAAGAGCAACATAACTGCATCACACTACACTAAGCACTGTTCCCAATAATAATCTATAAAAGCAATGTTAAATTATATCACAGTGCTCACATGGTACCTGCTGTGATTTGTTAAAGGAAAACTTAATGTGAATTTGAGGCTATGGGGATGGAAGGAGTGAAACCAGTTTTTTAATTTTTTTTAAAAAATATTGCTGCAGAGGAACAAGACGCAGTCAACCACTAAATCAAAGTTTCATATCATAGAGCCCTTTGGTGCTTGATATACTGTTTTGGCTTTTGAGTTTTGAAAACGGCATCAATAGTTCATATTTTATAAAGTATTTCTGCTTCTAGGTTACTGTTAGAAGTGGTGGTGCAGGCATTTTACCATCGTGAATTATTCAGAAACCAAAACTACTGCGTAACCAGTGCTGGGAGTTGGGCTTACGAGGGAGGCAGGTTTATTGAACCCTGTGATAAATGGCCAGAGAATGAGCTTTCAATCACTGCCATGTTTGAACCAATCAAAAGGATTGGCTCGCTACAGCTCTCTGGTTCAATGTTATTTTTTTCAAACCATCAAATAAAATACCGCCACTGAATTCGATTTATAATTATTTATAGTGATTAACATTCATGCTGGGGATAAATGTTTTTAATTTACTTGCATTTCAAACAGCTCAGTTTGGTAGTGGCTCTTGAATTCGAATAAATCAGGCTAGCTCAACTTTGTGATACGTCACAAGCGGTTTTGGCAAGATAATTTCAAGATCTGCAAACACTGCAGGTGCATTGCACAAAACCACACAACTGGGGCACATTGTGGTACCTGGACTATTAGCCAAGTATGACAATGCTTGCTTCAGAACCTTAAAGTAATTTTGCTAGATTTTAAGAGTTCTTCACATTATTTTGGGCTGATGTTTTGTTTTTTGTTATTTTGCTCCAAAAAATAGTTACTTCAGTTTGACGAGATATTTTCTGCATTTTTCCGTACAGTTTTAAAATGCGCTGGATAGTTACTTTGGCAGTTATTTTGATTCAAGACGCAGTATGTTCACTCTGAGGTGGCATGACATGAAACGGCTTCAAAATGGCCAACATCAGCATCAGTTAGTGCTGCATTGTGTAACTGAATTAATATCTGGCATTCTTAATGTGAACAGACATCACTATATAACATTATCAATTAAATTAAGCATACATTTAATAAATAAAATTTAAATGAACAACCTCTATCTGTACGTCTTTATCAGGAATGCTGCAAAGTTTTTTTTGGGCCTATTTAGGACTTAATGGACAAACAGACATGAATGTGGAAGTGGGAGTCAGACCACAAAGCATGGATTACATAAACAACAATGTAACAAGACTGGAAAATACACGACGCATTCTGATTGGCCAGTCATTTGCACATTTGCCATACCTTCAAATCAATAAAATAACCATAACCCTAACCCTAACCCTAACCCCTAGTATGCTGCACAACCGAGTTCCATCAAAATACCAAAGTTTATTTGAAAACACTTCTTTTTGATCTATGACAGTGTATGCCCTAGCAATGGCCAACTGTCTTGGCAGGGCCACAATAGAGTCCATTGTGTTTAAGAGCAAAGCCTTTCAATTAATTCTAGCAAGCCTGTGCTTGACATGGCACAGTAGCTCCTGCCATTGTGGGGTTCAACATGTCTCCTCTTATGATCATTCCTTTCTGACCCATAAAACAATTTATCTGATTCAGCCGCCCGGATGGCTCTCACCTCTTAGTTTCTAACCAAGATTCTTTTCATTCTGCAGAATGGGTTTTTATGAGTAACTGCCATTCCCTGAATGAAAGTCAAATTATTGTATTAATGAAAGTCTTTGATCTGTATCTACTTTTACTTTAACAGATACTGGAAGAATGAGATAAAGGGAAGTAAAGACAAAAAAAGATAATTGTCGCATGAGTATTCCATTGAAATGAAATGGTTATATTACATTTTAGGGTTGATATCGTACTAGAGACAAGGTTAGTAGTCTGTTCCACTCTGAAATATGGCTGTCCTTTCTTTATTAGGAGGATGGCAATGGCACCATTCTGAAATTCCGAGAGTGTGAGTGTAGGCTCAAATTTATGGTAGTAATTCTCAGCTGGCTACATTGCTTGTCCTGAAAAGACTGGGATGGAAGCAGAGCAAATCTTTTGAATAGACAGAAAATTCAAATGTATCCATAATTATCTTTTTAATCGTCTTCTGCATGGATGCGTGCTGTCTGATGAAAGATGTGGTTTCCACCTGAAGGACAATAAATAAAACATATAATTATGAATCACATTCAGAAACAGGTCATTTTTCATTAAAGATAAACATTGTTTTCATCTGAGAGTTATGTATTCTTGTGTTTCAGAAATGTATCTCTTTTCAAGATCTAGTGAATTTATTTATTTATTTATTTATTTGTGTGAAGTATTTCATATATCCTTTTGGCTGAGAGAACTTCATTTGATCTGTTTCCATAGATACCAACATCCATTTCATAAACAAGTGGAAAATTCAGACCAATTCCCTTTGGAATATATTTCCTTTTGGAGAGAAGTGGGTTCTTTTTATCTTTATCAAAAAAAACTTATATATTCAAATTATTTTTCTGATGACATTTGGTAGGATAAAGAAAACACTGTTCCAGTATTTTAGGTAATTATACTAATATTAATATTAATAATATTAATATAATAACTAAAATCTGGGGGGATACGAGACCAGCAGTGCATACAAATTAGAATTATAATATTTGTTCAATATTTCTATGAAATATCAGCACCACCCCGTCTTTCTGGTCAGATGGCATACAATCCAGGTTACTGCTAGAAGCCTTTTACCATCCTGAATTATTTAGAAAGCAAACTATGGTATAATGATGGAGAAACTATGCTGGGAGATGGGCGTATGGGGAGGGAGGCTTCTTGAACCCTGTAATAATAAATGGGGTGAGGATGAACTTTCAATCGCTGACATGTTTAGACCAGTCAAAAGGCATGTCTTACTACAGCGCTCTGGTTCAACTTTCTTTTCAAAGCATCAGATAAAATGCAGCCACTTTACAATCAATTTATATTGATTCATAGTGATTAACATTCAGGCTGGGAATAAATGTTTTTTAATTTACCTGTATTACAAACAGCCCAGTATAGCAGTTTTTTTGAATCCAAGTAAAGCAGGCTAGCTCAATGCTGTTACACGTCACAAGAAGTCTAGGCAAGATCATTTCATGATGTTTCACCTTCAGGATTGTTCTCAAGGCTAGATGCTCAGCCTTGTGGTGTGTATGCTGAGAGAATTTTAAAATACCGCATTTAGTTGATGCAACAAGTTGGCACGTTCTATTCACTATTCCATGATTCTGAACACAAAAAAGAAAAAGAAAAGAAAAGCTGCAAAACCACAGCTGGAGGACATTCTGATATCTGGACAACTAGCCGGGTATAACAATGCTTGTTTCAGAACCTTAAAGATTGTAAGAGTCATTTTCTGCAGGGCTGAGATTTTTTCCAAGAAATAAATTAGCTTTAATTTGGACACATACAGTATTTTATGAATTTTTCTGTACAGTTTTAAAGTGCAATGGACGGTTACTTTGATCAGTTCTTTTGAAGCACTCTAAAATTTGCATATCATAATTTCAGGGCTACTTCCTAGTTTATTGAAAATGAGACAGACATGAATTCACCATCAAGGAAACCTGTCATCCCATTCAAAACCCATTCACTTCAACATATTTATCCAGAAACACTACAGAATAGTGATGTTGCAATACAGCAAGGTTTTAAATATATTGGCAAATACTGGCTCAGTTGTGTGATATACAGTATGGTTATTTGAATATAGACTGTCAATAAAGGCAAATGAATGCACAGTTGCCAGAGATACCAGACAAATGAGCTGTTGAAATTGCTTGCAGCAATTTAAAGCTAATTATTCTAATTTTTCCTTCACAGACTGTAATGATGCTTTTTTTTTTTTTTTTTTTGCATTTATTCTGCCAAGGTAGGAGATTTTTACACACTCAGCTGATAATGGCAGCTTACAGCAACTGAAAGATCTTATTGTACGACGCATTTCATGTCACATCCATCGTCTGACTGGCTAATCAAATGGAGCCACTGATCAGCTTCAAGAGATGGGTAGAAGATAGCAGAGTTTGATTGACAGAACAATAAGGGCTTCATACTAAATGCATTCCTTGTGTAATGAAAACACTCCATATGCAAGTTTAGGCATGATTATTTATTAAACCAATGTTGATTTGCCAGCATGTAGATTTGCTTGCTCTGCGTACCCATATAGGATGGCGGTATAAAAGTTAAAGCACTGGGCTTCTAACTCTGAGGTTATGAGGTTGATTCTTAGGTGGGGCGCTGCCATTACAATCTTACGCAAGGTACTTAACATAAATTGATTCAGTAAGCATTAGCTGTATACATGAAATGTATGTAAAACAATAATTTAACCTGTGTACGTTGCTCTCCTACAATGCAAATGCAGAAGCCTTTATGTGGTTGCTGTCTCTTTAATTCAAACCTTGTTTATTTTGCTAAGACCTAACAATTCATTTTTGTGCCATTTAAAGGACTCCTTAAATTCATTAAAAATAAAATAATATTTTTGAAATATATTTTTAGTGCAACTTTGTCATCAAAGACACTTTTATTATGTCAAAAAATGAAAATACTTCAGCATTCCTTCTGCCAGGTCTCATGGGGTTATACAATAAATTGGACAATGTGGTTTGTGCATTTAGAAATATTTATTTTTGTTTAGCATTTGTTCATTCAAAACATTTTTAGTTTACTTTTTAGTTATTTCTATGCCCCTGAATGGTTTTATTTAACTTGTTTCATGCTAGTGAATTAAGAGTATATTTTCATATTTTTCAGTTTGAATATTTCATGTGTTCTTTCAAAATTTTTGAACCTGGATCTGACTCATGAGTCATCCATTAAGGATCACATTCTTCCTCAAAGTCTGAGGTCAACACATACCGTATTTAACTTCTTTTTTTTTTTTTTTGCTGAATTCACATCCAATGAAGCATTGTCTTCAAAAACAAACTGAGTACCGAAAAAGTCTAACTAATCCACCCACACCTTGGCGCTGAAAGTGCATAAAAAGTATGGAAGTGTATTTTATTCTGACGGCTTGGAGTCAAATCAGTTCAAACGCACAGAAATTGTCTTTTTGAAATGAACCTAACCTCCCATCAGAGTGTCTGAACTCTGGATAAGTAAACCTCACGTGTGTTTTTTATTATTTTATTTTATTTTTTACTGTGTTTTCCTGTCTAGCATTATGTGTTTAATGTGCACCTTGTGCTTTTGTCTCAGTGATCTAAACCTTGTTATTTTCAATAACTGCCCTGGGCAGTCATCTTTTATGCATGGAATGGAGGATGACTCCTGGCCACAGTAAATATTTCTGTTTGGGGTGGTGTCGATGGCACCAGTCAAGACTGCATACAAAGGCACCACTGGTGTTTTAATAAACAATTACCATAATTATATTTTAACTAATCTATTATGAACAATAAGAGTTCTATTTTCTGGCTGACGCATGGTGTGTTGCGAGCCGTCGCACTGACAAAGTGGGATTTCCATCATAGATTTTGACATGCCTGAGCCGTTTGATGATTTCCTAACCCACCATGGACCATGCAGGATGAAGCAGTGCAATTTTAGTGCAGGCCATTGCAATTTTTGTGTCAGTCTATTCTGTAACTGGCACCCTCATCACCTGCCTGCTCAGACCAGATCTACAGTGCAAATTCCAGAGGTGTGGGACAATTGTAACAAGAAAATTAATTGCATAAATTGTTAATATTTGCAAAACACTTTTGGTTCAAAATACCATAATGTGCATGGATGGTTAAACCACCAATTAGGGAGATTGTGGGGGGGTTTTTTGTGTTTTTTTTTTTGTTTGTTTATTGGCTGAATGTAGGATTGGTTTGTTTTAAATACACTTATTTTGTCTATCAAGTCATGTAAATAGGGAAGAGTAAAGAAACCTTTTTCACCTGAATAAAGTGTAAAAGTTGCTTCCTTGTCTTGAATGTGGTTGATATTAGTATGGGTATCTCAATGAATTCAGTATTTTATCATACTGGCAGTTCATGCCTATCCCAAGAAAACAGTCCCTAAATCTGGTCTACTTCAGACTTGTTTTTTTTAATAGAATTCGTCATTTTTGTTTCTCATAATAAAAAGAATATCAAAATATCAAAATACCTGTTTCAGTTAAACTTAAATGCAGACATGTTGTTTTACCATAAAACATGGCAACAGGACAGACAAAACAACTATTGCTTTACATGCAACATGCACTCATATTTGGTAAGTTCATTTTCTTTGCACAATGACTTTTTTCAACTATTGTAAAATGAATTAAATTTGATTGTGCAAAGAATGTTGTTAAAACAAGACTACTTCCATCTATATAATATATGAATGGCATACATTTACTGTTTGAATGATGAATGCCAGTAACAAATGAAAGAAAAGGCATAGAATATTTCTACAGTGAAAATGATAAACAGTTTAATTTAAATGTAAATATCTCTTGTGCTAAATGTAAAGGTAATTCTTTGTCATTTTATGATCACATGCAGATCCATTTGTCACACCATTAAATCATTGCATCAAACTATGTCTGTAGTTTATGTTATGACCCACTGGCCATGCATGGGTCAGTAAATGTCATTGTTGAGATCACAGTAGTGATAATTTGTTTGAAATCAAGCTTCTGTCTTAGCAGTTCGCTTGAAATCAAAAAGCAGTGGCCTTATACCTAACAGTCAAGTTTCCTCCTTTCATATTTCGTTTCCGAAGTTACCACTACAAAAATGTTGAATCTTTTTGAACATCACATACATATTTAACAAAAGAATCTATGAAACCTTCTTATTTGAGTTCACTTGTAAGGCGAACGATATTGCATCTACTGAAGAAAAAAGTTCTAAAATATGAATGTGCTTGGAATAGAAGTAATTCAAAACTCTGAAATTTTTGTAACTTCATAAAGTGACGTCATAAATAAGGATTCCAGTTTATTCATGGGAGTTTTCACACCTGCAATTCAGTAGTCCCTCAGCAAGAAATCAGTAGTCAGCCTTCTTGTCAGTCAATTATTGTCCCACTGCAGTAATCTACATCAATTGCCAATAATTAAGCACAGATGATGATTGACAACAATGTCAACTAACAGTCTGCTTGCTGCAGACATATTTCAGTGATGGGTGGTAATGTTTTTGTTTGTTTGTTTGGTTTTCTAACCAATGGTAAGCAGACCTAAAAATCCAATTGCATAACCTGCACAAAAGAAAATGTAAAAAATGAAAAACAGTTTCAATAAACTTATTTAAATTAAATTAAAATTAAAGTTATAAAAATGACCATGGTCAGCTATTTAACAGGCTCCACCATAAGGAGTGCCTGCTGGCTGAAATGTAACAGCTTGGTCCTTCATTAATATTTGTACAGACTAACGTCTCAGTCGATTTGTCATCTACCTGCTAGATAACGTGGGTATTTATTGATGGAACATTAAAGCAATAGCGGTAGCTAACTAGCCACCTCATCTACCTTTATTTATTGATAGCAAGCTAACTAAGTGGTTAAGAGAACAAAGTGCTATAATTCTTTTATCCTCAGTTAAACTGCAAAGTCTCAAAATTCTAAACCCCCAGGCAAAGAAGAAATCCACTATTTGCAACATTTTTCATTTGCAATTGAATGAAACCGCTTAAAAAGATGAAGCCCATTTGAAAAATCCATAAAGTCGAGCCCTGCTCTGTTATCCTTTGGTGATGCTTAATGCAAACTTGCCCATAGGAAGAGATCTGTATCACATGGTGACAGACAGAAAAACAAAAATGGGATAATTGGCTTGGAGCTCCTGGAACAGAAAATAACCAAAAGCCAAAAAGGAAACAATGGAAAGAAAAATATAGCAACCAAAACTTCCAAACAAGGGGTGAAAAAAATACAAAGTCTGAAAGTGAAACGAAAACACCATATACTGTAGATACACATGCTACAAGAGAGAATTTTTGGCTCATTCAAACTCATTAACAGAACCTTTCTTCAAGCTGCTGAACAGAACTGTAAACTTCAACCTTCAGACTTACCATTTTCATAACCCTAACCCTAATTTGATGGTACTTCACACAGCTGAAGAAGCCTGAGACAAGGTGAAGCATCGTACGCACACTACAACTTTGAGGGAAAAGCAAGGACTACAGACACTCTTCTGAGAAAATAGTGGTCCTGTTTTTCTATAAAACCTCCCGAAAAACTGTGATCGCCAGTTGCCTCAAAAAAACTGCAGTTTTCACTGCATATTATTCCTAGACTCCAGAATAGAGCCAGCAAGAGAGCACGGATCAGAGCACACCACTGGCTCAGCGCTACAGAGACTGCATCTTGTAGTGAAAACCTAACAGTGCCAACTAAGCTACAAGATACGAGTCTAGGTAAGTATAAGCTGCGTTAGTAAGCGTCAACCTTGCGTTGACAAAGCACGCTACCAACCAGCTGAACCTTACATTGCCGCCTACACTAAAAACCACCACACCCACCCACACAAAAACACAAACACCACACTTACACCCAACATAATGACAGCCTTTGCGGAGGCAACCAGGATCATCTTCCGGATCATCCAGACAACGCACCACCTACAAAACACCGCAGCTTCGGGAGCCAGGACCACGGCACCAGCCAGTTTGCACAGGAAAATGCAGGAACTGGCCACCCTAGTAAGACCAGCATCCCCGACAGAGGACACCATACTAAAACTGACATGAAATGCCCTCAGCTGGCTCCACACATGTATGCAGATCCTGGAGGAACACAACCTCAAGAATCTGGAAAAGAAGTTAGAAAACATCAAACTAGCCAACAAGCTGGAAGCATTCCAGGTGGCAATCAGGTGGGCCAAAAAGAAATTTGGAAGACGACTACACCCGACCACCCTGGACATCTGTGAATCCATTCGAGAGTTATGCGCCTTTTTGTGATAGGCCATGCCCATTGCCACGCCCCCTCACACACCCTCACACGAACACGTGGCCTCCTCTTTGGCTCATGACCAACCTTTCCACAAAATCTTGTGCAAATCTGTGAATCCATTCGGGAGTTATGCACCTTTTTGTGATAGGCCACGCCCATCGCCACACCCCCTCACACACCCTCACACAAACATGTGACCTCTTTTTTGGCTCATGACCAACCTTTCCACAAAATCTTGTGCAAATCTGTGAATCCATTCGGGAGTTATGCGCCTTTTTGTGATCAGTCATGCAACATGCAACATCATCCAATGCAAATACAGTCACATCAACCTGTTGAAATCGACCTAAAAATTCAGCAGGCATTGCTTGATTCAACTGAGCTGTAACAACATCAAGGATACACAATGTCAACAATAATAATTTTTAAATTAGGTGTAATTGATTTTCCTTGCTGAACAAAACATTTGTGCTAACCCCATTGTCTGTGTCATCTGTTGATTCAGTGACCATGTTCTTTTTCAGTGAGCAGCATGCAGAATGTTCTTCTGTTGTTCTCGGGGTATGTAAAAATACAAACGCATCTATTACGAAGGTCAGCTTTTTCAAGTGGAAAAGTTCAATTGAGGTTTCTTATGCTGATGGAGCATTAAATGGCAATGCAAATTAAAATCATTTTAGGACACGTGCTCTAGATAAACTGGTGTCCCTGGAGATAATACAGAATTTGAATTCTTTATTGATTTTAATAATTATTTACAGTACTGCAGTAAATTCTACTAATTATGTATCTGAGGTTTGGTTAAGTAATGATAAAATACGTAATTATAGGAATCTCATTAGAATATTTATCTTTTTCCAGTTTTTTTTCTGGTTTAACAAATGATACATCCACTTTTCAGTAACTTTCAATCTTTGGAATCTTTTGCACACTTTTCCATTATTTTATGTTCCTACTTCATATCAAAGCACTGGTGCCAGAAATGCATGTTTTTGACGAGATTTGTGTTTTTCCTCTTGCCAGTGAGTCTAGCACATCAAGATTTTTATTTAATGACAAAAAAGAATTTTATTGCCCGAAACTGATTTGCTATCAGAGATTCAGCCTTTAAAAACCATTCAGTTTCTTGTCTGATGACCTCAGACTTATAACTGTGACATCCAAACATCATAAATTTTAATAATCGCCTTAATTTAACCACCAGGCTGCCTAATTAAATGCAGGAAACATGTCAAATGTGTGTTTATTTCCAGGCCATCATCCAGGAGATGCAATCTGTTTTGATGGCTGTTTGTGACATCGTGCCTCCACACACTGCCTTTGTTACCAAAGGCCCCTTCAGAGAGCAAGAGACAGATGGTTGTGCACTGGAAGCTTATTCTTTCTGCCATACAAATCTCCATAAAAAGATGTGACAAGTGAAACATGAAGAGAGATTCATGAAAATGCAGATTGTGGATCACATGTACATGCGTTTAAGATTTTCTTTAATAATACACCGTGATTTCAGACAGGGTACCGTGTTTTATTAAGGCTGTGTAACTCATGAATTAAACATGGCACAGGAATGCAGTCAAGCAGTCTTGAACAAAGGTAGCACACAGATGGCACTCAAACAGATTGCACTTGTGGATGAGACAGAGAGAAAGAGAGAGAGACTGCTTCAACGACTACTTTTTTGTTTGGACGATTCAGGAGAAATCTCAATACCTCCAGGTATAAGCATGGTGTGCAAGGAGCATAGCGATTTTCAAACTGTGCCCAGGATAACATGCTCACCTCTTAGGTTTGGCAGGAAGCAGAGAGGGCGGGTACTTCATCCTGTTGGAGTTTCTCTAGGACAAGGGAGAAGAATGACAGAGGAAACGCAAGTCCCCAGAGAGACCTTCATGGCTGACTCTCTCCCCTGCAGATGCAGAATTAAGCAGGGAACTGATTAGTTTTATGGAGCAGCATGAAACAGGAAAGCATGTAGGCCTGGCAGGAAAGAGAAAGACAATCGACAGCCTGAAAACCATCTGCATGTGTAAACATCTGATAATACATCTGATTTACATGTTACACGTTACAAATAAAATTTTATTGAAGCAAAGGGTACATCTTTAAGCATTCAGTAAGATAAGCTAATGTGTAACTTGCTTAGTATTTGTTTTAAACTGTATGTTTTATAACTGCATTATAATGATTATTTAAAAAATCTTTATATTTTCTGTTGCGTGATCTTAAGTTCTTACAGTGTGTACAGTATGTCTTGGGATTTGGACAGCAACTGTATGTTTAGAGGTTACCCACTGCTGTTTTAAAGCAAACGGCCTTTTCAATTTTTTCCACTATAACACCACGTCAGGTCAACTTGGGTCAAGGTTTGGGTCGAGCTCCTGCAAACATATAATCTAATGGATTCTGATGGGCATTTCACATGGTGAACAAACGCCGCAGAGAGCTAGAGACAGGCAGGGTCACCGTACACGCCACCATCGAGCTGCTTGTCTCAAGGCCAGTGTGATAAAAGGAGTTATGGCCGTGAGAGAATGAGTTACGACCGTGAGAGACTGAGATCAGTCGCACATGTTCCAATTAACTGAGCGCACGCACCAGACAGAGCCCTCCGTACCGCCATCTCAGGAAGTCTGGCTGTTCGGTCACGTCCGCTGTCTGCTCCGCTCCCTCGGTGGCGGAACGAGCTTCTCGCAGCAGAGACTTTGGCCGTGTTCCAGCACAGGATCAAGAATCAAGATCCGCCTCCATCTTCAGACTGCAACTTGGTTTCTCTGCCTCAACAATCTCTAGCCCTTTACTTAGCCCCATTTTTTTCTTATTAAAGTATTTAATAAAAACTTCTATATTATTATTTTAAGACCTGCCAGAGTTTTACTCTCTTCCAGTGTATAGTTCCTTTATCAAAGAACTGACAAAAATGTACAAAACTGCTATTTGTAAAAGTATCTCAAAGTTGTTGAAAACAGTGCTATGACATTATCAAAACATTTTTTCTGTTGTCTTCTTTTTAAGCAGGAATCAGGAGACAATTTAGCTCTTCACTCTCCTCTGGCTACCTTAAAAGTGTACATTCCATACTGGCGGGTTTGAAAATTAAAATTAATTGCCTACATGAAAATTTTAAAAATTCAGTTTCAATTGTCACAGATGGGCCATTCAATCTTTAAATCCAAAAAGTAATGATGACCTTCTGTCAGGACCACTGTCATCAAAGTAGATCTTTATTGACAATAAGGCAATAGTTATGTTTGGCGGTATGGCTCTGTTCTGGAGCTCTCCATGCATGCTGCCAACCATGCAGCGCGCGTGGATAAGGCCGGGAGGCCAGCAGCCAAACCCCCTTAGAGGGGTAAACACAGAACAGATCCAGCAGCAAAGCAAGTTCTTAATACATAGGGATGGAGCAATGTAATTTCTTAACACATAAGGTCAACTAGAGCAGGCCACTTTGTATTGTATGGACCATGAACAGCTTACCCACATCAAAGTACATAGTCCCTCTCTTGTAAGCCATAGTCTTAAAACAAGATATCCGTGCATTATAAAGTAGTATAACTGAATAACACAACTAAAGTAATTAATTAAAATACACAGTAAATCATAATGAATTTTTGAACCAAATACAGTTTCTTCCAATATGATGGTAACCATAAACAATCAGCAATGGTAACATTAAACACTTTCATGTTTGTACAGAATTAAATACGTTTCTTTCTTTCTTTTTGTTTTGTTTTGTTTTTTTATTGCTTTTAATGAATTTGAAAGAAGAATTTCAAGGGATATTCATGTATTGTAGATGGCCACACTGCAGTCCTCTGAGGGAGGGTAAAATGTCTCATGCGATGAGACTTGGATTAAACCACAAATGGTTCGAGGATGGTAGAGGCAAATGAAAATCACCTCTTGCTCACATTTTATCCAACAAGCGCTAATGGAAGTACTGCCTAACTGCACAAAACTGACATTGGAAAATAACTTTGTGAAGTTTTGTCATGATCTCTTGCACTCCCTATCAATGCTCAAACCCAGTCCTCACCCCCGGCTAAATTCATGTCTGTTTTGTTCAACAAATAACCCAAGAAAGCCTGCAGTTAGTTGTGTAACAGATGTTTGGAAGTCTTAACTTTAATTGGAGATTCGACAGAGGTTACAGACAAACACTTATGCTGTTACCTTAATCTTCTAAACCTTGTAAAGGCAAGAAGTTCCCCTGAAGAAAAAAAAATCTATTTCAAGACAGCAGCAGGTTTCAATTACCAAAAAAACACAGGAATGTGGCAAGACGTGTGGTGCAGACCATAGGCCATATGCAACCGCCCCCCCTTCCTGAAATGTGGTCCCTGCTCTATCTCTTATCCTGTCTGGTTAAAACAAAAAATATAAAGGAGGGCAGACTGTTCTGCTCTCCTTTGAAAAAAAAATAAGGGAATGTGACAGTACAACCTTATGTAAATATACCCAGACTCTGAAGTTAACATGGTTTTGTAAGTTTTAAAATAATTCCATTCCACTGACAGTGTTTTGTATGAAAGATTGCCTGGGGATATGAGGGTATCTGGTTACAGCTGCTTTTGTACATTATTATTCATCACATAGCTTCGCCCGCTTGTGATTCTGGCATTCCTTAAACTCCCCATACCATCTTTCTTTATTTTTTACTTTTTTTATTTTTTCTCCTCTTTCTTTATTATTGATGTGCAAATGGAGAGGTCAACAACCTTGTCCAACCTTGTCCACCTTGTGTGATCCCTCATAACTATCTTGCCTGATCCCAGACTCCAAGCCCATGTTCAAAGTATCTATTTGAAATGAAATGTACAGTACAGTCATTAAGTAAAGCCTTTTATACATGTCATTTATAAAGACATTTTCTGCTTAATCCTAAATAAAGCACCTCTTTACCTCAGTGTCTTCTTTAAGAAGAGTGTGTTGGGTCAGTTAGATTCATTAAACATGCCAACAACAGGAATATCCACTAACCTTTCCCCTAACATTGATTTTCCAGATACAGGAGATATGAACTGTTGGTGAACATTTTAGTGCATTGCATATTTAACATGCTACTTTCACAGCTCAGTTTTCTTGTCAATTTTCATGTTAAAAATATGCATATGCACTATGCAACATTAATTTTCCAAATCCTGCTCCCCTGACCACAAAAATGCTTGGCTACATTTAAGATGTTTGCTGGATAAAAACGCTTTAACCTTAGTTAAATTATTTTTATTTTATTTATTTTTTTAATTTTTTGTGAATCTGTTATAACCTGTTGCTATGGTTGTGTTTGCTTTGATTTATTTGGAGATATGGATGCAGAAACATTGAATGAGTCAATCATTTTGCGATTTATTTATTTCTAACCCATTAATTGTTTGTTATTCATAGCAGAACTTTAATGAAAGTTTTTTCATTGTGATTTCCAACTGCAATGAGAAAAAATACCAAGATTATTGCCACACCTTACCATGTCTATACACAAATAAAATGCATAGCTGTCAACCAATCTGAACTGAGTATTTATCTAAGCTATGGTGTATATACAGTATATACAGATGGGTGACAAATTAAAGGAAAAACTGACATTAAGTGTATTGGTAAAGTGTTGGGGTACCATGAGCCACCAGAAAATCTTCAACCTATGTGCCTTGGCATAGGTTTTACAAGTCTCTGGAACTCTACTGGAGGAATGGAACACCATTCTTCCAAAAGGTATTCCCTCATTTGGTGCTTTGATGGTAGTGGTGGAGTGCGCTGTCTCACATGTCAGTCTAAAATTTCCCCTAGATGTTCAGTTGGGCTGAGATCTGATGACTATGAAGGCCATAGTATATATTTCATATAATTCTTTTACTCATCCTCTGATTAACTTCACGTGCGATCAAACACTAAATTTGCAACTGTATATATCAATGTGCGTAATGGCCATGGCGAACCGTAGACCATTTTTTTATTTCTTGAAATGTGCAGACATCTGCATTCGCTGTCAGTTGACTTTCTGCCACTCATTACAGGCATTTAGCAGACACTCTTATCCAGAGCGACTTACACAACTTTGGGTTTTTTTTTTTACATAGCATTTACATTGCATCCATTCATATTAGATATATTTTTGGTTTTATTCAACCCAAGAAAGGAAGAAAGTTGCAATAAAGAAACACTGCATTTTTTCTTTCATATTCGATTGTTAATTTTCACACTTTTTTTTTTTACATATTTAGCATTGCCTTTAAATATCGAACCGTTGTTTGATATTACCTACTCCCCCAAGCTGCAATATGCAATCTGATTGCCAATGCAAAAGAATGTTGAAAAGTATGCACCCCAACCCCCAGCACCCCCACCACACCATGTGATGTCTAGCTGCTTCTTTTCACACCGCAGCCCACAAGTGCAGACGTGAGTCGGAGGAAGTAAGATTCATGTGCAGCTTTAGCAAACGTGGACACGGGCACCAAACTGATTAACCCTCCTTAACCATGAGTGACACTTTAATATACTGTATTTACATTTCATAAATTTACATATTTAATAACATATTTAACAACAACACCCCTCCAAACTCCAAACCTGTTCAATAATCCTTTGGCAAGCTTTGCAGTCCTTTTGTCTCTTGTCCAATTCTCTTTATTCACATTGCCTAAGAGAAAGCAAATGATAATATTGAGTCAATAATATTAAATATAATAATTTATCCACAAGTAAAATTGCTCAAGCGTATAACAGTAGTGCCCCACCTACAAATTCAATGTACAACCTTCAAACTGCAAACCTAGATCCCTAAACATTATGCTCCACTGCTGCCACTATGCTCCCCTGCTTGATTATTAATCATGGGAAGTAAACTGACACAGGTGAACAGTATGATGGTTTATGGTGAACCGTTTTTGCTTATCATGTTTCTATTTCACCATTCGCCACTGGATTTGGAATGTTTGACTGTGTGCATCATGTCAAACCCATTAGACCTGGGGACTTCAGTTCAGAATTATGTACATCAGGGATAATTGGTTAAAAGATCCAAAGAAACTGTCCATTAAAAATGTTTTCAGGCATTTTGAGCCATTTTATGTACTAATCATTAAAGGACGTGTAATATAATGAAGCAGCAAAATTGTTATTTGTTGCAATTTGGGAGAACAGTGAGGGTGACAGAAATCCAAAGTTTTTTTGTTTTCCCTAAATTGATCCCATGTTCTAAAAACACGAGGAACACTGCCAGTGCAAATAGGAATGGGGACAAGGCAACCCTGTCTCGATGTAGTGGGAAATAATAAGGTTTTATTTTTATCATAGCAGCAGTGTGGGATAAATGAAATAACTGAAGAGGGGTCCCTTTAGTGCGATGACCTGGGGCAACCCTTTCCTCGCTGGTTAAGTAACTGCAGTACCAGTCGGCACCGGCATGGCGAGAACTCCATTCTGGTCAGCAGGACTAATGCTTCGGGTGAGCATACCTCCTGGGAGGCCCTTTAAACAGGTTTATTGACCACAACCTTTCACATAAAGAGAACTGCAGCTACATTTTGGAAGAATATTAACAAAACTGCTCTCAAAGGGCACCGAGCATGGCTTTCACAGAAGTGTGAAAAGGAGTGTTTAATGCTTAGTTTGCTGCTCCAAACAAGCATAAAATAGCCTTGTTAGGCTCATTGATTTAGCCCTGGCATATTCAACTAAGCTTTAGAAATTATTTTGAAAAACAGCTCAGAAAATACATTCTGAGTTGCAGGTGGATGCATTAGTTCCATAATCTCTTAGAGAAAAATCATAGGTTCATTTTCAGTACACAGTTGAAAGTTGAAAGGTTTAATGAATGGTGAAACAGACCAAACATCTGATATATTTAGATGCTTGTTTGACTTGTTTGAAATGATTAAATTGCTTTTAATTAGTTAGTTAATGTTTATGGAGGATTATTCAACCCAGAATTAAAATGAAATGGAAAAATAAATTATGTATGGATGATTATCCATCTACTATCTAAGCCACTTATTCCTGATCAAGGTGGCAAGGGGTGGTGGGGGGGGGGGGTGTTAGCTAGAGCCTATCCCAGCATGCATTGAGTGAGAGGCATGAATACACCCCGCACAGGTCACCAATCCATCACAAGGCACATACACCATTCACTGACACGCTCATACCTACAGGCAATATAGACTCTCTAATTAGTCTAACCTACATGTCTTTGGACTGTGGGAGGAAATCAGGGTACCAGGAGGAAAGCCACACAGACATGAGGAGAATATACAAACTCCACACAGAAAGGGCTTGGCTGGGATTCAAACCCAGGGCTGAATTGCCATTCATACATGTTTGCTATCTTAGGTAAATAATATATTTACTAATTCATCAGCAGTTTGAGCAGCGGTGAAATCATATTTATTGAGACTCGATCATTTCAACTGGTATTTTGAAGTACCAACCCATGGGGCCTAGATTACTGCCCCTAATATTATTCTCCTGCAGCCGAAGCCTGTGTGAACAGGCATGATGATCTGGAATTGGCAGGCACTCCCATTGGTTTATCCAATTAGCATTTGATTTTGAATTATCAAACTTTCACTGGAAATTCAATCACAAATGCAAACACTAATTTCAGTTTTTTCCTCGTTGTTGAGTTCAATTAAAATATGGCAAGAATAAAATCTTTTAAATTAAATGCACTCCAGTATGAAAATTGTCATTAAAAAAGGGTTATTGAATTTACATATTATTTTTGTCAATTATCATGTGCACATAATTTGAAAACTAAATGACAATTGTGATATTGAATTTTCTTGTTAGAAATTTGATTCGAATATTGCCACATATAGACTTCACCTGTACAGTTCTGTGTAGAATTGCAATAAGTTGAACCGTTCCCTGTCCATCATGCTCCAGGATTTAAATCTCCATATATCAAAAAACTTCAAAGCAAGAATGTTATTGTCTATTGTATTTCTTTCCTTTTCTTTCTTTTTCCAAAGAGGCAAATCTGATAGACAACATTATCAGCCTTTGAAGTTAATTCCAAAAAAATCCCTGGCAAGCGTTCCTGTGCTTGAAATCACTCAACAATGAGGAATTTGGAATTCCCTAACACCTATCCCATAGTAATTTGACACTTTGCTCTCTTTACACAGGGCATAAGATACATCAGATATGTAAACTGTGGACCAGATACAAAACATGTCCATCAACCCTGAGTGAATATTATATCTAAATTTCTCAAAGGTTATTTTTTTCAGATATGTTCTAAATAATTGGTGACACAATATTTTGAGACACAATTTATTTCTGGGCACATGCATAGGTCATTGTTTTTGGATGTGACATGTTTTGATTGGTTAAACAGCAGCATGCAAGCAATGATAAAAATTGTAAAAATAAATCATTTTTAATGAACTGCAACTGTTAATTAAATTAAATACATAAATCAGTGCTACCCATTTCTTGCTCTGCAGAGGCCTATTGAGCTGTTCTGAGAATGCTTTAATACATACCTCATCTAGCAAGGCAGAAACATTTTTTCAATCTATTGCACTTAGCACAGAAATCCTGTGTACTGGCTTCACCTTCTTTACCTCCTACCACGTCACGCTGCCTGCATTTCAGATCTAATAGAGAGGGAAGATCACTCTGTGACTGGTTCACAAGTCATTCGCTGTCAAAACAAATCCCGAACAATAGCCTTCGTCTGACGTGATCCTCTGTAATCCCATTAGCAGAACGTTCAGTGCCAGTAGAGCTTGAAACTATGCGCTCCAACTTAATTCCTACCTTAGAGGACATCCAAAGTAAAAATGCAGTCGTAGCTCATGTGAGCTTTTCTCAGTCCACTATTGAGTACCCGGAGCATGGCCGTAAACTTTATCTCATGGTGGACCTCCAGATGCCTGAGGTAATGCAAGGGGCGACATAGCTCAGGAGGTAAGAGTGGTTGTGTGGCAGTCGGAGGGTTGCCGGTTCGATCTCCGCCCTGGGCGTGTCAAAGTGTCCCTGAGAAAGACACCTAATCGCTAATTGCTCCCAACGAGCTGATTGGTACCTTTCATGGTAGCCTTTCACCGTTGGTGTGTGAGTGTGTGTGTGAATGAGAGGCATTAATTGTAAAGCGCTTTGGATAAAAGCGCTATATAAATGCAGTCCATTTACCATTAACCATTTAAATGATGGCTGATATCATCACAAACATTTAAAAATCTGCACAAGAAAACATTTTCACAAAAAGACTATAATAATGTTCATAGATTGATATCTGGTCTAATGAAAATAATAACATTTTGATACCAGAGCCATTTCATGAAGAACTTTTATGCATATTTTACACGAAATATCACAACCTTCGGGGAGAGGCAAGAAAAATAAATAAACTCCAAATTACTTATAATACACTGTTTTTTTGTATTATTCAGTGTACATTTAACCAAACAAGCAAACAATTAGCATTGTAAACAAAAGTTCCACTATACATCCATCCATCTATTATCTGTACCCGCTTATCCTGGTCAGGATCGCTGAGCGTGCTGAAGCCTATTCCAGCCTGCATCAAGTGAGAGGCAGGAATACACCCTGGACAGGTCGCCAATCTATCTCAGGGCACATACACCATTCACTGACACACTCATTCCTACAGGCAATTTAGACTCTCTAATTAGTCTAACCTACATGTCTTTAGACTGTTGGAGGAAATCAGAGTACCTGGAGGAAAGCCACATAGATATGAGGAGAATATACAAACTCCACACAGAAAGGGCTTGGCTGGGATCTCAATCCAGGACCTTCTTGCTGTGAGACGACAGTGCTACCCAATGCACCGCTGCGTAATAGTAATAATAATAATAATTATTATTATTATTATTATAATAATAATAATCATGCCTGAAACCACTCTGGTGAAGTCAGTGATGTTGACTCAGTTGAAGTTGGTGGGGGGGTTGCTGGTCAGAGTTTGAGTGTCTGGCTCAGGTTCAGAGGTTAAGGAGATGGATGTGGCCAGTTGATAATGGATGTCATCAACTTTGGTTTTAAAAAAAGATAGAAATACTTAGCATTTTTCTACAGTGAATGATTTTGAAAGGTTGTCAGCCGTAGGAGCTTGCTTACGGTAGAGAACAGCACCCTGGGATTTCCACAGCCGGATTGGATGATATCAGAGTAGTATGATGAGCAAGCAGAATGAAGGGCGTCTTTGTACTGCAGGAGGTGTTTCTTGTCAACATCAGCATGCACAGTCAGTCCAGTCCAGTCTTTTTGCAAAGCCTCTCAAGCTGCCATCCAGCTGAGTTAATGGAGCACAGGTTGGGGGTGTACCAGGGGACTGATCTGGTGAAAGAGACAAACTTTGCTTTAAGGAAGCGAGTTTCTCACAGCAGGAGGAGAGGTTATGGTGGTAAGTGTCCACCAGCTCTAATGGAAGAAAGGGCCAGATGGGGAAGTGAGTTGGGAATGGACCCTGAGAGGCAGGCAGAGAGGGTGGCAGGATCTATTGCTTTGAGGTAGCAGAATGTGATTGAGTGTTTGTTTTTAGTGTCAGTGATGGGGATAGTAGCATCAAGAAGGATGGCTACTCGGTCGATACCAGTAAGGTTATTCCTGTGGATGCTCCAATGGATGGCCATGTCTAAGGGTGGGAGAGTCAACATGTTGAGTGAGATTGAAGCATTAAAGAATGCCCAGAAATTCAGTAGCCAGTGGACAGTCAGGTGAGTCAATGTGAATATTGAAGCCACAGAGCATAAGCACAGAAATGGACATGGAGCAAAGCTGAGTGAGGAAGTTTGTGAAATAAGAAAAAAATGATGGGTCTGGTTTGGGTGGATGGTAGATGACAGCCACAACCAGAGGGATTTGGCCAGGCAGCTTGAAAGCAAGGGATTCAAATGATGAACCCGCTGTAGTGATCCCACTAGCACAGCCATTTGGGCAAGGTTTGTCCATATACCTGTAGCCCTCAGGGGTAGCCTGGTTAAGTGTATTGTAATCGTTATATATCAATACTAATATTATAAAAGGAAATTCAAAAGGATAGAAAGAGGAAAGCTAAAGAAGGACAAGGAAGCCATGGTGCAGTCTGAAGAGAATTTCAGTGGCCCCCACACCAAGCGCTCAGCAGAGCCCACATGTCAAACAAGAATCCAATTAGTTGTGACAAACATCTCAGTTAATCA
This sequence comes from Anguilla rostrata, assembly GCF_018555375.3. Lineage (NCBI taxonomy): Eukaryota > Metazoa > Chordata > Actinopteri > Anguilliformes > Anguillidae > Anguilla > Anguilla rostrata. Next base: position 39,128,819 of record NC_057940.1, on the reverse strand, counting down.
TCCATCCATCCTTTATCAGGGCCATGAAAAGAATGACAGTGAAGGAGTTATGTCCACTGCCAAATCATGACTCAGTGTATTAAACAATAATGTGCAACAATACATTTGAATATTCACCCAGAAAACACAAATAGTTTGAACGTTTCAGTTATTTCATTTCAGTTATTTTGTTTCAGATATTTTAATGCAATGATGGTCTGCAATGCACATTCATTAGCTGAATCAGTTAGCACAGGTTTCATGAAATCTGCCTTCACAACTTTCTAACCACTGGATAAGGTCAATCAGACTCTTGCTATGTTGCTCAGCAAGAGAGAGGAACCAATATCTCTTAAAAACATTAATGTCTTAATGCTTCCCGCCTTTTGTCAATTTGAAATACCAAATCATATTTCACAAGCACTCATTACTGCAACCTTTGCTATCCATTCAGGCGAGCCTAGAAAACCACATACACTGTCCTTTGTAGCATGTGACATCAGCCACAAATCTGCTCTCATCGACATGAGTCAGAGGAACATGCATCATGTGCAGCTCAGCAGGTGGCCAGTTGACCAGCAGGGGTCACTGGTGAGCAATGAGTCACTTTCATAGCACCCAGCTGAAACACTCGTCCTGCGGCGCTCTGTGAGGCTGCCTGCCACCGTGGCCCTGGCATGGTCCAGATTCAATACCAGACAGTGGGTCCCACCTCACCCCAGAATGTGGGCCCATCCCACCCCAGAACTGGAGCCCATATCAACCCAGAATTGGGGCCACCCCAAGAATTGCACTGACTAATGCCTCTGGAAATCACAAATGAAATAATTTGCCTCTCACTGTTCTTCCCTTATGCTTTTTGACAGCTGCATCCTCCCTGTCTGTGTCCATCACCTACTGTTTTCTTGGTGTTTTTCATTCTCAGTCTATTGTTATCTTTGAGATGATGTAAAGCTGCAAGACATGGAAAATAAATTCAATCTAGCAGTATGTGATGCACCAGAAGGACATTGTTTTACTTTGTCATTCATTGAAATGCATCTTGAGGTGGTTTGTGCATTCATGTTTTCTAAGCACTTAACCATTACTGTGTCATGCACTGATGAACACACCCTAATTAGTATCTAATTGTATAATTAGTCATGTCTTTGCTTATTCCCAAGCATTTTCTGGACTTTGTGTGCTTACAAAATCACCTGGAGGACAACTGTTGGAATTCAGCTTGATAGCCCAGATGGTCATATGCTTGACATTAACTGCAGACCCTGTTCATACCATAAATATTTGCTGAATAAGAAACAAAGCTTTTAAAAAGTATTCAGACAAATAAAAGCCATATTTTCTCAGCAATATTACAGAAAATTATTGTATTTTGCAGAAATGCTAAAATGTTACCAAAAAGGTTACTGCTACACATCTTCCTAGAATATCAATTTTCCTCTTTTATGTAGCCATCTTGCCTTAATCGACAATAGAAATGTAAAACTGTAAAATGCATAATGAATATAACATTGTTTACATTTAAACATGGAAATAATATTCCACTCACTAACAATGCAATAATGATTTAATATAATTTGTTTGCCATTCTGAGAAATTTGTTGTCATAACAATACAATTGGTTTCATTATTTTCAGTGAGTACTAAGAGGTTGAATTTCAAAAGAATGCAAGGGGATATGTCGACAACCAGAATTTATTCTCCATATTCCATCAGTTCTCAATTGTCAAAAGAGTCTTTTTTCCATGTTTTCCTCTGTATCTGTAATGGCTTGCGTTGATGGAATTGTGTATGCAAAGTACAGGAAGTAAGGTCTACTTTAAGAACAGCGCAGCCACCTGTCTTCCTCTGTTGTTTTGCATCAGGATCATGGGTGGTCACTTTGTATTTTATTTCATTATTTAAATAAATATATAAACACAGAATGAAGTAAATTATGACGTAAGAAATGCAGTATATACAAAGATATTTCCCCAGTTTTGCTCCGCATCCAGACCACGCATGTGAGCAAAAGCCCTTAATCTTCACTTCATTCAATATTCAGATCTGTGATGTTTATCAGTTTAAACAACAATTCCTGTATAAACAACACAGAATCATGAGAATATAGTCATCACAAAAGTTATATAACCCAGGGTTCCCTCTTTGAAAGCAAAATAATGTTTCAATGATCAGACACCATTTGTTACAACAATTTGCTATTTTGTGTTGGTGCAGACTGTGACTAATTAGAGCTGCACATAAACTGTTACAGTTTTTTGCTATGTTTTACCAAGCATTGAGGGGTTGTAACTGGGGTCGGGGCTTGTTCAATTGCATACTCTGACATGTTGTAGGTAAATCAATACAGTATCTCAGACCTACACAATCTTAATCCACAACCACTTGTCAATTTCACTTCAAATGAAACACAATCAATGTTGTCCATATTTAGTATGGTAACTCGAGCACACAAACTGTTCACTTTGCAAAACCTTTGCTCCCTCAACAGTTCCATTGATTATTTAGTAGTCGTAATGATCTAAATATGCCATAAAGGTCACCTGAGCATCACAATCTATGTAAAAATCTATGATCTCAACATTGGCATATATCAGCATGACTGCAGGAATAGAGCACAATTTCCACTCTACTGTGAAGCATTGTGAACCATAATTTTAGTCCGTCAATGTGCGGGATCGTTTTCAGTACAAAATTCTGCATAACACGTGTCTGAAACTTACATTAGGTGTACTATGAACTCCTTCATCCTGGTCAACTGACCTCTCTGCAGCCTTCCACAATATTCATCTGAACTGCCAGTTCCCAGGAGCCAATTTGCTACCCATGAACAGCTAATGTTCCTAACAACACATACATTTGTCCAGTTTCCAGGACTGACTTTGTATGATCTTCCCTGGATTTATTTTGATTAATAAAATGTCAAGATACCATTGTCATTATTTCTTAGTTATAGCACAGAGCATTTAAGCTAATTAGGTTCAATGGGAAATCTTTTTAAAATATTTTTTTAAGTGGCAGCCCGTCTTGTGAGAAACATCTGATTAGTATATCATTATTCTCATCTTCTATTGCAGCAGTAGACTACGTAAATTGGCCACCCTGCGAATGGCTCTTAAAGGGAATGAAAAGGTTGGCTAATAACAAAGGCAGTTGCACCACACCCACTGATAATATAATCAGCATAACCCCGCCCGGCTTCCAGGTGCGCCACACGCTTTATGCTGTGTGATGCGCGCCTGTCATCCCGGAAATATGACCAATCACAAGCCACACCCAGTCCGTCACGTGCACTGCCACTGACTCCGCCCATGCACCATGTGACGTTGATTCCGGAAAATTAAGTCCATGAAATGCATTCTAATACCGTTTAAGGAATGTACTCACAATAGCTTTATCTCAGTTTATCTGGTACTCTAATCAGAATTTTCCACTCAACACTATGAACCTGAGTCACTAAAAGTGGCAGTCATTAAGCCATTATTGAAGAAACCAAACTTAGAACCCGATAAATTGGAAAATTATAGACCTATTTCAAACCTTCCATTTCTTTCAAAATTATTGGAGAAAATTGTTGCTAAGCAACTAAGTGCATACCTTAGCTCTAACGGTATCCATGAGGTATTCCAATCTGGGTTTAGACCCCACCACAGCACAGAAACCGCACTTATCAAGGTTACAAATGATTTACTACTGTCAGCCGACCGTAACTCTGTGTCGGTTCTTGTGCTCCTCGACCTGAGTGCAGCTTTTGATACAATTGACCATGGAATACTCCTGGACAGACTCCAGGCCTGTGTTGGACTTCATGGACAGGCACTTGCATGGTTTGGTTCATACCTCTGTGACAGGAAACAGTTTGTCAAATTAAAAGAAGATGAGTCCAGCTCCTCAATAATGAAATACGGTATTCCACAAGGATCAGTACTAGGACCAGTACTCTTCTCGCTATATATGCTACCACTTGGCAATATTATCCGGGGACATGGCGTAGAGTTCCACTGTTATGCGGACGATACCCAGATTTATATTTCAATGAAACCTGGCGAAGCACTGCCGCTTTCACGGTTAGAGGCCTGTATTGTAGATATCAAGGTTTGGATGCTTTCAAATTTTCTGCTCCTAAATTCAGACAAGACTGAAATGTTGGTTTTAGGTCCCAAAATATTAAGGGAGAAATTGTCTACTCTCACCTTAAACTGTGATGGTTGTTTGGCTGAACCTAATATGGTCGTTAAAGACCTTGGTGTCACCATTGATCCTGATCTATCTTTTGACACCCATATAAAAAACACATCCAGAATTGCCTTCTTTCAGCTGCGCAACATAGCTAAAATTAGACATTTCCTGTCAGTCGAGGATGCTGAAAAATTGATCCATGCATTTGTTACGTCTAGGTTAGACTACTGTAACGCCCTGCTTTCTGGCTGCCCTAATAACTCGTTAAAGAGTCTCCAGCTTGTGCAGAATGCAGCTGCTCGTATCCTGAGCAGAACTAAGAAGTATGAGCACATTACACCAGTACTAGCGTCCCTTCACTGGCTACCCATTAAGTATAGGATAGACTTCAAGGTTTTGCTCCTGACTTTTAAAGCTCTGCATGGACGTGCACCTGTATACATATCGAACCTGCTCCTACCTTATAAGCCCACAAGGTCACTCCGATCTCAAGACGCAGGCTACTTGGTAGTCCCAAGAATTTCCAAGAACCTAAAAGGTGGTAGGGCTTTCTCCTACAGGGCCCCACTACTGTGGAACCAGCTTCCATTATTTATAAAGGAGTCAGACACAGTCTCAATATTTAAATCTAGATTAAAAACGCACCTCTATGCTCAAGCTTACAATCAGTTATAGTCTGGAGACAGGGTGCGAGAAGCCTGTAGTCATAGAGCTTTCTAGGTGGCAATCCTTTCCTTACTGTCACCTGTCAATCAGCTGTGACCCGACTTTACATGGGCTGGCTCTTGATAGGCGGGTATGGTTGTCTACCCCTCATGACTGCATGGGCTCTCCATCCCTGTCCTAGTAGATATGCAGCCATATTCTACTCCTGGCGGCGTCCCACAATACATAGCACTGGCACTTACTCACTGTCTGGTATATTGCAAATCCCTTAACTGCTGTTTCCACCCTCTTCCCCACGCTGCCGGCGGGGCTCTTGCCCCAACCCTCGAGAGTGCTTCGAGAGTCGTCTGGTCTCCCCCACCTCTGCGGTCCAGCCCCTCCTTCGTCATTGCCTCCACCCTGCCCACATCTGCCGCCACTTGCTGTTCCCCATCACCGCCACCTGGCCCCACCCATCATCTGAGCCACATCACTTATCATATCTTCTGCATAAACTGGCTGACATGCTGGTCACCAGTCGGCACCCTGAGCCGACCAGAGGAGGATGGGTTTCCCCCTTGAGCCTGGTTCCTTCCAAGGTTTCTCCCCATCTGCCACAGGGAGTTTTTCCTTGCCACTGTTGCCTTAGGCTTGCTCCTGTGGGGGTTTAGGCTAGGGCTGTCTGTAAAGCGTATTGTGACAACTGTTGTAAAATACGCTATATAAATAAAATTTGATTTGATTTGATTTGATTTGAACCTAACAGAACCTAACAGAATTATCAAAGCAAATAAGGAACTGCACCTGCTTCAAAGTAAACTTTGTATTAAACAATCTGAGATAGGCACATTGCATAAATCTTTTAATATATTTTATCAGAAACCACTCGGCGAGCTCCATAAAATTTGGGACAAAGCCGTAATTTTTTATCTTGGTTTGGTTCTGTACTTCACAATTTCAAATTTGTAATCAAACAATTTGCTTGTCGTTAAAATGCACATTGTCAGCTTTTATTTAAGGGTTTTTCACCATGTAGAAATTACATCACTTTTTATACATAGCCCCTGCCCATATCAGGGCACCATAATACTAGTAGTCATGTTTAGTACTTGGTCGCATATACTTATGACTGCTTGAAGTCTGTGACATCACCAGGTGCTAAGCATCTTCTCTGCTCTCTGATGGCTGCAGGCCTACATTGCAGCCGTCTCCAGCTCCTGTTGTTTTTGGTGTGAGTTGCCTTAAGTTTTCTCTTCAGCATATCAAACGTATGTTCAACATTCAGATTGGGTAAACAACTTGGCCAGTCAAGAATTTCTCAAGGTTTATAGCTTTGGAAAAACTCCTTTGCTGCTTTAGCTGTATGCTTTGAATCATTGTTTTGCTGTGGGATAAAGCTCTGTCCAACGAGTTTGAAGGCATTTGCTTCAACTTGAGTCGATGAAATGCTTCAGCATACTTCTGCTATCGGGAGGTACATCACCAGGAATGCAAATGAGCCATTGCCTGTGCCAGCCATGCATGCCCAAAACATAACACCCACACCACCATGTTTCGTCGATGATCATCTACAAGAGGAGGTTCTTTGGATCTTGGGCAGTTCCTATTGGCTTCCACACTTTGCTCTTGAAATCAAGATTCACTTGTATCAAAGTGATGACATCTGCCCACAAGACCTTTTTCCAGAACTCTGGAACGCAGGCTCTTTTAGATACTTCTTAGCAAATTGCAACCTGGCCATCCTGTTGTTGTGGCTAAGTAGTGGATTGCATCTTGCAGTATAGCCTCTATTACTCTGTTCGTGAAGTGTTCTTCAGACAGTAGCCACTGACACGTCCATTTCTACCTCCCGAAGTGCCTCTGATATGTTGGTATCTGAGGTGTTTGAGGGTTTTCCTTCATTATAGTGAGAATTCTTCTGCCATCAACTGTAGAGTTCTTCCTTAGCCTACCAGGCCCTTTGCAATTACTGAGCTCACCAGTGATCTCTTTCTTCTTAATGATGTTCCAGTCAATTGATTTTGGTAAGTCTAAGGTTTGCCCTATGTCTCTGACTATTTTATCTTGTTTCCCAGCCTCATAATTCTAGTCTTCATGTTGACAAATGCCAATTACAGATTCCAAAGGAAATAGAAATCTTGGAATCAAGACCAGATGCCGAAAGCTCTCTGATACCTGCAAGGAAGCAATTGAACACACCCTGACCAATCAGAAACACCTGTGGAGCCATTTGTCCCAAACATTATGGTGTCCTGAAATCGGGGGGACTGTGGAGTACAGAGTCAAATAAAGAAAAATATATCTTTGTCCCAAATTTTATGGAGCTCACTATATATTTGCATTTCCTTGTTTCATTTAACAAACGTGACTTCACATGTAGGATATATAGTGTCACGTTCCTGAAAACAAGAAGTTGTTGATTGTCTATCTATTTTTTAAATGGGTTGGTAATTATTATTATTAATATTTGTAGTAGTAGTAGTATTCATTTATTTATTTATTTGGTCATTTTTGAACATTTGGAATGGCTATTATTGTTGGATTGTTCTATTATTGTGGTCAGATAATAATGATTACTGGCCATGCATTTCTTATCATTATAGCAGGAAGTTTCATCCAGCGATTTGTTAACATTGAAAAGCGAAAGAATACAGAAAAAAGGGACTTTTTGCGCATGCTGACATTTTGGCAAGACTTCAACTCCTGAGTCTAATGATGAACAGGGTTTCATACCAGTGGTGTCAGATACAGATTACAGATTTTGGTGCATAGTGCTAGAATTCCAAATTATCCTGGCAATGAGAAATCGCTTCAGTTTATGTGCCTGTATTTTGTGATTAAGATGTCAAAATAAATGCAACAGCTGTGCATTTAAGACCCATCATGAGGACTCAAATGTAAATGGGAGTTTTATACCACACCGTAAATTAGATTTAAATCCAAGATGCATAGAAGCTAAGTTATTGATTTTTGTTTGAGTCCTTGCTTGAATGTATGTTGTGCTCAGTTTTCTCAACATTTTATTGTAGTTCTAGTTCTAACTTGTGCACAGGGAAAACAAAATTATTTTTTTTGTTGAAACAAAGAACTACCTTGTTCACATGGAAATGTACTTCCTGTCTTCACTGTGTTTAATACGGACACTTCCTGAGAAAGGTATACATTGTACAGAAATATATTTAGCTAATGGGTTCTTATGCAAATAAGTGAACCTAGGAAACTGTAAGGTCACAGTGTAATTCATTTTCAGAGCAGTTCATTACTTTACCACCAAATCCACATTTTGCATGTGCAGGATTTGCTGTGAAACAAGCGCGAATACGCAATAGCTGCGACCGCACACGCGCATGCACCCATGTGTGCATGCATCCACTCACACACCCTCACACAAACAAGGGACCTCTTCTTTGGTTCATGACCAACCTTTCCACAAAATCTTGTGCAAATCTGTCAATTCATTCGGGAGTTATGCGCCTTTTTGTGATAGGCCACGCCCATTGCCACGCCCCCTCACACACGCTCACACAAACACGTGACCTCTTCTTTGGTTCATGACCAACCTTTCCACAAAATCTTGTGCATATCTGTGAATCCATTCGGGAGTTATGCACCTTTTTGTGATAGGCTATGCCCATTGCCACACACCCTCACACAAACACGTGACCTCTTCTTTGGCTCATGACCAACCTTTCCACAAAATCTTGTGCAAATCTGTGAATCCATTCGGGAGTCATGCACCTTTTTGTGATAGGCCACGCCAGTCACCACACCCCCACTTGGTCAATCGGCCTAGAACGTTACTCAACTCTACCTTCGGTCATGACCAATGTCCATGCCAAATTGCAGCCTCCTGGGGCGAAACTGTGGCCTCTACAGGGTGGGACACTTTTTGTGGACCAACTGACTGACCGACTGACCGACCGACAGACAGAGCTATAGAGCTGCGGTCGCAGCTAAAAATGTATTTTATGCATCAGGCCACACTGGGTTCACAAAAAGCATAAATGAACTGCAGCAATCTCTCATTCAAACCTCAAGTATGCAGTTGCTAATTATTATTATATTTATGACATTTTCACAGTCAGAAATCAGAGGTTGAGCTACCAATAACTTTTTCAGTGCAATGTTACTAATAATGAGTCCCTTATAAATGCAGAAACTTACTTTTTTTCTTATAATATTATCATTTGTATTAGGTGGAAAATTTGTATGCCAATGAAACACGATGTTGTGCAAAGAATACAGGCAACATGTATCACTTGTTTTGTCTACATGGCCATACAAATACATCCATTATCTATACTCGCTTATCCTGGTCAGGGTAACGGGGGTGTAGGAGCCTAACCCAGCATGCATTGGGCGAGAGGCAGGAATATACCCTGGACAGGTTGCAGGGCACACTTCACCATTCACTCATGCACACACTCATACCTACAGGAAATTTGGGTCTCCAATTAGCCCTACTGTCTTTGGACTGTGGGAGGAAACCGGCGTACCTGGAGGAAACCCACACGGACACAGGGAGAACCCAGGACCTTCTTGCTGTGAGGCGATAGTGCTACCCACTGCGCCATCTTCTTTCCCTTATTAATAATGATGGAATAAAAACCTTGGGACCATCTATACTGAATGAAGTCATTCTCATTGTCTTCCTTTAATGTCTACAATGATCAAAGAGAAGCCGCTTTATCACACACCATAGCAACTACTGTTAAAGGCAAAGTTCAATTTATGAGACAGTCAACACAAAACATGTTAGACATACTGTAATACCTCTTGTGGAGTTTGAAAATGAGCTTTCTTTAATTCATCACCTGCTGACCTGACCCACCTATCAAACACTAACGTACGTAGACAGCATTCAATCACTGCCAGGTAGGAAGTAACAGGTCCACTAATAAGCATCTTTGCAAGGCTTTTGGTGTTTCTTTTTCTGGCCCCAGAGGAATTTCATTCAGCCAGAAGGACATGATCAGAAGGCGCGGACATCTGTCTCTAACCAAAAAGCAAATGGTGCAACCACAGAGCTGAGCAGTCGGTGGTATACAGGGATACATCTGCAAATGAACACAGTCAAAGAAAAGGAAATTAAATCAGAATGAACACAAGCAGAATGTCTTTATGAATGTCTTATATCTGACACCGAATAATGATATCTTTCAGTATTTTTCAACAGCTTCGATTTTTTAAAGTCCAATGTATGCTTTGTATGTATCTCACAAAAATACTTAAAATGACAAGTAAATAATTATTAAAAAGTTTGATAATGTATGTTTTTAATATTACAAAATGCTGTGCACAAATAATTTTGTGAAGATGATAAATGATTGCATCTTGCAAGTGCATGTCCTCAAATGCCATGCTGCTTGACAGATTAGCATTACACCAAAGTAATATGAGTTTCCTGTCCACTAGTTTAGATTTACATCAGAGGCTAAATTAAATTTAAAAAACCGAGGAACATGAGAGGTTATTCTGGTTATCTGGTATCAGGGCTAAGGGAACATCTTATAAATTATGTGTGTTGCAGTTTTTTTAGATAGACTACTCCCACTGCCCTCTTACAGCATAATATTTGTAAATTGTCAGATTTTGAATAATGCATATGGATTAAAATGGCTACATAAGCTAAATAAGTACTTTTAGGTATGCAAGTGCATTAATGTCTAAACAAACTGACATATGTCCAATTTTTTATATAGCAATATAAAATTTTCTAGTGTTGAGTAAGTTTTTAGCTTTTCCCCATTTTTTCTGGTGTGTGTGTGTGTGTGTGTTATGTAGTGTTGCATAATAGGCTGTTTGACCAGTACGGCCTGTATGAGTACACCAGCGTCTGAAATTATGCAGGTGGAATACGACACCACTCTTCCACAAGAAAGTCAATAAATTCACGCTTAGCTGATCTAAGTGGGCAACACTGTCTGTGACACTGCTCCAGAATGTGCCATTAAAAAATATCGCACCTTAGAAACGGCTGCTCATGAAACATCAGTAAGTTCAACTATTCCAGTCGCTCACTCTCCTGCCAAATGCATCCCAACAATCACCACATGTCTTCTGTTCTCATCTATGCTAGTCATGTTTACAGGCGACCACGCCGGTCCTATTTTTTATACATAATCCTATGCAATTAATGCTGACATGTTTCTCAACGGCAAATTATTCAGGATTTTTACCTGGGAATAACCTTGTGCGGTCATATCTATGATGCACCGGCAGTCTCTGTCTTTGCACACATTTCTGGGCATGACGCTCTTTTCAGTGTGAGGAGGGAAGGGTGTGGCTACAGAGCCCTGTGGGGTAGGATCCCGTTTCAGCAAAGCAGAAGTACAAGTACAGTGAAGCAAAACGACAAGCAGACAAAAGTCAGAGTCAGCCTTGGAATTGAATTTCCTTGATGGTTACAACCGAAGTTCATGAAGGGGATGAAAAGTGATGCAGAGTTGGCATGTTTTCTGTTGGACCATTAAGTAAAGTTACCTCTAGCTAGCCAGCTAGCTATGTTAGGTAGTTAGATGGCAAGTGTCGGGTACTCAGTGTGAGTGGGCAGCAATGAAGACTTCTTTTATTGTAAACACAGGACCTAACGTGGGTGTTGCAAGGCTAAAATCTCCTGCATAGTATTATTTTAATTAATGGAAGAATCACCACCCACGATTTGCATGTACTTATTGTCTCTCAGTTATCTTGTATAATTTCAGGTTTTTACTATATAAGGCTACATATAGTTTACAATATCAGACAGTGTATCAGTTAACTACATGTATGGATATAAAGGAGAAGAGAAGTAGTGATATTACTGGATTTAATATGAAACTTGAAATCAGAAAACATCATTTCTGAATGTGTGTTTCTCATGTGCCTGCACGAAACCAAACACACACACACACACATACATGCACATGTGCATACACACACACACACACACACACACACACAGCTTTTGGTAATAAACTGAACCATAATTAACAATGTCACATGACCTGAATGTTTGTCCAGGTGTGGACATTATCTGTGTGCATCTGTCAGTATGTCATTATTGGCTGTTGAACATCTGCGTCTCTCAACATTGAGTGACTACGGATAAAAAGATATCACAATTCAGTCAAATGGATTTAAATATTGAAGCTGTGTAGGTTCTTGTCAAACAAATATCTGCAAATAAATGACAATAGGATCTGTAATCCTTGACAGTTTAAAATGATTAGTGTAATGTACCAATCAAAATAATAAAATATTATAAACCCAAGCTTATACTGGAGAAAGACACTCATGTAACCCTGATGATTTAACACTCAAGTGACCTGTCTAGCAACAACCACATCAAAGAAAACATTCCAAGTGGTGGTAGGTATCAGAGCTGACAGGTGTCCAGATAAACAAATGAAACCTCATTGTCTAATGCAAAGCCTGATACAATCAGTCAGGCTAGCCTGTGGCACTGGATAATTAGCAGTCTGCTTGGAAAGATCAATTCTGTATTGATTACACAAACGCGTCAATTTGTATATAAAACATTCCTTTGCCCCATTCTGGAAGGGCTAAGCATGCTTTCAGAAGGTTTTCATTTTCCTTGTGTTTTTCAGAGGAATATATATATATATGTATATATATAGACATCTTCCAAACAATTTATTTTTAAATCAAGGATGTATTCAAATGTAATCCAACTAAATCAGACTTTGTCTCTCACAAAAGAAGACACCTGCTTTGTGTAGTATCCTGGAGCTTATCTAATTGCTTCCTAGTCCAATCCAAAAGCAATTTTATCTTAAATATACCTTCAAAATGTGAAAAATAGAGCTCCTGACATCCAATACAGAAGGGAAGCCATTTAGTACCAGGAGAGTAATCGAGAAGAATAGACAAGGTGTGAAACTGTGGATGGGAAAGTATTGGTTAGCTGGGCTAAAGAGCTAGATTGAATGACACAGCATAGCAACAATTAAAAACAGTATCTAGGCCATTGTTCATTTCAGTTGGTAAACACAATGGGTACGCAGTGTCATTGGTGGGCTTAAACCCTGCAGAACCTGTTTTGTTCCCTTTGATTTTACAAGGAATTTGCATGTAGTGTACTCCCGTGTTTCCATGGCTGCACCCCAGGCCTCCAGCAGGCATAAAATAATAGCATGTAGTGAAGTCCATAAGTATTTAGACAGTGACACAATTTTTGTTTTTTTGGTTCTGTCCTCCAGCACATTGGATTGGAATGAATTAATATTAATGAACGAATGGATTGTGCAGACATTCAGCTTTAATTTGAGGGTACGTAGCTGCTTCTATATTGGGTGAACCAAGTCGGAATTGCAGCCCTTTTTATACATTGTGTCTGGGTATAGAAAAGAACTGAAATTCTCTCTATCACACACACACACACACATATATAATTTAGTAGGGGGTAACACAATAAGGGAGTCAGGTGCACCTGTACTGCATTTTGTATTAGTCTCATGTTACACTTTTTTTTTTACTGCCAATTTGGTGCAGGGCCTTTGATAGTTTGTGTGGATATAGTAACACAATATAAACAACTTCCTGACTATAATTATCATGGTACACCTTTGAGTTCTATGGTACAAGCTTTTTAAAACCAGCAATTTTGTCCCCAACCACCAATGCAGGAAATTACCTGTTGAGCGATCATTGCATTTCATTAACCAAAATAATCGCAAGTCAAAATTTTGAAATATGTGAAATTGCATGGTAATTATGGAGTGGTGATCGTGTCAGAAACATGATGTTTAATGTATTTATTAGCATTCAGTTTAGGTATCAGTAGCTGTATATTGGCCAGCTGTCAGATGGAAATTGTTGGATTTTTGATATCAATAGAAAACACTGAGTTGTTTAAATGTGAAATAGGTGAAAGCTTATTTATTATATATATATATATATATATATATATATATATATATATACATATAATATTCTATTAAACAATAGGTAACTTGCATTTTAAATAAATTTGTTCAAACCTATAAATAGAAAACCTATTAAAACTGATTAAATATATTGTTTGCCCAAATGTGTTTTTTTTTTTTCCTTTGTCAAGTCACATTTGAAGTGCTGTTTGAAATCAACAAATAGCAGACATTGTAACTGCAGTTTAGATCATGGAAATAATTTAAATAAGACCATCAAAACTATTTACATACATGTCTGGTGTATAACAGCATTTTGACCAAATTCTCAAATCTCTCCTGTCTAAACTACCCAATGATCAAAATCAGATCCCAAATATGCACACAATGACTCCAGTTAATAATAAATTAAATTGGACACACTAGTAATGTACTTCCTTTGCAACTACCTTTGCTAAGAATACAAGCCACAAGTATTGCACTCCTGCTGTTGACTTTGGTTTGCCTTATTCTCTAAAGTTGGTAGGCTTTTTAAAATTCTGCTCTATAACTACCTGTCAACTTTGAAGGTAAAACAACAGGACGAGCCAGACTGGAAGTTATTGGGAAAAGTGAATTTTTTATGTTCAAAGTTGCTACTGATTTCCAATGTATCATATGAAATCTGCAAAGAGATATGTGGATTTATGCACAATTCTCAAGTCATTTCTGCATATGAATTTCATGTAAACCTTTTTAAATCACAAAAGCAAATACAGTAGCAGATTGCAGTAAGATTTCATAGTAATTAAATGAAAGATTTTTCATTTATGCGGTAAAAACAAAAAAAAGAGGCAGATAATTACATCACCATTCAAGACAACATAGTCTGTGTGTCTGTGTTTGCAACGTCAAATATGACCTATATGAAATGCTGGGGGGGGGGTTCATCATTTTCAAAGCCAGCACTAATTAAGGGAAGAGGTCAAGCATGGATTAACTGAAACTGAATCATTTGACAAAAATGCCAATCGAGTATCCTTTCCTGAAGAATATTTGACATCATCCAGGATGATTCAGACCAGAAAGGAATGAGTAAAACTACTGTTCAAGAAGGCTGTTTTGAGTTAAATGTGAGCATAGAATGGCTTTGTGTTCTCCTCATGTTATGTACAGTGGAAGGAACAGTAGTACAATGTTAATTGCGTTCTTGCTATACGTGTAATCATTTTTTACTAGACAAAGTCTTCTAGTAAAATGTAACCCCATAAAATCTAACCCCATAGCTCTGTGAGCAGCTGGAATTCATTCTAAACTGCCTGTACACACTAGAAAAACTGGCATCTGACTCCCATTTTAAAATTAACTTAAATACTGTATCAGTTTATACAGTATCTGCAGTAACACATTCAGTGGCACTGACAAATGAATTACCACACTATGCATTATCCTAAAGAAAACATTGTCTTATAATATTGTACGTGTATTGTAAATATTCAAGTGAAAAAAGTTTGCTTCATTTTAAAATAATAACACTTCCACTTTTCTATGCTTCATTCTGAAATATCAACCTTTCCGTGATCCTTAAAATGAACTCCAAGCTTCTGTTTGAAATTCATAAATTGTATAGCCCGGGTCGGCAACTGGCAGCCCATGGGGAAAATCTAGCCCACCAGCAATATCCTTCAGTTTTATTTACTTCTTTCAGTAAAATGAAACTTGTTCCGACCTATGATGCAAGTAGGCAGAAATGCTGTGTACATTCTCTGCCAGTGCAGTGACATGGCAGAGAGCTAATCTCACTGACAAAGGAACGTATTCGACAGATGCAATTATGCCACCCGTGGACTTGTCTGTGGCCATTTTCTCCAAGACTGTCACCCTGCACTCTTTGAACACTTCCACGTTCGTAAAAGGCATGTTATGTTTGGTCAAATGCCAGGCAGGTTTTAGGAACACGCTGGTAACCTTCTGTTGTTCGGTCAGACCAGGGACACGAACTGTACTGCTGCATGAGTAGCTTGCCATTAGCGCTTCAAGTGTTCAACGCCAGGCCTGTTCGGCGGGGGAAAGGCCACATTGAAAGGCCTGCGCTTGGTTTCAGAATGGCGTCTAATATTATATTCTTCACATACGGAAAAAGCTTTGATGCAAACCTGGCATTGGGGAACGACAGCAAGATAAATGCATATTATCTGTCCATTCTTCCTTAAAGCTTCTGTTCTCATTATCCACCTTTTTCTTGAGATTCTTGGAGAGTGGCATTGTCTTGTTAACAGGTTAGATTTAGTTATCCTGCAGTAGTCCTGTAGATTGGTTTCGACACACTGACAGCAAAATGCTAAATACTAGCTAAAATACATAGGTTACATAGCATTTTCTCCAGAATCCCTGCAAATCAACAGAGTTGGCGATGGTAATTCAACAGATATTGGTTGAATCTGATTGAAATAATTTTATTTTCGTATGCAGGTCTGTTGCTCAGAAATGTGATCAACATTTTGTGGTCAATTTGTCACATAGGCCTAATGATAGGCTTATTAATTGAGTGGTTATGTTCTGGCCCATTAACTAACTTGAAAAAAATTTGGCCCAAGGCCCAAGGTGGTTTTCACTGAAATTTCCCACCCACTACACAGCATAATGCAAATTATTTTTATATTCATCGTCAGATAAACTAGCATTAAATATTAAATATTAATGTAATGTAATCAGTTCATGTTAGTGAACCTTCATCTCACCACTTTAATACATATCTAAATGCACTGGAAATATATCATCAGCTAGGACGTATAACTTGCTTTTTTAGAGAAAAAATAAGCAGTTTAATTGTCCATGCCGTGACTCTATAAAAGTGGCAGCAGTCCTGCTCTTACAGTAAATAAAGTCCTGCTCTCATTGTGGGTTCATTAAGGACACTTCTACCCGCAGCAGCAGTCATTTCCAGACTTGGGTTCACTGACACTTCTTTTGCCCAGCAGTGACCGGAGGGCCACACTGTCATCAGTCTTTGAACTTTGGCCCTGGGTCTTGTGAGCAATTTGAGTCGCCCAGAGATTGGAAACTCTCCCGCCCGTTATGTTTACTGGCAGCGTCTTTCATCAAGCTTCTCAACAGGGGGAGACGGCAATGTTGACAGGAAAAATAACACCTCTCACTCTCTGTGGGTGTGTCTGCAGACCTGAGCCTCTGCTGTCATTACCCATAACAAGAAATGATGAAACACCTCACATTGTTTTTACCTACCTGGAGTTTGCGAACGCACAGCAAGTTCCCACGGAAACTGAACCCCCTGTGTTAAGCATTCAAATCCCTGCCCAAAAAATATATACTTAACCTGAACGTTTTTCAAAGTAAACCAGTTTATCTGACTCCAAACTAGAAGGCATCTTCCCTCCCTTCCCCATCCAGCACCTCCTCCGTTTCCCCACCACCCCCTGCCGTGAGCCCATGCTTGGATTAGTACCTGCTAACCACCGCTGCTCTTTTGCCTCTTGGTCGAAAAATGATCTACGTCCTTCTCCAAACATCTTGACCTGCTTTGCTTTGGTGGGCCTCTCAACAGGGTGCTTCAAACAAAACTCAGGACGCCATGCAGAGAGAGAAGCAAGGAACACTCTCCTCCCTCAAGCAGGGCCTCGGCAGATTTGTAACCCAACCTCCTGGGTCTCACCGCCAATCATTCAAAGTGGCTCCCTCGGCCCTCCCACGGCAGTGTTTCTGTCCTGTTTGTTCAGAGTGTTTTACCACCAGCACAACAGTACTGAGTCCTTGTGGCTATCTCACCTAACACTGCTTGCCTTGTTCAGCATGTACACTTTGCGCTGTGTGATTCATATTCACGATTTCTGTATTGTGAATGCTGAAAACACTGTTGTAACACCACTGGAATTTTTTGCCTGAGCAGGGATTGCTGGTGAATGGTGAGTTACTGTCATCCCAGTGAACTGAAACTCTCCATTCTCTGGGCATTCAGCTGCAAGGTTCCTGCTGGTAGAATCTGGATTTGATACCAGACCATGGGGCCCACCCACTCATCAGAAAATTTGTCTTGATTAGCCACCTTTTTTAATTTGGAATCTCCAATCCTGCCCCAATTTGGAATGTCCAATTCATGAAATATGTAAAAGCATTCTCCTATAACACCCCTCCTCTGAAACTTGTTGTGCCAGTCAGCAGCTTCTTTTCACACTGAAACCAGTCATATGTGTGTGCGAAGAAAGAGTTTATAGAAAGAAGTCCTAATTGGAGCTATTAAAAATATTGAGAAACGGCTAAAATCAATGGGTTTATAAATGCTGAAAATACACATGGTCAGTGAAATTAAACTGTGGAAAATGAGTTCAAAGTCCAAAGACAAAGCAAAAGCCAAAGAGTCAAATCTGTAATGATCTAATTATTCAATCTTTAAGAAAAAAGAAACTAACAACACATGTTGACAACAATGTTATTTGAGATGCTTTTTGACTGCCCAAGAACAACATTCCCAGAGAATCCCCGGGACCAAAAATACCAAAATTCAAAAGCCCAGTCATAATTAAGTTTTTCTACCACTGGGGCGAAGAAAATTCATAGACATCCTTGATTACTTCAAGCATCACCCTAATCTTCCCCCTATCTCAAAACTGAATTTCAGTCTCCCGTCTTTGCAAAGCATCGCTCTGAGCTTATATACTCATGTATTAAATTTATTTATCCATTGTAAATTCTAATTCTGAAATTATCCCTCCCCAATGGATGTTTAGGCCTGAGAGGACAAGGTGAAATAGAGATGGTAAAAGACGCCTCTGGACAGACAGTGAACAGATTGTTATTTTACAGCCTTAAAGATTTGTTTTAAATGGGGCGCAGCAGAAGCTGTGCCAAAAAGAACACCAGTAACAGATAATAAATGCCACAACAAACATGGATGGTAGCTTCTTCACAGGAAAATTCTCCAATAAAAATGGACTCAAACATAGTAAATTTAACACCAAACTTGACTGATGTGCTTGCTGGGTTGATATAGTTCTAAAGTCATAGTATTGTAATACTGCATATAAGCTCATATACTGTATATATAGTGTCCATATTGTGTACATATCAGTGGTGCTAAAGCAAGAGTAGACTATACTTTTACCTTTCGGGTGGGGGGGGGGAGGGTGGGTGGGTGTGGCTACAAGAGAGCAGAACTACGGTGGCTGCATAATTCAGTATGTGTACAAGGGAATAATTCAACTAGTTACACCTACACTGTTGATTGATGTGTCTCCCTTTCTGAAAGGGACATTGACTGTTCCTTGCATCAAGTGGAGTGGTGTTAATGGCTGTTGATTAGCATTAATGTATTTACATTTGCCTTTGTATCAACTTAGCGGGGAACCTAGGCATCACTTTAGAGTTCAGTTCTTCACTAGAATCAAATGTTCTGTTTGGCATCTGTATCTTTCAAGGCATGGCAAACACACGGTGGTAGGTGAAGACCAACCTGCTGACAAGGCTGTCTTTGTGGTGCAGCTGCTATTCTCATTTTGGGAGCATCCTCTGTATTTGGAATATTTTTCCTTTTTCATGATCCACAAGGTTTAGAAAGTAATAAAAGTTAGACTGTTATTGCACAGACAAAGGCAGTGATTCAATCAGTGTTTCATCAACTTAAACAAACAATTCCAAGCAAGAATTGTACATTGTTTCTTTACAAGGTTTGGTGAATTTAGTTATCACTAACACTCACCACATTTGTGAAGAAAAAGTGTAATGCTTACATTTACTTAAGATCTAAGGACAAGCCAAAGTGTCAGTTTTTATTTAAAAAATCCTGATTGTATATAGCTTGCATTAGCTAGCCAGTTACCAGGGTTACTACTACCAGGGTACACCTAGCACGTGTACCTATAGCATCAATTGCACCTACAGAACCAATTGATGTTGCTATCTTCTGTCATCACTATGAGTGCAGTAAGAATGATTTATGCTTTACAATGATATTACACAACTGGTTTGTCCCTGCTGGTTTGACGCTGACAGTATCTTTTGTCTGTATCATTACCTTGTTTTGATAACTGGTTATATAACTCTTGCTAACAATCTAACAAGTAATCTAACCAATATTAAGATGCAAACATGATTTAATAAAGCATGTGAGAAATATTTTACCAACAGCATTAGTCTGTTGTTGTGCTTGTGCCATAATAGACTGTTTCTGAGTCTTTCCATACCATGAGATTATTATGCATGACCATGGCTATGGACAAAACAAACCCCAAAAAAAAATCTCTCCTGAGCTTTTCCATAATTTAAAGATGCCTCAGTGAATTATTTCATGTAAATCTGTACCGCATCCCCTTTGTTGTCGAAATCAAGGAAATACTGTGTAACAGCCTTGGGAAAACTTTGACTGAAGGTATAGCTGTGACAACCCAATTCATACTCTAAAGACAAAACAGACACAGCTGTAGAAAGCAAATCCTTCAACTGCCAGGCAAATTGTATTATAGCAAGTATTCAAGAGTCATTCCTCTCTTTAGTCAGATTTACTTTGTTCTGTCTGACCTAGGCACACCTTTTGCTTGATACAAAGGCAAATGCAAAGACATGCATATCAGCGACCATTAACACCAGACTCCAAAGTTCCCAGAATGGTCAATGCCCCTAAAAAAAAGGATCATTGGATGGGGGAGGGAGGGAAGATACCTGCTCATTTGGAGTCTGGTAAACTTTATTTTTACACTGTGGATATGTATCTTTATTTGTATTTTATTTTACTTTTTTCCAGTGAGGGATTTTGAATGCTGATCACAGGGGGTCAGCTTCTTACTCTGCCTGTGCAAACCCCAGGTAGGAAAAAGTGTTTTTGTGGCTCCATTTTGTGTGGAGCCATCGCAGCCTTTTTACAAATGAATGTAAAAAACGTAAGCAATTTGGAAATGGGCCGGAAATGAGAAATATTCTTTATGTACCATTCTCTGTATTTTGATGTTTTTGTATTCCTTTCAGCATGATTATGATAATGACTCTGTTGATTCTGTTGTACTAGTTGATCTGACTGTTTACTTTGCTTAACAATCATTCAAGTAATTATCTTAGTAATTCACAGCAGTTGGCAGTAATTCCCATTGTCTGGCAGTCTTACTTACAGTGGCCTATTACTCCCTGGGGACTCCAGACATTGACAGTTGTTCTCCACTGTGTTCGATTCTCGACAGTCTTGTTTAGCTTGTTCCATGTACAGCCAGGTTCCTTGCAGGGTCATGGGAGACAAAACCCCTCACACAGGCTCAACAAACAGGTTGTGGGACTTGGTTGAATGTAAACTTGTGTAAGCAGTTTCGTTTCTTGGCAAGTCTCCCACTTGGCACATCACACAATTGACATCTGTTGGAGAAAAGATGAGAACAAATGGTGATGCAAATAAGTTTCATTTTAACTAATCAGAGGAATTTGATTTGCTCCTCATTACTTGGCTCCTAGACTATGACAAGACTACTTTGCAAGAGTTCAGATTTTTTGACTTTTTAACAGGACCTTTACTTCTAATTCCCATGGTTTATTATCAGTGGTTTACCTTTACAATTACAAATATATATTTAAATAAATGTACAGTTTTAGATTAAATAAAAATTTTCAGTACTTAAAAATGTGTCAAAGGGACAGCATTTGTATAGATGTGTCAATTACATATCCATTAAAGTTCTTTGCAGTGCAATTAAATACATTCATGCAGAATGTATCCAACCATCCCCTTCCTGGTATCACACCAACAGTGGGTGGCTGTGTTGTGTAAGGGTTGGAGAAGTGGTTTGATTCCTTAGGTGGAGCGCTGCCATTGCACCCTTGAGCAAGGAATGTCAGCTGTGCAAATCACTCTGGAGAAACACCTACTAAATGTCTAAAACATGTATAAATGTACATTACTGTAGGTGAAGCCCATTTACCTACAATCATGTTCTCAATGCTTGCGAATGCAAACGCACAACTTAATCAGATCAATGTGCATGTAAACAGTTCATTTGGCACCTTGAAACAGAATGAATGTATTCGGAACTGTTCTGCATTAAATTATAGGCATTTAGCAGACGATGAGCTGAGCAACTTTTACATAGCATTTGCGTTGCTTCCATTTATACAGCCGGATATATACTGAAGCAATGCAGGTTAAATACCTTGCTCAAAGGCACAGCTGCAGTGTCCTACCCGGGAATCAAACCTGTGATCCATAGGTTACAAGACCAGTTGCTTTCCCATTATACTACACTGCATCCCTGCCTGTAAAAGTGTTTGATGATGGCCCTTTCAGTTGCTGATGAGCCAGGAGTAAATTTGGTCAAATTTAAGATAAATCATGTCCCTTGTGCATTTCTTCTGTCATAAGGGACTGTAACCAGTGGAACCAGTAACCCTCTTCTGTAACCAGTGGAAAAAATTCGCTTTAATGTACCAGCAAAACAGCCAGTAAGAGCTGACGAAGAAGAAATTCCAAATATAAACTCAGAAAGCCAAAACATACTGTATAGCAAAGGAGTGAAAGATTAGGAATTTATTGAGCTGTTGTAAGAACAAGAGGGCTTTCCAAGAGCCATTCCCTAATACATACAGAAAAAAGACAATAGAAGCATGATAAATGGAAATTCATTTCTGGACAGCTTAAGAGTCAGTGTTGATAGCAATAACTTGGCACCATTTTCAGCACTTTATAACCATACAGGGCAACATCATTGTCCAATGGGTGGAATGCAAGTCCTGTGATGGGAACACAGTAATTAATCAATTTCAAAGCTGCCATGATGTGTCAACCTGACTCCAATGTTTCTGCAAGAATGTAAATTGTCTTCCAGTGTTCATTCATAGTACATTCACTTGAAATTTTCAAAAGTCAATATATAAGTTATAATTCATATAACTGAATGAATATAATATGCTATATCTTATTTCCTAAAATAAGCACAGAGCAAGCATGTTCTAGCACTTTGAACAAGTTCTTGGGTGCAGGGCTCTTTGTTTTTCACATTCCACCCCCCATTCCTGGTATCTGCAATTAGACGGGCTTCGGTTGATTATTATTTTTACTTCTGTTGCTCCCAGTACAAATGGTACAAGTCTGGAAAAAAGTAAGCAAAGAAATGACTTACAGGACAGGACTGAACACTTTTCTTGCTCATCTCATTTCCTGTCTTCCTGTACTGCCGAAACTGTGTGAGAGGCACAATGAAACAATGAACACGTGATGTATGCTTGCAGCGCTGACATACGAGCGAGCTTCTTTGGATCTATACCTCGTGAATATCCTCTGTAACAGCAGTTTGTCTTGGGAACCTCACCACGTGTCTTACTTAGTCCTGATAAAAGGTTCCCATGTGTGAATGTCAAATGCACTTTGAAGTTCCGACCAGTGTTTTAGACATTTCTATAGCACTTGGTATGCTTTTTAAAAAATTAAGTTAACAAAGGCTTAAAAAAGAACTGAAGGCCCTTTTAAACCCCCTGCACAAGTGTTTGAAAGCTTTATTCAGTATTTATTAATACAAGAATAGAATGCCATTCTTTGGAGAAAGTATTGATTTACCAGCTCATTCCTCTGTTTATGACTGCAGATTGAAAGTTCTATGTGGGATCATCTGATGAATATGTTGCTGAATAATTTGGCACTCCTTCTATCTTCAGCCATCACTCCAAAAACCAAAATGGAGGCATCAATTCTTACTTGCGTAAATAAAATGAATAATTGTTTCCCAGCATGCTCTTTCATGACCACTCAGTTTGCATAAAGAATGGGTGCTGCTAGGTTTGCTTCATCACCAAACCAACAATCTAATTTTTCATTGGGGGGGACTTGGTGCAGAGAGAACTTCAAAGTATTGTTTTGTTATCTCTCTTGATACCAGGCCCTTTCATTTCCTCTCAAGGGCTGCCCTGTTGTAAAAACAGGACACTTACATATATTGTGAAACAACAAGTAAATCTTCCTGATTGTGATGTATATATAACTAGCATCAAGTTCATTCTCTCGCATACATTATTTAGGAAATGTGTTTTTTTTTCTTCAATGTGTCAGTGTTTTTAATGTATGTGTAGTTTGATTAATAGTCATTTCACGAGGCAAGCTCAAGTGCTTCAGAGAGAATCCTCCCACAGCAGTTTAAACTGTTTTTAATGCAAATACAACTACAACCAGAAGTTGGTGTTTCAAATTTAAAATTGGAATCAATGCAGGCCCAAAAGGAAATCAGCACACTTTCTTTCATTTTGCATCTTGGTTACCAGTGAGCGTGTTTTACCAGTGGTTTAGTTTACAGAATTGTACAGAACATATTTTGTGTAAAATGTTTTGGTTGTTGGCCTTTTTTGTTATTATTTTGCACTTAACTTGACGTTTTAACCAATAATTTTTGCATCAGCTAAAAGATTTTTAAAGTAACTTTAGCTTCCCTTGATATTTATTGCACAACTGCGGGGTGCAAAACTCTCACAAGATAATGTGCACTTTAAAATGTATCTCCTTTTTGTTGAAAAATATGTGATAGTTCAATATGGTTTGCTATTTACCTGTTGGCAAACCTTGAACAAATCTACTTTGAGTTGTTCACTACTGAATGCTGAATGTATATTGTTGGGATGAAATGTTCCGGGTTTGCTTGAATGTGTTTTTCCAAGTGTGATGTCATAACGTACTTGGTATGCATTAGCATGCTATGGATGGTGACATCAGCCTGGACTCAAAATAAGAATTTGATTACTTGCTCATTACTCAACTCTGACTGTGGTGGGGAGCTGCGCTGGGGTTTATAAAAGTCACATGTCTCCTTGAGTACCCACTTTTTTAGTCACAAAAGCATCAAAGGCAGTACGTCTTGGACGTCATTTTTCGTATCCTGTCTGAGGGGAACCGGCCTGACGAGAAGGAACCTGGCTTCCACGTAGGAAATACTCAAACGTTCATTTCATACTTGACATCAACCAAGGGAACATGTCACAAATCCTAGCCTCCCTTGCAAGGCCTAAAAAAAGTCAACACTGATGCTGACGCAGTTTTCTTTTGTTTTGTATTATTCATGTTCCCAGCAGGCCTAAATGAATTACCAATGATTACAGTCAAAAATGATATACGAGCCTTAGCGCCTATAACAGCATGTTATGCAGTGTACTGTTCGGCTGGCTGCTGAGCGCAGTACAGTCTAGGTGCCTGGGATCCATGTTTCCAGACGCTTGTGTGAATCACATAACTGTTCTCGCTCTCTCACAGTCACAGGAAGGTCGACTCAACTGTCAACAAGAAATTGTCAAGAAACAACAGAGCTGGGGAAGCCAGCTGCAGTAGGAAAAAGCTTTGTAGTCTGCCTCAAACCAAGCTTTTAAAGGATCTTATATAGGAAACATAACTTAATGCTGTGATCAGGTGTTTTTTCAGTTCTCTGTGGTAGTAGATTGTAGATTGAATCGTATACAGTAGGCTACTTGATTCAATCAGTCTGTAACATACACCGTAATGTTGCTGTGATATAATGCTTCTCGCTTCTACATTTGCTCGTTTATGTACCATTACAACTGGCTGACTATTGAATGTAAAAAAGTATTTATTTCTAGAGCATATGGTTCTATTTAAGATTAAACACAAACATTATATTATTTTGTCATTCTTGTCTGTGGAGTGTATTGACCAAATAGCCTATATCATCCATAGTTTATTATTTTCGATTTATTGAATACCAGGCATGTAAAAATATGTTTTCCTTTATGTCCTCACAGTCAGTATTAGACCTTAAGCATAATTTTGGTGTTTTTTCTCTTCACATTGTAACGGTCCCATTTAAATAACACATTTAAATAAGATGACTTACTTTATGTAAGCTTCTCTTTGAAATGTCTTTTTTAAACATAAACTCTAATAAATTTGAAGTATGTATCCATTAAGCTGGAGGAAACACCAGTATTATCTGCCAAAATAATTAAAAAGAAGAAATTACTCATTAAGATTACAATTTTAAGCAGCTCACAAGGACATGCTGAGGCCTTGCCAAGCTCAAACTGTGTGGTCAAAGTAGAATTAAAATATTAAAAATGCAATTCATTGCAATGCTGACTATTCTTCCTTCTGAATGCTATTGCATTTCATGAAATGATTTCCACCAGATCTTTTAAAAAAAATTGTTTTCCAGCAAAACTCAAAGAAATATACCAAGACCTACAGTGACAACACAGTGGCTGAATTGAGTGTTCATCTTGAACTGTGCTATGTGCCTCCACAACAGCAATGTTCTTGGCTTCCACTTCAAAGACGAGGTGAGAGATGGGCTAGAGTGCCTAAACACACAATTTAAAGTCATGTTGAGAGTGACAGACTCTTCTCTCAGACTACCCTCCCCCCATGGCACATCCCACCCCTCCTTGGGAATGATTTTTCTGTTTTGTGACCTCCAAACACCATAACTTCAACAAGCACTGCCATATTTTTTTGCCTTGAAATGGTGCCAGAAAGTAACCCATAAGGTTATCTTCCCACTTTGAGTTTTTTTATTTTTTTATTTATAATTGAAACAAGGTGAGGCTCCTGTGCCAGGGAATTACTGGACCTCTGACCCTCCAGGATGTTGGAACTAGTTGAAAAAAGAGATGTGGAATAACAGGCACCTCTATGTGGACAGAGATTTCTCTTCTTGGCAATGCCGATCTAATAATCCCTGCCTTCAAAATACTTCTGGGGTTCTCGATTGTCAGCCAGGGCTCCTGCCAAATTGGTTGCGAATACTCTCAGATCCACTACAATCTGTCTCTCATGCTGTTGATCCTCAATGCCAGAGCTTAGGAAGGGGGTGCAAATACGTGAGATCAAACCCACTGCTCTGTGCGGATGCATATCAAAATCAATACAACTTCAAGATTTTGCGTTTGTTCTGTATTTTAATGGTGAATTTCAGTCAGAAAAAAAATGCATTATGTTGTAAGTGGACTAGGTCCAAACACACAATGTGAAATTTTGAAAGGTTTGATTGGCACTAAACACTGATAGTTGAAGTTCAGTCTGAATGAACTGTTTTAGTAGAATAGTAAGAGTACCCTCCCCTTTTACTTAGCAGTGACAGGTAGGAAAGCCAGAAAACATCATATTCACTGGTATTATATCCTGTCAAGCTGTGAGTAGCCTATGGGTAGATGCTAATGGGTTTGCTCTTTGCTTATTTATGTATATTATAGAAATGTTTTCCCATTCCTTTTAAAGATATAAACATAAATTAATTTCCAGATGTTTTATTTAGAAATGTAATAGCATTCATTATTTTGTTGGCCCACCAAAATATGGATTTTTAAAAACCTAAAGCTGAATAATCAAATCCTCTAATTAAAAATGCAGTATTTTCAGGAGGTATATGGACTAAATAAATCAGGGAATCAACATCTTTTTAAATACATTTTCAGTAATTTCTGAAAACATTCTAAAAACAACACACACTATTTAAAAAATGAAATAAGAACAAAGCTTCAGTCCAAGCAGGAGGAAGAGGAACTCCTTGCTATGTTGCTGAAACCCATGTTTTGTCACCTTGACTTTTTTTCGAATAACTATCAATAGTTATATAACACCTGAGCATCTTTTCCCACCCACATCTGCAGCTTCCAAATCAAATGTTTTTCCCCCAGCATTTGTCGGCGACAGTTTTCTCCACCAACATTTTCAGCGTCCACCAGCTCCCCGGGCCACTCTAACAGGAGGTTTGTCATCTGCTAGGCCCTTAATGCTACTGGTCAGACGCTGTGCTAATTCCTGCCTATCTGGCAGGTTCTGTCACAGGCCTGGGTCAACACCACACAGCCTTGCGCTTGCTGTGTGCTGCCAGTAAGCCAGTTCTAATGTCGTTGTCTCTCACATATTACCAGACTTTCATGATTGAAAGGAATTTTTGCTGGGAACTCAGTTAAAGGCAAATGCACAAAGAGGAAAAGAAGGGAACTGTAAAATGTAATGTAAAAGGTCAGAGAAATTACCCAGCAAGTTGGATATTTCACAAGTACTCGAGACAGTTTAAATCAGTACAGCACAGTGAAATTCAGTCAGGTCTTTCAGCTCCTGGAGGGTGTGCCAGGAACAGATCAGCCAGAAAGAAATACAAGTTTGCTCAGAGCACATATAGGGTAGTGGACAGAAATAGATCAATCAGAAAGGAAAATAAGTGCATTCAGGTGTTTAAATTTATATTTTAAAGTGGAACACAAGAAACAGAAATTGTACTCATAAACAACGGACTGTTAAAATCAAATGAACTGTAGATTTTGCTTTGTTTATGTTGTGGTGAAAACACATTCAGAAGAATTGTATTACTCTGAAGAGTTGTGCTTGACTCATCTTATTCCAAGAGCTTTGCAGAGTTTATTTAAAAAGCTGGTCCAATGCCACAAATCTAGATTTCCACTGAAATTCCATGATCTGATCAGACATATAAGACTATATTAACACAGCACATTACTGCTGGGGTACAAATAGCTGTCAAGCTTCTGTGGTAAATTCAGATTTTTTTTGTTTGTTTTTTTTTTGGATGATCTCTGGTCTGTGGACGTGCTGGGCTGAACGTTTTTCATAATATTTGGAGGGATCACCAACAAACAAAGGGGCAGACAGGTGTCTGTCATTGGGGTCAGTTGTTGTTATTAGTGGGTGTGTGTAGAATTGTGAATCCATACCTAATCGTGTTATCCTTTCAGGTAATATCCATAAAAAAAATTATTAGGCCATTATGAATGAAAATTTTAACACTAACGTATCATTATTAATTCTACAAGATTCATTTTACAAGGTTTTAGTTCTTTTAAAGATAGTTCACTATAATTCTCACTTGAGATATACTTTCTTTACAAATGGAACGACAGACTGTCACATCAAATAGCATTTCTTATTTCTGCTATCTTCTATGCAACAAATCAACATTTCAGTTAAAGATGCTCTTTTTGAAACAGTCCTACATGACAGAACATGATATCTGATTTTGGGGACAGTTGCATTATCTCCTCTAAGTATGGTGTGTCATAGGTAATACCATGGAGATTTGAAAAATAATACAAACTCTGCCTCAACATAACCAGGTATATAGGAAATATAATGCAAAATAAGGCTGATGTCAGTTTGAAAATGTCAATTAAATCTATTCTCAGTTTCAGGAAATACATTGCGGAAACTTTTGGGTTTTATTTTATTTTTGTGCATTGTGCATGTAACCAAAATAGTAGGCTACTATTTTGTTCTTCGTTCCACTCACCTTCTACCTTGTCACTGGTATTATTTTGAATAGGGGAAAATCTGAAATTGGGAAATGCTGTGAAATCGCTGAATCAAGAGCAGAACTTGCAAGTGCAAAAGTGCAAAATTTGAACAAGGCCTTGACTGATCACGTAATTCCAGAATGTTTGAGGCATTGGAAATATCCTGTATAAAGGTCCAAAGCCACCTCTTAAAATAGGCTAATACGTACCATTACTTACTCATTGCATTTATTTATCCAAAAATAACCTCTTGTGTGCTCAAAAATGACCACTTTCAGCGCGTCTACAACCTATAAGTAGCTCAGCTGTGAGTAGACCAATGCAATTTCGGAATGGCAATGGAATGTATTTGTGTCTTGTAAAACGTCGACATAAAATGTTGTCATTAAATGCATCCTAATCACTTTTTCTATATACAGACCTTGCCAGATAATAAATATGCTATTAGATGTACAATGTAGCCTACTCTACTTGATCATTTCGGTAAACGCCAAGCCATTCAATTCCGCTTTGTTTTTTCAGGCACTGGAAGGGGGCGTTACAATGTTTTGCATCTCCAATCCACGTGGCCGCAACAGGATATTAAAAAGCCCGACCCGCGCTGCAGTGTAGCCTAGACAGTCCACTATCGTGTGGCGGAGCGTCGCTCGGGTAGAGTTGGCTACAGTAGCCTACATTTAACAGTAGAACCACCGCTGCCGCGGCACTGCTGTAAATAGAGCATGCTTTGGAAAAGCGTTCCTGTACAGTTATAATCGATAACTGGATACATTTTTCTTTTGGTTCGTTCTTTACTTTGTATTCAACTGAATAATGGAAATAAGGGTTGACAATGGAATGACTCCTAAGGATATCGGTTCCTCGTGAACGGACAGCCGAAGATAGAAAGTAAGTACTGATCAATTAATATCTTTTAACACTGCTGCAGTGACTGTATTCGTGTCCTGTTATAATACATTTATCTAATTATTTCGAGCCACGTAGTGGTAATTTCTGTTAGCTTGATGAATAACTAAAGCATTATTCTGAAGTCTGTAGCTTAAAAAAAGAATCCATCGAGCAACTGAAGTTAAATGAATTAGGGCGGCCACTTCAAGAGGTTGCTTAAAATCGAATAAAAATTATTTTCAAAAACATAAATGTTTGTGATTTTCAAAATGCCGATAAGAAGTAACATCTTGTTTAAGGTCTGTATTTTGAGGGAATAGACTGCGTGCAGTTGACCAGAATATAGAGGAAAGGTTGAAACCACTGAAGGTTTCCGCCAAAACCCTGTGGTTGATTGTTTGCAAGTACAATCTTTATCTCATTGTAACAGCGTCCTGTTTGCGAAGGTTTGAAGTCTTTCCTGGGTTGTTCTGTTACTACCTCAAATATAATGTTAACAGTGAATATACAATGGCATATTGCATATGAATTTAGGGGATACACCTGAACAATAAGTGTTCGTATGGTAGGATAGAGATGTGCTATTAATTTGCTACAAATATGGAGTTTCTCAAATGATACTTTGTCGTTTTGCAAGCATATTACGCTTGACTGAAGCCCATGTGAATAGCGGTCTATAAAAGCGGTATATAGTGTTTCGCCCTGGACCAAAATACCGGTCATATGTTTCATTTGACCCGCTGAAAGGCGGCCAGAGGCTAACCTGCATCTGTAGAGATAAGAGTGTTGAAGAAGCATAAGCACCGTGAAGACTGAACAACAATGAAGGGAAATAAAGAAGTTGCATGCTGACGTTGGACAAATGTAACAATTTCATGCGGAGCTATATTAGTAGTTTAGTGATGTCCATCACACTCTCCTACTATGTGAGATGTGTTCTAGCGTGCATACTGGCATGCTTAGCCTGGTTTGGCCCTGAAATACTGCTGAGCAATATGTTATGGAACATTAAATAATGCCAAATGGTCATCCAAAAGTAACAAAGAGAACTGAATCGAAGGAACAAAGAAAACTGAATTTACTTCCTCATCTTGTAAAGGGAGTACAGAAGTCACGCGATCATATTACGGAAGTAACAGTGACAAAAATGTTGGTGGAGAGACAAACGAAAGTAGATGTTTTTATCATTTTCAGTGGTACAAGTGATGTACGCTAAATCATTACTGTGAAACAGTAAGACACATTTTTTCTGTGTCAGTGGAGTTACCATGAAAGGCAGACATCAGCTCAATGGCTAAGGTGGTCAGATACATTGTTAATGGCCAGAAATAGAATATGACATACACAAACTTGCCTCAGCCTGAACTGAGTTTAAGAACAAGCAATTGGTACAACCTGTTATACACAGTCAGATAAGTTTATAAGTTTATGAGCATGTTTAGGCCCTTAAATGATTTGTTAGGGGTATTTCATCAGGTATAGATGATTATATAGTAACGTTTTGCCCATGCTGTACAAATATTTATATTTATATTTATATAAGAAAAATGTAATTTCATTAGAGCAGCATGTGAAACTTGAAGCATGCCATCTTATAGGTCTTACATTTTACCCCCATCTAGTGGTGAGTTGGGTTCCATCCAGGGGTATCCTGTGTTAAAACAACCAGAGCTTCCTCTTTTCAGATTTGGATTTTCCTAAAACATTATATAGATGTGGAGGTCTGGGTGGCTGCTTGGAGAAATTCTCTATTTTCTTTGTTCAAAACAGACTGACTATAATTAAAAGCTGAGTTGGTTGTATAAGCTCTGTGATAAAAATGTAATATAAATTTGGAAAATAACCCTCCCATTTCCTTTTTTAGGACAGATCATAGTAGACTAGTGTGCCATCACCTCCCGGTTATTTTTGCATTCACTCTCAAGGTGGCAAACCTATAGATTTACTGTGAATCCTGTTGAGTGCACTTGTGACTATATCATCTAACTACAAATCCTTTCATTTAAGATGTGTTTTGTAGACAGTGCCAGATGTGGCACACATACCTGATCATGATCCAGAATAAGGGCAGAGATTTTGTAAATATTGTGTCCAGACAGGGGATTAATCTACCAGGTATTGGTGTAATCAATTAAGACAAAAAATTGGGAAACAGTTTGAAACATGGGGTTTCATTAATATTGTTTGTATACCATTCTCATTAAAAATAGAGTAAATGCATCCCGATATCCCTGCAGGGAAGTTACCCTTAATATAGACAAAATATTCCTGTAAATGATTTCTTTAGTTTTCACAGCAATATTAATGTATAAAGAAAGAATCCCTACCTGTACACAGTATGTATCTGTAGATATGCAAAGCCTTTTGGTCAAAATTTGATGGCAGGTGAAATTTATGGTAAATATATATTTTGCTGTAAATCTTTATACAGTAATAGGCCTAATTAACTGCCGAAGTTTTCGAACCACAAAAGGCTATGCTAACTTTGTTGTACTTAATTGCATTTCAAATAAAATTTGTGTCATTTGATATGTGCAAAAAGCATGATATAATTCAGATTCAAATTCAAAATCCAGTTTGTGGTTTAATTTTCATACATTATTTATTTGACAATGAAAATATGCCAAATGACACAATTTGCATCAAAAAGCACTCCCTTTAATCTCTGTCAAATAACTCAAACTTATTTCTGAATTGAATACTAATTTTCTAATAATAATTCGATTATTTTCTCTCTTTTTTATGCATGGGAGACTTGCAACTCTCAAAACTTGCATTTGAAAACTACGCCTACCTTTCGCTAAATTTTGGCTGTTTCATCACTACCAATAGTAGCCGATGAAAACAGACTTGAGAAGACACTGTACTGTAATTGTAATACTTTGGAAACATGCACTATTTCAATAGGTTGCGTGTTATTTTTACTGTTCATGTAATAAAATACAAACCTATTCATGTACAGTTATTCTGAAACTGTGTTTGTAACATTGGGATTAATCTCACTTTTGTTAGCTGTTAGTCACCTGCTTCAATAGCTTGTAATCATTCAGTTCCTGGCAAAAATAATAATGAATAGTTATTAAACAATACATACATAACTCTGTACAACAATAATAAATTATAAAATGAAAATAAATGAACATTATACTTTACTATAATGTTCATTTATTTTTATTTTATAATTTATTATTGTTGTATAGAGTTACGTATATATTGTTTAATTTTTGTAGTGTAATCCAAAAAAAAAACTTTGTTTTATTGGACCATTTCAGTTCTCTGCATATTTCCGCTGCTGCTTTTCTGTACATTATAAAGCAATGGTATGTCCTATGACTGTGATGTGGTTACTCCATACAACCTATTCTCACAAAGTAAGATGATGTACCTGAGCCAACATTTTTTGATTTACTAATATTTTGACAGAATTCTAATAATAATGCAAACCCTCCTTTAAGTTGCATTTTCATTTTTAAAGTCAAAAGACCTGTCCGTCGAAGGACGGGGGCATTACAGGGGTGGTTCAAAGGAAGTTCCTTCCTACCAGGAAGTCCCTTACAGGCCAAAGATGAGTGGATTGTTTTTCTTTTTCTTGTTGTGTGTGATTAAACAGGAGTGGCACAGTGGTGCAGTGGATAGCCACACAGCAAGATGGTCCCAAGTTCAAATCCCATGTTGCCTGCAGTGGATTGGTGACCTGTTCAGGGTGTATTCCTGGCTCTTGCTCAATGTGTGCTGGGATATACTTCAGCCCCCTGGTGTAGTATAGGCACCAAATCTTGAAATACCGTGAGTTTTTATTTTGGTATGTATAGCAGCAGAATATGGCATTATTATTGACATAAACTTTGAGCTTTGAACAATTTGGATGAGATATGTTGTACCTTACCTTGGCTACCAACCAGTTGGCATGCACTCGTCTTCATCATACCTGTTAATCAAGAAGTGAAGCACGTATGCACCATCCAGAGACCGCCTCTCTGCAGCTCTGTGTGCTGGGGGAATTTCAGGTTTGGCCTGCTTCAAAGAGATAACTAAATGCCTTTTTAGCCCCTGATTTCAAAGTTGTCTGGAGTACCCACAAAGGGATATTCTATTGTTAGATAGGAAAAATATCGGTTGTGTATTCTTGACATTAGAGTTTATTTATTTGGGCCTATCCCTGAAGCATATTTGAAATGCTTACATTACTATTGTTTGGGTGGATTTCTCAGGTGGTTTAAATGCTTGCTCCCATTCTCCACTGTAAAGCACTCGCTTGCTGTAGTTCAGACTCCAGATGAGTTTTCATCATCTCTTCCTATTAGTCTTGATGTGGGACGATGTCAACTTTGATATGATGTTGTGCAGTGGTTATGAGTAATGTAACAGGAAGGGTGTCATTATGTGCCAGATCAACCAGCTCTGACTGATAACAGGTCAACTGCTCTGGTGTCTGGTTCCAGAGGAAGTAATTGATTATTTTCTAGACTATTTGGGGTAAAGGATGTGTGGAATAAAAATGTGTAACCAATTAGTGAAAATTACCAACATTTGTAACTGCAATTGACCTGATAACTGTCCCAGCCTACACAGCAGATAAGATTATTCACCATCATTAAAGATTATTACTGAGGCACTCAAAGACACATTGGATATGGACAAACGCTACATATGGGGGGTTTTCCTTTGTAAATTCCTGGTGGTTTCTTCTACTGGAGAGAGTCCTCCTCCTTTCAACAAAGCATTTTCCCTGTGAGATGTTGTTTAGCCTCACGGAATCCGACTCCCCAGACCAAGCAGCTTCCTAACCACTTTGGAGACAGTCTAAATAAGCCAAAATGCTGAAGGGGCAGAAATGTCCTGTTGGTCAGACTGCACATGTGCTATTCGATGATACTCAGATACAGATGAAGCATACTCAGCAAGAGTAATTATTAACATTATAGATTGTGTGTTGTGTTGTGTACATACATGCATCTAATTACTAGATGGCTAGGAGAATTGCTTGAAATGTGCTGTGCCCATAGCTGATTTGTGGATTTGACCTGAGTCCTATGACCAGGATTATGAGGAGACACAGTTGCTCCTGCCAGTGAAGTGTCAGGTCTGCATAGTATTGTGGCAACAGAAGCAAATTGTTGCTTGTTTATAGGCAACTGTATTTGAAGGTTTACATGTGCTTCAAGCTTCTTAAGCACCTTGGAGCACAGCTGTCAATTCCAAACTGAATAAAAAAGGGAAAACAGCTGTTCTGCCTCCTGACTGGACACTGAAATCACTGACACTTTTCTGTGAACTACTCTTTCTGCTGGAAGGGTGCTGGTTAATTTGGCTGTCAGTTGCTGAGTTTTTCCTGGCAAGAAAAGGGTCTTTGGTGCGCCCCATCATTAGGCAAGGGTTAATTTAGCGACACCCCCCATCTGCAATCATTTTTTTATCATAACAAAATATCCAGCCACATTGAACAAACATGAGGTGTGCATTTAGCCCCTGCCAACTCAAGTGAGCTAGCTATACGTGATAACCATGCTAAGAGACCATTTCGACCTAAAACCAGACTGCATTTTAATATTAGGTAACGTGAGTGACAGACGGTGAACCTAGCGTAAAGCAAGTTTGCTATCTAACCCAGTTAAGAGAGGGACTAGAAAAATATGCTTGTTGCTAAGTAGAATAGGGTTTGGGATATTTGCTGGATATACTTAAGTAACGTTTCCATTGCAATATAATTGCATATTTTGCTATTTTTGTTTGTAAGCTGTTGTGTTAGTTGGTTAGTATGTACCTACTCTACAAATTGACTGGCCATTGTTTTTTTTTTTTATAATTGGGCCCCATTTAAGTTGAATATTTGCTACATTGAGTGCTCGCTTGCTCTCGCTCTCTCTCTCTCTCTCTCTCTCAATCACTCACTCTTCACTTTTCTCCGAGGGCTGCATTGTGCTCCCAAATAAATAATATTCTAACTGTAGTTTTAATCATTTGTTTTTCCTTCTTTCTGCTTTTGCACTTGCAAATCTTTCTTTGGCGCACACCAAGGATTTCTTTATGCAGGTCTTTGAATGTGCTGTGTTTTGGTTGGGAATTGGGATGGCCTTTTTTGTTAGCAGTCCCTCCATGGACCTGTTGCTTAACATTGGCTTTGGATATGGGAAATAAAATTTATGCTATTTTATGCTATTTATGGTATTTTTGAGCTCTAGGTAAACACAGTGTTGGCAAAAAAGGAAAGAAAAAGAAAGATTCTTGAAAGCTGTAGAGTCCAGACATTCAGAGCCGGTCCAGTCGCTGTTCCAGAGGAGTCTCTCAGTGAGGCTGGGGAATCCCTGCTGACAGAAGCACTCCCTCCCTGGGCTACACTCTGGGCAACTGCGTGCCACATCATGGGAGTTCCAGCCACAGCTCACACTGGCATGGTCAGAATTTGACCGTGGGGCACTTCACTAGAACGCTGAATTGTGTTGATTCAGCTCAATGAGTAATCCATGAGTTGTGTATCTCCTTAAACTGGAGCCCTTCAGGCAGGTTTAGGAACGGTGAAGCCATTTCGTTTACTCAGACAGTTTTGACATTCAGTCTGTGTTTGCCCAGAGTGTACCCTTGTAGAAAGGGCTCCATTCCAAATCATTTTAAATTCTGTGTGCATTTGAGAATTTCCCTGTTGTCGTTTAACATTTGTATGGACAAGTTGCACGCACATTCTCCTTACTGTCATCCTTTCTGCAGCATAATCATGGCTTTGCCTTTCAGGAAGAATAGATTATTTACAGGGTTTGGACATACTTTTCTAGTAAATTCTTACTACAAATATTGTAGAAACAAAATACGTGAAACGTAAAATTAGATAATGACTTTTTGTCATTCTCTAATTTGCTCTGTTGTCGGAAGTTAACAGCTTATAGGCACTAAATAGAATCAAAATCAGACTCATCACTTCAAGCATCAATATGGCTCATTTGATTGCATTCTGTTTCAATGGTCTTTCATGAACCAAAATTGCACCTGTTTCATTCCATGAATAAAACACAATGTAAACTGCATATTATGACAGATGCTCCAGAATCATTTCTCAATATTATTTTTTTAATAAGTGAATAAATTAGTTTCATACATGGATGCATTAGATGATAACTACGCCCCCCCCAGTAGTATAGTTCATGTTTCCAGTAACTAATATATGAAAATATTTTTATGGGAGCTTT
This sequence comes from Anguilla rostrata, assembly GCF_018555375.3. Lineage (NCBI taxonomy): Eukaryota > Metazoa > Chordata > Actinopteri > Anguilliformes > Anguillidae > Anguilla > Anguilla rostrata. The sequence goes on along the minus strand of NC_057940.1, from coordinate 39,091,876 downwards.
GGGACAATCTTTGTTGGAACAGCATAATACTTGGAGTCTAAAATTGACACCAGATTGTTGGCCATAGTGAGTATAATCTGATGTGGCATATCTTGTACGTCGGCAAGGTCCAGTGTTGTCAAGTTTCACCCACTCAACCAAATAAAAAGTCTAATTAACAAAAAAACAAAAAAACACTGCTGTCCAAATCTGGTATTATGTAAGGTCTGTTGCCAAGCTATTAGGTACTGAGGCTATGTTCTTGAAATTTAAAGAAAGGAAAAGGTTTTCTCATGACAAATTGCTGTCAGATGTGAATTATCACTACATTGTTGAGCAGTGGTCAACGGTGAGGAAGCTCCTGTGCATCAGTAGCAGCTGATCAAAGTGTTGCGCCAAAAATATATCGCATGGTAGTGTAAAATTAACTCATATATACTCTCTAAAAAGAGATACATTTTTAAATATGACCCGTGTGATGCTGTTAAAAATACTGTGTTCTTAATATGTAGCAGAAAAGCATAACATTGGTAATAATGTGATATTTTACATTGGAAATTATATAAAGGAATGAAAACCTTGATTAAAAAAATTGATTAATGATGACTAATCATTTCACTTCCTGTTATACAGATTGGTCAGCTCACATTTTGCAGAGAAACAGGAACTGCATAAGAGGAGATGTAATAGCTGTTACACCATTATAGCTTAATTTAATGATTGAGTGCGACTAAATGCTTAAGTCTGAGTCTTCTCGTTTGAAGGAGGCTGCTGAAATTGCAAGCGAATTAAGGTGTGCTAATCATTTCTCCTTTTATGTTTAGCCTAAAGAAATATTTAAGTTTGAAGTGTTTCTGGGTTTATATAAGCACTTTTTGAATGAGGTGAAGGACGCAAATACTTGGTACACCTAACTCCTTTGAGGGGAAAAATAACATTTTGTGTATTTTCCTTGAAACAGATTTCATGAATACCCATTGAAACGTATTTGCCTCTGAACTATTGAAGTGAATATATACGTGATTTGACTATAGTTTACAGGTAGTGATGTACATGCTTTTATTTTGTAATCCCTGGTTTGTTTCTTGTCAGTTTTCTTGTTCTGGCCTCTTATTTAAAAATACCCTGGTTAGAAAAACCACAGATGAAGAATCTTTTCAAATTTTGAGCAACATGTTATTTTCTATGAAAAGATAACATTATGATGCCTGCCAAAACATGCCAGTTGTCTATTAATGGTTTGTACAAGCTTGACGATGTAGAGGAAAAACACTTTATTTGTCATTTAACAGCTTAAAATTAAAATTAAAGTTACACTTCTAAATGCCCTTACCGTGTTACTGTTGACAAGCTGATGAACCACCTGGACAGCTTGTAGCTTCCTCTTTTTCAGTGCCACATAAAACAAGGGAAACTGCTCAATTTGGCAGTGGCATCTAGACCTTGTTTACATCTATTACGTCTTTTTAGCCTCCATACCAACAATAGACTTTTGTTTGATCTTGTCAAAAAACTAAATGGGGAGCTTTGTGTATACAATGATATTCAGTGCAGAACTTGGGGAAAGAACATCCCGAATTCAGACGCCTTTTGTTTTTTAATTAAATCCCTGCCAGAGCAAACTGCTAAGATCACTGCAGAATTTTACTCTATAATTGCAATTCTCGCATGACAATAGCTGAAAATGAATGAGTGCTATCAATGTTCTATGGTAGACCATTTAAAGAACGGTCATGGTTATTTGTGTGTTCAAATCACTGTAATGAGTTGTAGTTTTTTTGGGGCTTTTATATGATGAACACAAGAATTTCTTTTTTAGATGGATTAATAAATTGAATTACAGAAACTATGTCATGTTGAGTTCAGTCAGCAGTACAAGAGGGTGTATATTGGTATTTCGTAAATCTCATTTTTCATACTGGGGCCAGAATAATTTTTTTCATGGAGCAAGTTGGGTTGTTCAAACCAGTTTAACAAAAGTGGAATACTAGGAAATGGGACAGGCTGAAATGGGTTGAGTAGCTGACGAGGCTCCTTCCATTTGTTTAGGTTACAGTTTGGCAGAGCACACCCCATACCTATGCAGGGAGGCAGCGATGAATTGTTACATTTGTGAGTTTGCAATGTGACTATTTGGCCATAACACGTTATGCCACTTCCCCCAAGCGATGGATTGATATTTGATGTAAATAAGATACAGCAACATTACAGTTTGTTGTTTATTTACTTACAGTAATTTCATTTCATTTTGGAAACTTGAAGGAACATATTATATCTTTAAATGTATTTTACACAAATGAAGCAGGTACAGTTCTAAGCAATACTGCTGTGGCCAGTGGTACAGATCAACAGAAAACCTCCGTCATCAGGCGATAAATAAAAATGCCTTTGTGGAGAAAATAAACCTGTCCTCTTCCCTACTGTCATTCTGTTGAGTGTGCAGTGATGCAGTATTTTTTGTTATGCTGTTGGTATACTTGCAGTGTTCACAACAAGTTGGGGTGAACTATGCTTTTTAGAATGTTTATATTGGATTACTCTTGCTGTTAACAAGGAACAGAAAAAAGTTGAGCCATGTGGTAGAGTATTATGTACAAGCATATGTGTCTTTTAAGAATTTGTCTGTACTGTATATTCTTTATTTTATATATATTCATTTGGACAGCAAAGACCAGTGGGCTTGCTTCTTGCACTTGCTTCTATTCCAAGAACTATAAACTATAAAGTGTTTTCTGACAATTACTATCTTGCATCATTAGAACCTGTTGACTGAATGAGAACTTGAAACACCTGTTTCTCCAGGTGTCAAACAATCAATCCAACCATTATCTTACCTGCCTATACCTGGTCAGGGTCACAGAGGGGCTGGAGCCTATCCCAGAATGCATTGGAAAAGAGGAAAGAATACATCATGGACAGTCCATTGGGGCGCATGAACACCATTCACTAATACATTCATACCTATGGGCAATTCAGGCTCCCATATTAGCCTAACCTGCTTATCTTTGGACTGTGCTGGGAAACCGGAGTAACCCACATGGACACAGGAGGAACGTGCAGACTCCACACAGAAAGGCCCCTCCCCAGGTTCAAACACACAGAGAAGCCCTGCCTCGGATTCAAACCAGGGACCCTCTTGCTGTGAGGAAGCAGTGATCCGTAGGTCCAAGACTAAGATATACAAAAAGGACCAGATAAATGTGTGTACCTTATCTAATCACTTTTACCTAATCAATTACCATGAAGATTGTTTTAAAAATTTTCTGAAGTAATTTTATTCTCTCTGTCATATATTTAAATCTCCAGGCAACCATTTAATATAACTGTGCACTGGACCTACAAGGAATGCAATTCTGAATTGTTGAAAGACAAAAGGCCACTTCAAATATTGACACATAATTACCATAATGAGAAATCATGCACTCCGCTTGTGACTGTATAAAGATAGGCCAGATGTGAGAGGTAGCAGAGCCTTGACTTGATGCAATTGTAGAGGAAACTAAACTAATCTTACAGATAAGATAAAGAGTTCTTGGGAAAGGTAGGTTCCCAGTAATGCACACTGAGAGAATATTATGGGTATAAAACATGTGACAAAGAGTGGCTTAAACAATTTCTGTGGAAAATAAATGTCCTATAATTTTTATTTACATATTGCTTAACTTTGAGGAAGATATGAGTCATTATGTTTTACCATCTGGCAGGCAGTGTTGCTTTACAAGATAAAGACACATATTGACTGTCTTGCGCAACTGCAAGACAATGCCCTACGTGCATACATATACACTGTGTTTGTGGAGCTAACCACATTGTAAAGAAATAGCTTTCCCATGTATTTGTATGGCTGTCAGCTCCACCAGTGTCAATAGGGTGATGGATCTCCAAATGCGTTGTACGGTATGTACAGTATTTCAAAAAGACCATGCAGCTTTCGTAAGTGTCCACACAAAAGGTGTGCTTTATTCAATAAATAGCTCGCGTGGTTAGACTATTGGCCCAGTCCCAGAGTAATGACTTACCTTGGAAAAATCCCAGTGCTGTTATTTGTTTTCCCCCCAATGTCAAGGATTTTACAAATTCCATCTGAACTAGAATGTGACTCTGCCTCATCAGTGTCTAAAATAGTAGAACAAATGAAATTTGAAAGGGACCAGACCAGAAAACATGCAACCAAAGGAAACATATTGAGGCAATGAAAGACCACCCCTTTTGACATTAAGAAATTACACCATTAGTATAAGGATTCAACCAAAAAAGAGCTGAAAAGAACACACTGGTTATGGAATTAGAAGGAAAGACAGGGCAAAGGAAAAAAAAACATCCCCAGAACTCCCCTGATTGAACACAGATGACACTGTATGCCTTAAGACACCCCATGGCCTCATACGTTTTAAGGGCTATCATTCAGGGGAGAGGCACAGAGGGGGGGGGGAGAGAGTTAGAGAGGCTCCCCTTACATGCACATATGTAGATTGTGTGTTTCCAGTTCTAAAAATCCACATTCTCCTGTAACTCTGAAATTGCTTGCATATGGCAACTATGTGTCGACATGGCATCTGCCTTGTCTAAAGAGGTCTTATATGTGCCTCATACAATGTTGTAGTTACCCTCCCCCCTCCAAAAAGAACTAACTTTGATCATGGGACCCGTACAACAATTCCACATCTTTAGTCCATGTATGTAATTTTAAACGTTTAGTGCTATTGGCAGGAGAGCTTTTGGCTGTATTTACATCAACATATCATTGGGTACTTGGAGAATACTTGGAACTTGCTTAATCAAACACTGGAGCAGGTCCTTATGTCAGGTTCTTAAATTATTAACTAAAATTGAAAATATAATCTTGTCATGTCATCACAGAGTGGCATCTTAAACCAAGTTTAAGTACAAGTTTTAAAAGTTCATACTGAGCTCATAAGTGTACACCAAGCTATTTAACCACCACATGTTAGAGCTGGGTTACATTTCTTTGCTTAAATTTCTTCTGGGAAAAGCAATCGGCTTTGACTATACCCAAGGGTTGGTTTCAGTGGTGTTTTATTTCAGATAGCTGACTTGCAGTGGTATCAGAAAAGGCCCTTACAGTGTGACTTTAGTGCTTGGGAGCAGGTTAATTATTGTGCGATTTCCACTGACCCACACTCTGTAGTCTGAGTCTGAGCTCCGGGTTCATCGCTAGCGATTGGTGCTGCTCCCTTGTGTGACAGAGCCTGCTCCCTCACTTCTCGGGTTTTAACGTTTGCGCAGGGTCTGACGTTCCAATCCGGAATTTCTGTTTTAATGTCAGCGCTGGGCTCCGTCCGGGCTGGTGACAAACATCACAGCAACAAGCTGGATTTCAGTTGTTTCTGGTTTCATTGTTGGGCGGTTTGGTATCGACAGATTTCTCTTCCACCAAACAACAATGAAATGCTTAGACACATTTTAACTAAGCAAACAGCAATCACAGGAAGCACAAAGCCATTGTTCTGTTCCCATAAAACAAAGCTGAGGCAACTGGAGCTCTTAAACTTATTGCAGATGTAGCTGGCGTCATTTGAAATTCAGGCCATAATTTCCAGTCCTGAAACTCCCTCAAATACAGCTGGCCAGATGTGTGCGGTGTGGTGCTTTTAAAAATCCTTGTCATGTTACCTAAGCCGCTATGTTTTTTCCTCTCAGAGAAAATATAGTTGTTTATTCTTTCATTCCGATAGGATTTAAGCATGGCATGCATTGTTGTTAGCAATTATAATTCACGTTGTGATCTTGTATGCATGAAGCTGAGCGGTTTGGCAGGTATAGCGTAAGGTTAAGGTGAACTCTGAGAGTCATTCTCAGTGAGGGCTGGAATGTGATGCAGGGCAGGGCTGTATTTAGTGAAAGGCACGCAAACACCCTTGTTTAATATCCCCTCCAACACCCCCCCACCCTCCATGAATGAATGCTCTTCCTCGTAGGACAAACTATAATCACAGTGCCACTGATATTACCACATTTTTATTACCACCATTGTGAGGAATCTTATTACTTTTCAGATGTAGACAGTACATAAGCACAACATGAACAAATATTATGTTATCATAATAGCACAGCAATCCTTGGTGTTGTTGAATAAGATGTCCCTTCCTGAGAAATCCAGAATATTGCTGAATCAGCAGGTCAGCAAAAATTTGACCTCCCCACCAGATGAAACCAACAGGAATGGAGAGCGTGCCAAATTTCTAGATTTCTTCCTTTGGCCATTAGAAAATGAGTGAGTCCTCTCTAGCTGAGCTTGCAGGCTTCTTGTTACTGTGCCTGCAGAGTAACCCCCATCCCCATCATGCACACACACACACACGCACACGCACACACATGCACACACACGCACACACACGCACACAGACATGTGTGCCCACACACTCTGTCCCTCATATACCTACATGACGACATCAGCTAGTTATTCCCCAGCAGTCCCATCATTCTTACCAATGAAGAGGACTCTGGAAATTCTTAAAGGGGTACTGTAGGGGTAGTCGACAAACACCCCCTGTATCATTCAGTTCACCATTTATTTTCTTTAAATGCACCTTATAATAGAGTTATAATTCTGTTATTTTGGATCCTGGAAATGCATCGTGTTGTTGTTCTCACACTAAGTTAAATTACTTTGATTTCCCCCGTCCCTCTCCCCTGCTTGCACCTCTTGCTGGCCTCCTCTCATGGAAATGTTTGAAGTAGCTGTCGCCGGGCAGATATGTTAGTTCAGACACGTTTTCAACAGCTTGGGCTGCCAGAAGGTAGGGATCACCACTACCCAACCTTAGTACAACCCGTATGTACAATAAAAAGGCTGAATCTGATTAATAATTTTGCAGATTATTCTGTTGTGTGAATTTGTGACCTTATATCTTATTTCAGCAAAATGGAATGGTGTTTTGTTTTTTTAATCAGTTAGGGGCTTACTTTGGAAGAACATCCCTTTTCAAGATTCACTCGCAAGTCGGAGGGTGTGTGAAATCTTAAGTTGTCAACTGCAGGCTCTTCAAATGGAAATTCAGACTCTGCTTTACAAAAAAGTAGATTGACCTGGTGATATTTACAATTCCCAGGATTTCCTATTTGAAGAAAAGAAATGCCTCAACAAGATAACATTTAGCTATAACAAAGTTGTTCTCTTGATTTGCACTTATATTGTTAGCATGACATATCAAAATTTAGTGGTTACAATCACAAACTCTCCAGTGCTATTCAATTTTTTAAATATCTGAAATAGATTGTGTGGTCTATCTGCCATCTATTTTGGCATGTACCCACTCTGGGTAGGCTAAAATATTAATCAACCCCTTTCTGTGAGTAGTGTGATTTATTTGAAGGTATTTTAAAGCAGATTTGAGGCAACACATGTTATGGTTATAGGAATTGTGTGTGTTTCTCATAGGAGACAGAGAAAGCTTCACTGTTCTACCTTTTAGCTATGTTGAATTCTACGATTGTAAATACCAGAGATGTGGTGAACCATACACTATTTATAGCTGTCAGCACATTGTATTCCATTCCCTAACTTCATAGCAACTATTTCATAAGCAACACACAGCATAGTGCATGCTTTTATCCTTACTTACTTCTTTGCTGACCACATATACAGTAGTTTGCAGCACAAAGGCACAGAGGGCAAATTTTGTGGGGTTAGTTTGTGGTGGACTATTAAATATAGTCACACTTACCCCCTAAAGGGCATAGCAGAACTTAACAGAACTGCATAGTACCTCTACATTTTATGAGACATAATGTCTCTATACCTGTGGTGGGAATTCCTCCATATATTATAAGTACAAAAAATGTAATTTTGCCTTCAACCATGTGGAATTAATAGAAAACTGTTTATAACTATATTAGTGATCAAAATGATGTTATAACTCAAAAAAAATTTTACAGGCTCCTTCTAAACTTTGAAGATTTCACTAGTGAAATTGAATTGGTAAGTTCGGGCCAGCACTGGGCAATCACTCACTTGCTTACATGGGGAGGAAAGTAAAACTCCAGTCACAAGCTGGCGAGAAGCAAAAGCAAACACGTCTGTTTGGATTTGTGTTGGGTTAGTAGTGTTCTGCTGTGGAAAAGAGTGGATTTACAGCATCTTTCTTATTAAGACTACTTGAGGAGGTTGTCTGCATCTGTTTCAGTACTGAAAATACTAAGCATCAGCAAAGATACTAATACAGGCTCTCTCTCAGTTGGGGTTGGGCTTCCATCCTGCAGTGTTTGTGCAAAACTTTCAAAAGTCTGGGTGAGAAATGGTGTGCTGTCAGACACATGCTAAAAGGAACGACACGCTATTGCAGTGTGGAAAATCATGTACATTCTCCCTCAGGGTTCTGTCCCATCCCTTCTCCCTCTGTAGAGCTCTCCTCCATCCCACTGTAAATCTGGGCCAAATAATAAGGCACAACAAACAGATGGGTATCTTATAAAGCAATGAAAAGGTGCTCTAAAATGCTTAGGCCTACAGAGATTTCAGAGCTAAGTTTGCCAACAGGATGCTGGCTAGAGATGTTGGGGACTGTGTAGCTTTCTTTTTTTTTTTTTTTTTTTAGAAAAAAAGGAGAAAAAAGAAATCCTTTGAGAATAAAATCCAATCAGTTGCAGTTACTTCACTCTGTAAAGTTGATGACTTTAGCTAAGCCCTGGATTGAAAAAAAAAAAATTAATCTTTCAGCCCCCCTCCTATTCGCTCTTCTCTCCTCTGACTGAGGAGAAGTTTCGCACAGTTGCCATGTCGTCCAGGCGAGGGGAACTTTGATCACCATACGGCTGCCAAGCAACCAGCAGGGTGAGGTCAGAGGGGGCGAGATGAGTGTCCGAGGGTTGTCAAGTACAGGAGGGCGCCATCTGTGCGTGGAGATGTCCTGTACCCATTGTCACCCACCTGGGCTTTGTTCCAAAAGCTCCTGAACTGAGCTAACCGCTGTCAAATTTTAACTGACCGCCGTCACTGTGTGTGGCTGCCGAACAGCTTGTCACTGCACACGGTGAGCAAGCATTAATGGACATTTTGACAACGTATGTGAAAATGCTTTGACAGCCATAGTGTTAGGCTTAAACCGAAAATCTGTATTAATTATTTTTAGAAGATGTTTTTTCATAATAGAGAGTGCCAGCTTCGAACAAGTCACTACTGCAGTGTGAAAGTTACAGAAAGTTTCCAGATCTGTAGTGACCAGCTGTTGGCCGAGCAGTTGTTTCAATACCATCTGCTGTCCGAGCAAATTACAATGATGAAACAACAAAATGTGAGGAGCAGTTATCAAAAGTAAATTTATACAGGAGGGCAATTGAATTTAGTGCCCAAATCCACTTTTATTTGATGTGGGAAAATAACCTTTTGCTATAGTGCATGTCTGTCTCTGGTGTTGGTGTTCAGCTGTTCAGCTGTTTGCAGTGCAATTATTTACATTGAGGAGGAATAGTCTAAGCATTAAATGTACTGTAGAAATGACAGCTAATCAAACTAATTAAGAAACTTTATCACTTTATAACTTTATCACTTCATACCATGCCACAATGTTCCCAACAAGTGATCTAATAAACTACACCAAATACATCCTCACTCCCTTTCGTCCGCAACTCTCCCAGAAACATTTTCCTGTTGCTCATGCTCAATTCATAACATGAATGGTCAGTAATGTATGCTGACGGAAAACAGTCTACTGTCACAATGAGTTGCACAAGCCAAAAAAGATATGGCTGCCAAAAACCAAGTTTCGACAGATTCCTAATTATAACAGATATACCTCGGAAGACTTGATGCTAACTCTTGCTAACTGTAGTTCTTCAACCTGAAAACTTCAAAACGCAGATAAATCATTTCAGAAAGCCTGTTAATCAGAAAATGTTATGTAGGTCACACCCTTGAATGTCTACCTATCCACGAAACACCAGTGTTTGGGCAGTTTTCTAGACATATGCAACGCTGGACAGAATTGGTAGTTGCAAGGTGGTCTGATTTTGCACACAGTCTACCCCTTTTTACACATGCAGCCTTACACAGGGACATGTTACCATTTAGGGATCATGTGTGAATGAGAATAGCATTCCAGAAAAGTTGCTTCAATTTGTTCCGCTTGTGCATTGTTTGACTAGCTGGGAAAGTTGTAACCATTAAAGCTGAACCATGCGAAACTTGATTCGTTTCACTAAGACATCCCTCAAGCTTTGTTGTTTGCTACTACTGCAAGAAATGAAAAATCACATAGGCTGCACCACATAAATTATTGCCTGCCTTGGATTCTAAAATAATTGTAGGTGTGCACGTAGTACAACAGGGCGTTAGCTGTTATGAGTCCCTTGTTATGAGTCTTTTACATTAGCTAGCTTCTCTGACTAGTAAGATAGTTACCAAAATCATACCTTGCTGGGACTGTACTTATTATGTCCTGACCTACTTCTATAGCTCTTTTGAAGTTTTTGACATCCGTTTGTTCATACAACAGTAACTGGCATTGTCATATATGAATGCTATTGACCCTGTAAAATGCTGGGTAGTCCTTAGTTGTGTGAACAAGAGAATATGGCATTTTTCCTTTGTTCCATGTGCAAAAACCACAACTGTAAGTAAATGCCACATGATTTGGCTGCTTTGAATTTGTAATATGGCGAATATATGGAAATTTGCGTAGCCACAAATTTTTCCCTGTCATAATATCTAAATCTTGCAAATGTATAAAATATTTAGCATTTTAAAGTGAATCTAGTTGCCAATGATTTCTCCATTTAAATATTCCGGGAATCTGAAATGGCTGGGTCACGTAGTTGTAGGTGGGATGAAGTAAGTAGATCCATTACATTGGCAGAAGACAACTGGAACAGTTTGAAGTCAAAGGGGTATGAAACCAGTATGAGTGCCTAACATCGGCAAGGCAGAAACCGGCAGAGATTATACTCTCAGTAGGAATACACCTTCAGATTTTTTAAAGTAACACACTTAGCCTTCCTCAGTGTGCATTGTACTACAATGTCTGAATAAAGGCTGTGGGTGCCTTAAGTAATTTAGTGGAGTTCAGAAGCGTGAGTGAGTATGTGGACCTCTGCTACAAAAGACGACATCGCCCCTTACATCATAACCAAGGGTGTAACTAGATTCTGTGCTTTAGACTTGTTCTTTATCAGATCTTAGTTCTGGTTATGTATTGTGTAAGCTAAAGGCCTGAGGCTGGAGTTCTGCAGTGGGCCTACACTCATCAGTGTTGATGAGCTCTCAGAGAAGACCATTCACATCACTGATTGGGATTTCATGTGACGGTCAGAGTGAGCTATGCACCACACTGTTTGCCAGGTTGCTCTTGAAGCCTTGCTGAGCATTGCAGTGGATGAGCTATGGGCACATTCAGCACCCAGGAAGTTTGGTTACCAGAAAGATATTGAATTGACTGCCGATGGTTAAACAAGCAAACCCAATCTACACACTTGGGGAACTAGGCAGATAAGATCATTTTTGTTGACCTACTGTGGCAGGCTCACGGGTGTGGGGTTTCCACGTCACCAATTCGATAACTAAACACGCACACGAAACACAGCTGGAGTGCAATTGGGTGATTTATTCGGGAAAATTTACACAAGGAGGGAAAGGGGGAAATTCAGCAACCAATCCAAAGTCCACAATCCGTTCTCGTTGTCCTTTTTCCGTATTCCAGGGGTAATCCAAAAAACCTGGTCCTCAGCCAAAACAGTTCGGTACACAGCGGGGTTTGTCAAACAGTCCAGATCACAATGGGTAATCACACAGATATTTTAGCTTTCTCTCACTCTCCGCAACACGCGTTTCCCTCACGGTACTTTGCCTTGTTTGTGCAACCCGCTTCCCCTTTTATCCCATTACATTACATTACATTACATGCGCTTAATGGCTTAATGAAGCCCAGGCTTGCCTCGTTGGGGCAGGAAGTCCATATAAGGCTCGGGGGTGGAGCCAGCGGGCTGCAACATATCTGCCCTCAATTACCATTCCCCTCACCTCTCCCTGCCGTCTGCCACACTACATATAAAGAAAACATGCTTGACATCAGAACATAAACATCATCATTATTTATAGGGGTAGATGCTGTCTACCCTTATGGATTTTGTTTAGAGAGCTAGAAGGTGTGTCTATTGGGTTGCCAGTACTGCCTTTGGTATCAATTTTGTAGGTTTAATTATTATGCTTTTTTCATTATCATTAGCTTTTTTATATGAGGTCAGGATCTTTGATTAATTAATTCCTTGACACAGGTATTCTCTTTACTTCAGATGCCTTAGCAAGCAACTTAATAATCTCATTGCATGTGACATCTTCTTTTACCAACAAATGGCTTGAAGTCAGAATGAAATTTAAAATCATGTCGTCTCACTTAAAAATAAAATATGTATTTTGCCAAAATAAAATGTGAGCAATTCCTCAAAATGTGATATGTTTACTGAAATGTGAGTATGGAATGTTGTTTTCCATTGAATTACCCATAAGGTAGTATTGTACAAACCTTGCATTGTAAAATTTTGTTTTTACAATACAAAAGCATGCTTTTCATGCCCTTGGCAGAAAATGTCATTGTTTAAATGAGTTCACTTTCTTGGGTTTTTTATTTCAGTTTTAGTGTATTTTTTTAATTGGCCCAGACTATTATTCTGTGCAATGAAGATTATTAGCTACTTAAAGAAGTGTCTGATGGCCAGCCAGCTTTACAGTTCCTGTTATGGGGGGTTTGTAGTCTAAAGCAAGAAAATACTCTGCAAGAGTATCTCCCAAAGCTTGAACAGTGTGGTTACATCTCCAGAGGCTGTACATATGAACAGATTCATTTTATAGAGTTCATTTACCATTTTAAACATAAATACCAGTTTTTATATGATGCCAGTGCTTCTTTCCTCAAGTGTAGCCGTCTTAAGCTGAATGCGCCATAAGAATTAGCTCCAACTGGAAATAAAGTTTTTTTGTTTGGTTTTTGAAGAATGATTGGGTAAAATTTGGGTGTGTGTCCCAAATCTATGGTGTGAGTCTATGGAGTGGAATCCCCTCTTTTTCTGGTCCATTACTGTTACTCTACCGTAGATATGTTGAGTGTAATCAATCCTCCTTTGTTTACTTTGCAGGTGGGTGATTTGAAGCAGAGCGACAGATTTACCACCCCTTGACCTCATTAAGTCAAAAAGAAGAAAGCAAGACCCCTCCCACCCCACATCTGCCTGAAAGGAAGCACAGAGATCACTACCCTCCGAGGAATCCCATTTCTGATAAAAGAGGACAAATATTGACCACACTGGGGGAAAAAGAAATCTCACTTTGACTGCCCATGACAGATATATATATATATTTTTTAAAAGAACTCTTTTGTACAACGGGATAGAAAATATTTTTCTTAAGACCTATTATCAAAGGTGCTGTTGATTGAGGCAGCCTGTCTCATTCTTGCACTTCAAACCGTCACATTTTCCCTCTTGTTCAGACGTTTGTTGTTCCTTTTCTAATCTCCTGCTCTGTAATTACATTCCATACTTGCAGTCCGCCATGCGGAAAACCCCAAATTGTAAACTGCGTGTTTGCTTTTGAGTGCATCTGAGAACTGTTATAAACGGATGACACTCCCTGCCTTAATATGTCATGCACTTCTTTTCTGACGCAGTCCTTTCAAGCCTTCATCTCAAGTCAAACCCTCCATTGAGGAAGCTCTCCCTCTTATTTACCATTTTCCGGGCTCTAAACGCTTATAATTTACAAAATGATGGTCCTCAAGCATCCGAAAAGCAGGGTTTTCACTGTGCTGTTCTGCATAATTACCATCACCACCTTTATATTTAGCTATAACTACAGCACCCCGTCATCGTACTTTTTCAAATTTTCCTTCCGGCTTTCGGACAACCCCGTTTCAAAGGCACTGTGTGCCTGCAGCCAGTGCATCTCTGTAGAGGACGAAGACCCCTGGTTCACGGAGCACTTCAACCAGTCGATAGCGCCGCTCATGTCAAAGAAGAACAGCATGCTTTCTGAGGACACCTTTAAGTGGTGGCAGGTAAGCACACGCAAAATCACGGATCCCTACCAACCCACAGAAACACCGTTCCCCTTATGCATGGGCCTCATACAAAGCGCCTCTTGTCAGAAAACTTGTAGAATGGTATGTGAAAACTCATCCCTTCCCCTTGGGCTATTTCAATCATGAAGTTTCATAAATGTACACCTGAAGTTGTGGTCTGCTATGTTATGGTACGGTATGTTACTGGTTGAGATACAGTATATAATGAAGTGAGGTTTTGAGTATTGTTGTGATGAATGAGGAATGATGAATGCTTGAAATTGTATTACCTGAAAACGTGTCCCCTCAAGAAAAAGGATTAGCTTGATGTTGTGTTTTATATTTTCTTGCAAAAAGAACAAGGGCTTCATTTTAGCCATCATTCAAAATTTTAAAAGTTCACATGCTCATTATAAGTGACACAAGTATCATTTTCTAAAGTGAAACTTCAGCAGCGATGCATTAAAACACACCTTTGTTAAAAATTAGTTCAATTCTAAAACCGCATATTATGTTGAACAGATATAATTACCCGCAGGACTACACGCTCCAGTATAACCCCTTTGGTTGTTACTAAGATTATTTTGAACATGACTTCAATGAATAAACCCCCAGAGATTCATTTCGAGGCATGAGGATCAAAGGAATGGCTTAGCGGTGTTTAACTATTACCATGTCCAGCTGGAGAGAAAAGGCCAATTACGGCAAGGTTAGCCCCTGACACTTATTATTTGACAGGAAATATTTCACCTTGGATTTAAAATACCGAAGCTGATGCTGATTGCGGCTGCGCCAGGGCCCCGGGTCCCTTCACAGCACAAACTCAGAGAAGCTTTCATGTGGTTTCGGAAAGAGCGAGGCAAGGCATTTCATTTAGAAAATGAGGTGCCGGCCATCTGTCACGGCAGGAACGCGCACTACCTGTCGGTTCTGGGCGAAAGCCACCCCAGTGCGTTTGTGAGGTCTCCTATTAGTCACACACTCTGTCCTCCGGAGAGCTCCGTCTCATCCGTCTAACTCCGGCTATTTCCTCGTATCTGCCATTGTGCCGTTTTCCCTACTCAGTCATGCTTCTCAAGACACAGAGACGCCTGGGTCGGGAACCCACTGTGTGACAGGCAGTGTGTGTGTGTATGTGCATGCATGCGTGTGTGTGTGTGCGTGTGAGTGTGTGTGCGTGCGTGTGCACGCCTGCCCGTCTTTTTTGCTCACTGATTACAGATTTCTACTGTATGTTTACAAATTTAAAGCCTCAAATGTAAAGACAGAGAAGAACCATATAAATACAACCTTCCCTCCGCCTGAGGTTATATGAAGAAATGCTTTGTGCATTGTGCCGCTTTGATAACTACTGTTGCTCTTGTTGATGGGCTCTCAGGCAGCTGAGAGTAACTCTTGTGCGTGTCTTTGCTGCGTCACCAGTGGATACAGTCCGAGAAGCGCCCGGCCAACTACAGCGACGTGGTGCGGAGATTATTTCAGGTCATCCCTGGCGAGGAACGCTACATGGACTCAGGGTCCAGACGTTGCAGGACCTGCGCCGTAGTAGGGAATTCTGGGAACCTCAAGGGTTCCAATTACGGGGCCCTCATCGACTCCAGTGACTTCATCATAAGGTGACTGTCTCTGCCTGACCTAATATGGCACTACGTAACATGGGCTATAGAACTGAGCTGTATTTGAAAATCTGGATTTCTTTGAAAAGCCTGTGTATGATACAAATATTTGTGTGTGTGTGTTAGTGTATGTTGTGGTATAATTGGGGTTAATCAATGGGGCAAACTGGAGACCAAATAATGCAGGTGTCCTATGCAATAATAGAATGTTTTTTACACTGCTTCTCAAGGCATGGATCATTTAGTCTATACTTTTATTTAATTAAGCCTGTTTGTATGTCGAAGTGGAACGAACTGTTTGTGTATTTTTTCAGTTTCGGAGTAAATGAATGCTGATAGGGCATAAGTCACATGCATTACATTACATTACATTACAGGCATTTAGCAGACGCTCTTATCCAGAGCGACTTACACAACTTTTTACATGCCACGTCAATTTTCTTATTTTGCTTGACTGTGATTCCAGTCCAACAGTCCACTTTTCTGAGATCACTTATCTGTCTGCTGTAATGCATCCCACTACGATAGCCGCATCCATCACATTGCAATGATTGCCAGAAATCACAGGCATGCTATCTGCAATAAAATATAATTACACAGTTTTATTTTGCTTTGGTATGAGTTTACACATTTGGAACTTGCAACCCCTCAATTGGCCCAAGTATGCCTGGCAATGACTAAGCATTGCATAAAAATTATATTAAAACAATGGAACAACTAAGGATAGATGTTAATGCAGAGCAGATGGTTCCTCTTAAACTTTAGGAAGTCCTCTTTATGGAAAGTGTGGTCAATCTATGCACAATTCTCAGTTTGTGATATTTGTCCATTGTGGAACTTGTAGACACAAACAATATCTCCATGTCTCCTTGATCTGAGACTGAATGGAACTTTACAACACTCATAGGACACTCTACCAATGATTGCACATTTGAAACTAACATAGGGCACAACCTTTCTGCCCTTGTGTACAAAATAGTGGCTGTGGCCTTAACATTCTTCACCAGTGGTGAAAAAGTTACCTTCTGACAAATTATTAATTATGTAGTATTTTGAATTTAATAGTCACACATTTTTAAATATATGATACTATTTTTTTGACAACCTATTCTAAAATATGCATACTGGCTGTAGATATCAGATTGAAACCATTACACTTAGGTAGATTGGACACAAAGCTGGCAGGTTTCTTCTGGATGCTATGACTTAAGCGCCAGCTAGCGACTCATTGGTGCTAGATCTCCCATAGTCCAGGATGGCTCTCAGTATGTGAAAAATATTTACTAGCTGTTGGAATGTGCATTGGAGAAATGCATGTGGTAGGTAGCAGTGCTCCTTGCATTGGTGCCATTACTGTGTGACAAGAGGTGAGAAGCAAAAATGGGAGTAAAATGGGGGAATGTGGGGAATGTTCAAAACAGCCAACTCCTTCCAATGTGAGTACTGATCTGATCAATATTTCATGGCACTGCTGCAAAAACAGTTGTTTATTAATTAAGAGAAAAAAATTTAATCGTAAGCAGTATCTGCTAAATGTTGCCTGGATATCCGTATTTATTTATTTATTTATTTATTTATTTATTTTGCAACATTAGCAAATGTGTGTTGCAGTATTCCCACCTAAAACACTATGCATATCAGAAATGAACACCTTTGGCTGAGGGGGTTATGACCATATTTCCAATTTCCAATTTTTTTTTCTGTCTCAAGGTAAGAGGTCTATTTTAATTGCGCTCATTTTGCTGGCATCAAGGCTGCTCATCTCTTTAATTCAAAAGTAATTAGATAGGCCCGATACGGAGTTAGTTGCAACATTTAATGTTAGATGAAACATCAATCATTTTCTCATTAAAGTCTTCTGTGAGCCAAATCCTCAAAATAACTTTAAAAAAAAAAATGAAACAAAATCACTACCCCAGAAATTGTGATAGGCATGCACATAACCTCTGAGATTTCTTTCTGAATGTTTTTTTTTCCCCCCAAGGGACTTGGTATGATTCCTCTTAACAAACAAGTACATTTTCATAGAGAATACTCACTTTTTTAGTGGACTCCACCCTCAAAACCTGTTTTTGGTTTCTGCCCAGAGAAATATCAGGGTTTGTTGCAAAAGCACCACAGATTTGACAACGTTGTGTGAATGAGCGTTTTCGTCACAGTGCTCATTATATCGGAACATTATTTAAATGGCCTCCAGTGGCTCCGGCTGTTACAGCACATGTGATGTGCAATGGAGCTTCGTATTTATGTCTGTTGATAGCCCGCTTAAGCTGGAAAACAGTAATTGAGACCTTAAGAACCAAATCTGGACAGTTAATCCCATTTCAGTCTGGACTTTAATATGCTTGCCTTCTTTATGTAATATATGTATTTCCCCTGTATACGCTGAACAAATCTACACTGATCTGGCACACATGCGTTCAAAGTGAGATGTAACTGATTTCCGTGGTCACTAGTCTGAAATCTCCTAGAGCACTGTTTTGGTGTGATAGATGTTACAGTCAAACGCCTCAGGTTTTCCTCAGGTTTTTTTGAATACCTACCGAATATCTTGGCTTCATATCTTGTACGTGCAGCCAGAAGTAACTGTCTTACAGGAATTTAAACACAATGCAGAGTGAGTCATTTCTGGACATTCAGGGACTTCTGAGAGAATGGCATGTAGAAATACTGGTTTTCCTACAATGGCATTCATCCTGCGCTCTTTCAGTAGCGACTTGAAGGGTTTATGAACACATTGCTACAAGCCTGACTTTATCTTAACCTATCATTAAAGCTGTATTGCATTCACCATTTTTCAACAGTTCACTGCCAGTTGTTTGGTTATTGAATGTGAAAAGCCTATGTGCTAAAAGACATAAAGCCCCACGCCAACCTTCAAACCCAAACCTAAGTCAGGCTGCAGCTATTACCACACAGTGGCTGGGATTCAATGAACATCAAAAATCAATATAATTTGACATGTCCAGTTCCCACCCAAATTTGGAATTTCCCATTAGCTATCTGCATCCGCGTTCGTGCAGTGATATCACTGCGGATTAAGGAAAGAGTAGATCTGTGGTTCTCCTCTGAAACATGCAATGTCACTATCCTGGTTCTTTTCACACCACAGTCCACAGCCAAGATTGCACAGTGCCAAGTCGGCGGAAGACATTTCATGTGCAGCTTTGGCAAGTCCCTGAGTGCCCAATAGACTGGTGGGGGTCCCTAGACAGCGCTAAAACACAAACCCCTAAACTGAGTGAACCCTCCTATCCCGGGGCAACATAAACACCAATTGCATTGTGCCCCATGGAGCTACCAGCCACAGTTGGTACTGGTGTGCTCTTCCCTGGACCAGAACAGTGCTGTAACCCTATGTGTCCTTAATCTTGACTAACAATTAAAAGCAGAGGTGGGAAGCCCAGGGGTCAGAAACTGAAAGTCCTGCCATGTTTCTTCTACTCAGTCAGATGATTTCACTGATTAGTCCTACCTCCTGGGTGAGGAATTGTGCTAAATAGCAAATCCAGGTGATTAGAACAAAATACTGGGGAGGATTCTTACTTTCTGAAAAAGCAATAATTTAAAAAATAATAATTTTATAAAATAGTTTTAAAAGAGTTTAGCAAGTTCACCAGCTAGACATTCACCAAACTGTGTTTCTGAAGAAAAAGTACAAAGCTTGCATTTATCAGTAAGTCAAGGACAAGTGTTAATTGAATACCTTTTGGATGTCTTTTATGTGCCAATAAGTGTTTGTGACATCGCATTAGTACTGCTTTATAGACACCTTAATGATGTTTCTTGGCTATGTGGTAAACTTGGTCTAAATAAATGCAGCCCTCCTGATCGCATTGCCTAAAATCAATTTCAAGGCTAGTTTACACAGCAATCAGTCATCTAAAAGCAATATATTTTGTCTCTGCAGAATGAACAAAGCTCCCACTTCGGGCTTTGAAACGGATGTAGGGAGAAGAACCACCCATCATGTCATGTACCCAGAAAGTGCCAAAAACCTGCAAAACACCACAAACCTGGTGCTGATACCATTCAAGATTTTGGATCTACAGTGGATCATTAGTGCTTTAACCACAGGCACTATTAAACAGTAGGTGACCATGGGCAACACCGGGGATTCATTTGTGTTTGAGCTTTGATATAATAAACGGAATGCACGTCTGACAAACAGGAGCGCTCTTCAAAAGCAGCTCACTCCGAAACATTGTGCTTTGTCCAATATTTGTTCTCTGATGAAAAAGACGCATCAGCTGTCATCGTTATGCTGTGCAATTAATGTTTGTTTGAATTTGTGAGGCAAAGTTAGGGACAAAGAGCGGGAAAATAGCCACCCATGTTTTCTCTGTGGGCAGCCCTCTTGGTTCATGGATGCTCTACTGTTCCTGCCCTGGGTTAGTCGGCTCTTTGATCGTGGTGGATAGTCACCCCTCCTCAGAGCGATAATGAAAGCAGAGCTTTTAAGTGGTGCCACCTGACCGTGGCTCTGTGGAAACTCAGCTTTTTTTCGATTTCCAGTTGCCACTACAGCTTGAAGCGAATAAAAGCCCAGCTTGCCGTGGCAAGAATTGATCACCCTTTTTACCCATGAGAGCGCATGTTTATTGGCACTAGATAAAGTGTGCTGCACTGTGTTATCCTCCAAGCAGTAAAAAATGTTATTGCTTTTAGAAACACGTCCCCTCTTTCTCTCTCTCTCTCTCACTCCTCTCAAAGGGCATACCTCTTGTTCATTAGTCTTCAACCTGCAAAATCTGAACACATTGGTCATTACCCAGTGATAACGTGTGCTCTGTGATCTATGATGGCAGGCAGCCTGATGTCAGACTGTGACATCACTGACTTTCCCAAGGGCTAACATTTGACTCTGTGCCACCCGGCAGGCTGTTGACGTCTCTCTCTCTGTTTTCAACAGCACCTATTTACCTGTGATGGCCAAGATAAAAGCAAACAGGAATAAGGTAAGAGAGCCTGTATCACAATTTGTCACAAGCCTTTTTTTCCAAGTGTGTGTGCACGCATGCACGAGTGTGTGAGCATGCATATGTTATGTTTAGTGTGACTCTTGCTCTCATATGGTGACCTTTATGACTATGTTTTGACACAGGTGCTAATATACAGCCCCACGTTCTTCAAGTACGTCTATGATTCTTGGCTTGAAGGCCATGGGAGATATCCCTCCACCGGTTTCTTAGCCTTGATGTTCGCCATTCACATATGTGATGAGGTAAGCTTATATTTACTCACATTTAGCATTCTTTTTACCTCAGTTGTTCAGAAAAAGCCAAAGTAAACAAACAGGCTTTATCCAATTTGCCCAAGAAAAAAAAGCTAAATAAAGCCAAAGGAAATTGCTGCACTGGTGTGCAGAAATTTTCATTGGCTGATGCTGGTGGCAGTGGAAGTTTGAGCTGGGGTATACTGCCATCTAGTGTTGGTAAAATGCTCTGATAAGCTTTTGTATGCATGATGAGCCACTGGTAGAGTTTTTGCTAAATCAAATTTCATTGACCATTCTGGAATCCCATATAAATCTTATTAATGTCTTGTTAGGACCACAGGTGTTTACATGGTGCTTCTGATTTAATGGACTCTTTTGGGATTTATTCTCAAGTGCTTGTTCAATTTCTAGTTTAGATCTTTTTTTTTTGTTTGTTTAAGATACAGTAGTGTTAAGCCATGATGGGCAGAACAATTTATATGCATCTACGTGTGTCTAGTTGTTCTTTTATTTTGTTTTTACAAAGAAACAATCAAATCAAGTTTCAGTTCCACACCCATGCATATGTATGTGCGCATACAATTGTAATTATATTGTATTATATAAATTTCAAAATGATAATGAAGTTACTACCAATAATAACCAAAGGCCGTCATTTGTTAGTCACTGGAATTTTAGTCATGAAATCGATTCCATTTAACATGAAACTTTCCATCCACTTCCTCTCGGTCCCAGGTGAATGTTTATGGATTTGGGGCGGACAAGGAAGGAAACTGGCACCACTACTGGGAGAATAACCTCTTAGGAGGGGCCTTCCGCCACACTGGGGTGCATGACGGGGACTACGAGTACAACATCACCTTGCTGCTGGCCAGTAAAAAAAAAATCAAGATGTTCAAAGGGAGATGACGGCTCCACACCTGGAAGTATCAGTCGGCCTATAAAATGAACACAACCTCCGAATGGCCTTAACATGCTTTTGGCAAGGAAATACCAAAGGGCCAGGTCAACCTGCCCCCAAAAATCATTGTGGGACTTCATAAGAACCAATGACAAATGTAAGGCAGTATTACATTTTGCCTAAACCTAACTTTTAACTCAATATTCAAAATGGAAAAAGTTTATTAACAAAAGAAAATGTAATGCTGTCTTGAATTTGGTGGATGTTTCGTATGTGAAGTGAAATGACTCTTACTTGACATCAGACATCCCTTGAAACTTAAGGACCTTTTCTGTTTGCAGTCAAGCATATTTAAATCAATGTGAAAGCGTATGTACAGTACCAGGATTCTTGACAATGTTTTGAACGTAACTGGTTTTTCAAACAAAGCTGGGAAGGCAGCAAGTATGAGGATGGCAGATGTTTTTCCGACAACAGGTTCTGCGCATGTGACCGCAGATCAAGGTTTTTTAATTAGTCACGTCGACTGACAACGGACCAGGGTGGTGTCGCGAGTGAAACGCACGGGAATGTATGTAACGAGACTATCAGTGGATTTGCCCTCTTCTTAGAGCATCGCAAAGCCACCTGCGCCAGATGGCTTAGACAATTTATGCATCCGAGTGTGGCTGTTCTTGCTGTGCGGGGTATGGGTGTGAAGTGACAGTAATGGGGGAATTTTGGCAGAACCGAGTGGTACAGCAAACAAAATTTATGCATCTCATTTCCATGCCAACATGAGTGTTGCCGCTCATTGTTTTTCTCCTTCATATACATTACTCACGAAGGATCGCAATGTCTTGATTTTTTACACCAGTGTCTTCAATTAACTGTTTTGTTGCTTCATGTCGTAACTGACGATGAAATCCAGTAAAAGGAAATCACGATGTCCGTTCTATGAATACCTTGGTATGTTTTTAGTTTTAAATTATATATGATTTTTGCCTGTGTGATCTGTATAAACATGGTGAATGATCTGAATTGCCATTTAGCGCATGTCCTACATTGCATTATTTAATGAGGCTTGAAAGAGTTTCTGGGTTATTGCACAGAGTTGTGCTGTATGCACAGCATTATGCAGCATTGTAAATGATGCAGATTTTCAGAAAAGGGATGTGCAAGACCCATAACCTTGTCCATTTTTCCTGAAAGCTCATCACGATCAAAAGCCTGCACTGGCTTCCTAAGCACACCCCGCATATAAAAATTACTGATGATATTGCCACTGTGATTGTAGAAAGGACAGGACCCCGTGGAGTGGCTACAACCTTTGACTTGTGACCGGGTTTCGCCTTTCGAGCCGGGGATCCGGGGTTCACTGAAATGGTGTTTACTGCCTGTCTGCCTCGCGTGATTGCAGTCACTGTCAAATCTGCCCCCACTGTTGTGAACACAGCCTGGAAACAGAGCCGTAATGGATGTCCCTGTGTGAGGGGAATGGAGCATGATGCATAATCTTCTGCGGCTGCCCTTATCTTCAGAAAGGGTCCGGCCGTGAGGCCTGTGTCTCTGTGTAAGAAGTGCCTTATCAATGAAAATCCTAATGTGTAATGTTTGGGATTGGGGGATGGGGGTTATGTGCCTTTTAAACTTAATCTCACATTTTCTAAATGGAATGATTGTTCTTTATTTTATAAAAAATTTTTTGTTTGTTAGTTTTTTTGTTTGTTGTTGTTTTGAATACAGAGGAGCTGCAGTTATATCGTTAAATGTAGAGCATCATCACCATCATATTTTGTTTCCATGTTTTATTAGGAGCCTCAATTTAATCAAGACCCATAGAAATTTATTTTTGTTCATTATCTCTTTTTTCTTCATTTTACATGCCTGTGAATCACCAGGATTTCTGGTATTCTGCCATCACTGGCACATAATTCAGGATTCGATAAATTTAGCACTTAACCAAGATGTAGTGCTGTGTCATAAGCATTTTGCTGCTCATGTGCAATAGGTGATGAGAACGTTTAATTGCATTGCTATTTATTAATGTTGGGAGCAACCAATACTTTAGTCCTTGTG
The DNA here is from genome assembly GCF_018555375.3 of Anguilla rostrata. Taxonomy (NCBI): domain Eukaryota; kingdom Metazoa; phylum Chordata; class Actinopteri; order Anguilliformes; family Anguillidae; genus Anguilla; species Anguilla rostrata. The sequence continues at coordinate 39,068,098 of NC_057940.1, read as the reverse complement.
GATTTTATTTGATTGGGAAACAAAAAACATTGAATTGTTACACATAGGGCCAGGTTTTGTTTGTCCTTACCCTTTGGATGACAAATGGATCTTACATAACATCCTGTAGGACACTGTAAGGCTTTCCTCAACTCATTACAGGAAGTTAAGTTGAATAGGCTATGCCAGTTGGGATTTTATGTGATATGAGAACATTCAGTAGTTCCAAAGCCAAAATTCCACAGGATGAAAGTTTGTAAACACCTGTCAGTTTTAAGTTTGCTATTTTATGTCGTGTAACATAGGGTTACATGTAATCTTGCCTGTGCTCACACAAATTAGATTTTCTCATGACTATGCCAAATTCTCAAGACATAAAAGTCCACAAGCCTAAAAAACATCTAATCTCTAAAAAAATGACTTCCAGGAGTTATTTTTAACTCCCAGAGTTGAATTATCACTGATCATTTCAATTTCAAAATATATATGCATTGTAAATGTGCCTTCAACTTTTATAATATCATTTGCATATGTTTATTGCATCATTAACTTTTGTGTCTACTTATGTTTTTTACTGTCACTGACTGTATGTCTGGTGTTGATTATAATGGGATCTTTGATTAAAGTTTACTCTCTGAAAAACAATATATTTTTTTGTATTTGTTTGACAATCCACATTACACCACATCTATTAGTTATTGACAAAACATGCCTGTAAATATGGGCATATTTATAAGGGTAGTTTGAAAAAATGGCTCAAAATAATGCAGTGGTGTCAGTTTTGGTGGTGTTCCTTTGGCCTCTACACTTTGCTCTTGCCATCACTGACACAAGTGAATCTTGGTCTCATCTGTCCACAAGACCTTTTTGCAGAACTCTGCAGGCTCTTTTAGGTACTACTTAGCAAACTGCAACCTGGCCATCCTGTGTGGTTAGCTAGTGGTTTTCATCTGACAATGTAGCCTTTGTAGTTCTGTTCGTAGTCGGACAGTAGTCACTGACACATCCACGTCTGCTTGCTGAAGAGTTTCTGATTTGTTGGTGCCAGAGGGTTATTGTTCATTACGGTGAGAATTCTGCAGTCATTAACTGTAGAGGTCTTCCTTGGGCTACCAGGTCCTTTGAATTACTGATCTCACCAGCACTCTTTTTTAAAAATGATGTTCCAACCAGTTTATTTTTGTCAGCCTAAGGTTTGGTCTATGTCTCTGACTGTTTTTCTTCTTATTATTTTTCATCTTCATAATGGCTTCCTTGACTTTCACTGACACAACTCTGGTCTGTTGACAAACACCAATAACAGACTCCAAAGGCAATCAGAAGCCTGTAGAATCGAGAATAGATACAGAAAGCTCTCTTATACCTGCACCAAGGAAGCAATTGAACGCACCTGACTCATCAGAAACATCTGTAAAGCCATTTGTCCAAAACATTATGATGTAATGAAATAAAGGGACTGTGTATAAAAATTGCTGTTATTTCTACATGGTGAAACCAAAATGTATAAAACTCCCCTTTAATAAAAGCTGAGCATCTGCGCTTTAACCACATGTGAATTGTTTAATTACAAATATAAAATTAAGTACAGTAGAGTACAGAGCCAAATCAAGAAAGACATGTCTTTGTCCCAAACAATATGTATCTCACTGGAGCTCACACATTGGATTTGAAATGAAACAATGGACACGAGGTCAAAGTGCAGACTGTCAGCTCTAATTTGGTATTTACATCCATATCAGGTTAACCATGTTGGAATTTCAGCCCTTTTTATGCATAGTCCTCCAATTTTTGGGAGACCAAAGGTAACTGGTGTTGCTGTGCCAATGCCAGTAAAGCTGGCCATCATGTGGAAAAATTGGAATAAACCGATCAGAGACATCACCGGGTGCGCCAAAATCAACTGTTTGGTACATTTTTAAGTAGCAAGAACAGACTGTTGAGCTTAGCAATAGCAAACAAGCTGTTCACAACACAAGACCACTGTTCATAGACTGCTTTCAATTGTGAAGAAAGAATCTTTTTCAATCATAAAACAGATCAAGAACACTCTCCATGTTATTTGAACAGATGTGTCAAAGATTAAAATAGAGAGAAGAATGCACCAGCATAACCTTGGTGGGTTCACCGCAAGATGCAAACCACTGGTAAGCCTCAAGAACAGAATGGCCAGGTTAGAGTTTTCTAAAAAAAATTTTAAAAATTAAAAAGTACATAAAAAACTGTCTTATGGACAGATTAAATAATTGTATGAAAGTCTTGTGGGCAGATGAAATTAGTATTAACCTGTCCCAAAGTGATGGAAAGACAAAACAATGGAGAAAGAAAAGAACAGCTCATGATCCAAAGCACCCCCCTCATCTTGAAAACATAATATAGGCAGTGTTATGGCTTGGTCGTGTATGGCTGCTCCTGGAACTGGCTCTCTTGTTTTTACTGATAATGTGACCGCTGACAGCAGCAGCAGAATGAATTCTGAAGTGTACAGGAACATCTTATCTGCTCAGATCCAACCGAATGCCTTGAAACTCATTGGACAGCACTTTGCCTTGCAGCAGGACAGTGAGCCCAAGTGCGCTGCTAAAGCAACCAAGAGTTTTTCACGGCCAAAAAGTGTAATGTTTTTGACTGGCCAAGTCAATCACCTGACCAAAATCCAAATTAACATTTGTTTCACTAGCTGAAGACAAGACTGAAGGTAAAAAATCCCCAAAAGCAACAGGAACTGAAAATAGCTGCAGTACAGGACTGGCAGAGCACACACGAAAACACACACATAAAAAGAAAGGTACTACATGAATACCCTCCTTTCGGTCTCTTAATCAACAAATTACAATATTAAAATCTGAAATATTCTTCAAAAAGTATGGAAGGTAATCGTTTCACTCCTTTTTATAAAGTGAGAATCATCTGGCTTTGTAGGAGAGCAAGGCCAATCTCAAATATTGCAAATAAGTAATATTTTAGGTGCTACACAGTATAAAGAAACCATTTATGTAGTTCTACACTGCACTCAGTAATTTATTAAACAAGATTCCTTTCATTCCACTTTAACTGAGTTTGAATCTGTTATATTTGCAGAGAGCAACACTTGTACGGGCTCATAGTCTATTGCCAAATATGGCACCAATATGACATAATTAAACTGATATTTTTTAATAAAGCTAGCAAATGTTCAGTTATCAAATAATGCTTTGACTGTGTGATCCAATACTCTTTATTTTGGTTTAGTACAAAAAATTAGAATTACTTACAAGAATAAGTCATTTTTTATCATTTTTGAATAAATAAATAAAAATTCAGCTCTAGTGCTCACCAGCAGTTATTTCCTTTTTTCCTCTGTAACAGTTATTTTTAGGTCCCTTTAAGTGAGCATGGACATTATATTTGGACAGACCCCACTGCAGTGTAGAGTTGAGAGTGTTGTATAGAAACCATTTCATGTTGTTCACCACAGCTGCAGACCTCATGTACATACAATAAAACGAAGAGTTACATCTTTCATAGTTATTTCCAGCTTCCAATGATATGAAGTACCTAAAGTTACTCTCAAGCTACAGTTTAGTTACAGCAGAAAGGATCATAGAGACTTGATTTATAGTGCATAGTCTAACAGTAGCTTTACACGTCACTGTCCATTGTTTTTACATTTGTAGTTCTTATTATATACTACATACAATAAAAAGTGAATCTGGGAGGATGTAAATATAGCACAAAGAAATCCTTAACAATAAAAATGTTAATTTGAATCTTTAAATGAGTATCTCTATTTGTGAAAAATGTGCATTTGTGGCAAACACACGACTTTTTGATTTTGCCTTAACAAGAGGCTCCTACGTAATCCAAACCTATTTTCTAAAGCACATCCATCCTACAGATATATATATTTTTTTAATTACTGTGTTCCAATATCGCTCTGCACAGTGAATTGTGTTCACGTCCTGCATGCAGATCCACACACTGTCTGCAGAGGATGCCACAGTTGTTGTTTTTTTTTTTTACAGGATCAGGACCAGTCACAATCACACTCAAAAAAATAAATTATTGGACTGACATAACCCAGTTAAGTCAACACCTTCCACGACTGTGTTCATTAGTACCAACATTGTATGACACTGAAAAAACAGAATCTAATCACAAAATTTATCTTGCAAATTAGGTAATGTGTGTGAGTGTAACTTTAAAATAACAATTTTGCATTAGAAAAACATAGATCCCACTTCAAGTAATGATTGTGGAGATTACAAAATTAAGCTGGTTTGACATCTAAATAGACTTTTGAAACTCTGATATCACACACTCAAAATAATGACTATAGAACTGTTTAAATAAAGTTAGTTGTACTTAGGCTATGCATTTAGTTGCTCATACAGAGTGGTCTTGATCAAACAACATTAAAATCTCATGCAAAAAATTGTCTTAATTATTTAAGTAGAGTTTTAAAAAGTATTTATTATCAGCAGTACGACTTTAATGTTTTACTCACAAGCATCTTTCATTTGCTTCACTTAGGCATGCTTCTACAAAATTTAACTTCCATGGTCAAAAGTCAAATACATATTTCTTATATTTAATTGTGATTTCGTACTACTACTACTACTACAACTAATAATAATAATAATATGCATTAAGGTAGCCAAAGCAGCTACTAATAGCCTACTTTCTCCATGCACAAAAACATCCATGTCTGATTGGGATGGCAGGCATGCTATCCTGCCAAGTTACACCTTGGAGGGGCACTGTGCCCTATATACCTATACAGCAGAGAGAGGCATTTTCCAGGGTTTACTAGTTCCAACCGAATTAAGCACAGTGACCACAGAAGTTCAACCCTTAAAAACATTAGCTTCTGTACCTTCTAACCTCATCTCAACAGACAGAATTCACAAATAACTTCACATGTCGACACAGTAAAACCACATATTTTGGGGATTTTGCATTTTTACTCCTTCTTTTTGACCACATTTTCTTCAGATGGTAAAATTAAAAGAAAGAAAGAAAAAAGGGCCAAGTTACTTATAATAATTTTGGAAACATTGGGTTGCACAGCTTTGGAATACAGCTTGTTTAATTAGTGTGAGATAAGATAGCCAAGTTACAATATATCGTTTTCTTGTAACTTGGCCCAATTTTGACAGTACTTTTAATGGCAGGCCTAGATTTTACACATTTTAATGAATGGCTCAGACAGTGCTTTTGTATTTGTGAGTAATTTCGCATTTTTGTAAGTTGAAAACGTATTTTCCTTCAGCAGATCTTTTTTTACAGTCCATGTTCCGATAACTTTGTCTGCAGCTGGAGACAATAACCTGTCTCGCTCTGCAGTTGGAAATTACCGCTCACGGGCTGGGCTTGGGAGCAGAGTGCAGCTCTTGCGTACCAGGAAGTCAGTCAGCAGAAGAAAATTTCCGTGTTTACAGCCATGACAGGAGCGTGAATGCAGAAAATCATTCAGGTAAATTAATAAATCATTTATCAAATGAGATATGAGGTATTGCTAATTCGAAATTAGACCTGCTGACATGCTTCTAATTGTGATATTTCGGCATAACAAGGTAACGTTAGTGCACCTACCCAGTAACGTTGCTTGTTATATAGCCAACTAGCTAGCAAACGTTAGTTTCATTTTCTGTTTTCTGAAATTTGGTAGACATAACCCGAAACGGTGAAGTAAATAGCGGAAGTAAAAGTTAACGTAAAAGTTAACGTATGTGTTAGCTACATAAATACATTTCTCTAGTTGGGTTACTTAGCTAGACTAGCTAAATTAAATAATGCAAACGAAATAATTATCTATAATTCCGTTCGCTAGCTAGCTAGTGTGGTGATGTGTTATTAGCTTGCTAGCTAGTTTGGTCACTTCGAGATGGTTAGCTTGCTAACGCACCTAGTTAGCTACTCGGCCAGGTGTGCGTGTTTTAGATTTGTGCCAGTTTATTAGAGTAGATTCATGCACTGGAAATCAGTCTAAATCCAAATCTATCAAACAAATGTACGTTGCAACTTAACTTATTAGCCAAGTAAGTTATTGATATGATAACTTGTTCGCTGGAGTTGTATATGCGAGAAGTTGATTGTTATCGAGTTAGTCTACCGGGATTCGCGTAAATTTATGAACGCTCAGGCCCTTAGCTGCTTTAGCTGGTCAGCACAATGTTAGTGGGTTTGGGTGTTGTGTTACACAACGTCACTTTTGAAAGTGTGTATTTCTTCTTTTTAAGAAACATGTCTGAGGAAATCGTGGAGGAGCGGACTGTTGAGGTGTATGAAATACCTGCCGAAATTGAGGATGAATTCTTGATGTTGTACTTTGAAAACAAGCGGCGTTCTGGAGGGGGACCACTGGTGTCTCTGAACAGGAGGGGTAGCTGTGCAGTGTTGGTGTTCGAAGAAGCAGAGGGTAAGACCTATAATAATAATCGTTATACATGTATACTGTAACAGTTACATTACATTACATTACATTCATTTGTCAGACGCTTTTATCCAAAGCGACGTACAAAAAAGTGCATTTCATGGTCATAGACAACTGCGAAACACAGGTTCAGTAAGGTACAATACTTATTTTGTACAGCTATTTCTAGCCAAGAGCACAGTTCACACAGTGAACACTATTCTGACCTAACCTCTACAAAACAAACTAGGCAGAAGAATAAGCTACAGTATTAGGACAAATACAAATTACGATGTTACAAATTAGTGCTGGGATGGGGCAGCATGTAACAAGTGACATGAAGGGGAGGGGGGGGGGATTTAGAGTGAAATATACAGCGTGGTGGTGGTTAGTCTAGGTATAGTCTGAAGAGATGAGTCTTCAGGCCACGGCGGAAGATGGGTAGTGAGGGGGAGGTTCGGAGAGGGACGGGGAGTTCGTTCCACCACTGGGGAGCTAGGGTGGAGAAGCTCTGTGATCCCTTTGGGCGGGTGGGAGGGGTTACAAGGCGCCCTGCTGCCGCAGAGCGGAGTGGTCGAGCAGGCACATAGAATTGAGTCATGTCCTGCAAGTAGATGGGGGCTGTCCTGTTGGCAGCAGTGTAGGCAAGGGTTAGGGCTTTGAACCAGATCCTGGCGGCGACCGGTAGAGGAGTGACATGGGAGAATTTGGGGAGGTTGTAGATGAGTTGGGCAGCGGCATTCTGAATCATCTGTAGTGGCTGTATGGCACAAGCTGGCAGGCTTGCAAGGAGAGAGTTGCAGTTGATTCTTTAGAGAATGTCTTGGATTTTGCAAACTATAATTTAAAATATAATTTCACTTATTGTCATTCATATATTGATTGTCTTTCTTTAACAGTTGCTGCAAGGGTTTTAGCCAAAGAACCCCATGTGCTGCAGGGTGCTTCGCTGACCGTTAGAAAGCAAGCCCCTAAGGACCCTGGGAAGTTGCTGCTCCGTGGGATGAACCCCAGAACCAGCCTGGAGCTGCTGGAGCTATATGTGGAGAATGTCACAGGGATAAAAGATGGAGGCTACACATTATACCCTTCCCAAGGGAAAGACTTAGCTCTGATTCACTTTCACAAACCGATTTCAAAGGAAGGTTTGTGGCATTTTCCCTTCAAAATAATATGATTAAGACATAGACAGTAATTGAGGAAATCTTTATACAGTATGTGATAAAAATGACTCCAAATATTGAAATTGTGCCCAAATATGTCATGCGGTGTGTAATATCAGTACTATAAATGCTGTCATACATTATGAAGATATTGTGAAATTATTTCTTATTTCTCTGGACAGAAATTCAAAGATTGTTTGCAAAAATCAATGAGAAGCTGTTGGATGGAGCCACGATTCAGCCGGAACAGATTGAACAGACAAACACCATTTTGGTGGAGAACCTTGCTCCCAGCACCACTGAAGACATGCTCACTCTTTATTTTGAGAGTAGACGTGGGGGTGGGGGGGAGGTGAAGGAAGTCAACATGATTTCAGAAGGGAGAGCCAAAGTCATCTTTGTGGACTTTGAACGTAAGATGCTTCATAATTACATAATACTACTTGAATTACTACCTGCTTTGAATTCAGTTGCATGAACAAGATTCCATTCCATAAGAGTCTCACACTAACATTTTAAGATCTTTCTGTGATCTCGTTAACATATTTTACCTTGTATAGACTAATTGTGCAAAGCATTTTATGTTATAAATTATATGCTGCAATGTTCAAATCGTGAGTTTACATTAAGATTTTCAATTTGGATTCGATAGTGATATGTGTGTGGATTTGTCATAAAATCTACTTGTTTCATTCTACAGCTGTGGAACGCATACTGAAACAGACCCACAAACTGGAGGAGTGTAATTTGAACATCCAACCTTACTATGACTTCATGGAAAGAAAAGCAAACCCACAATCTTTGAGCCCTCTGAATGGTATAGGGCAACTGAGCGATAATATCGAACATGTGCTCACAAGCAGTCTTGGTATAGATGAGAGTCCTCTCATAGCAATGGATACATCAGTTTCAGAAACCCTTCCCACCACAGTACGGGGATTGGAAACAGTAGAAGAGGCCGGGGATAGGGTCGGTCTAGCACCACGGGCAGAAGCAGTTGAACCAAACAAGGTGAACATTCTGTGTCGCGCACCCTCTATTCCTTTTTCCAGTCACATTTCCCTACCAGACCCAATGAAACTCAACCTGTTGAAGAATAGCCTGCTCTTCCAAGACCTCCAGAAGTCTCACTCCAGCTTTGATATCAGAATCATGGACAGCGCTGTGGAGATCTCAGGACCAAGCCAGCCTGGTGTCCAACAGCTGAAGAGTCAAATCCTTGAGTTCTTCAGTGAAATTGCACAGGCGCATCTAACATTTGATGAGGAGAAGGCCAGATTACTTGTGAGGGACGAGGTGAAAGACAGACTACTGGAGCATCTGAAACGGCAGGGCCTGCCGTCCACCTACACGGTGTCGGATGGCGTGGTCACAGTCACGTCGTCATCTCTAAAGGCTGTGAACGAAGCTTGTAAATTTATCAAGTCTTCGATCTCTGAATTCAACCTAGCAGTCACCCCAGAATATGAGTGCATGCTATATTCCAGGGAGTGGTTTGCATTCTTAGACTCATTGGGATTCTGCACTGTCGCCAATGGAGAAAACCAGATTAAAGTTGTGACTCTGGCTGGTATGGAGAACGAGAAGAAGGACGGTATCATTGGGTTTCTTAGCACGCCTATCCAAGTGGAGACGGTGATTACCATGGAGCCCGGGAAATTGAAATACATTCAGATCCACTGTCACCAGCTACTGGCTGACATGGAACAAGTCTCAATATTTCCACTGGAATCAGAAGACGTCACTGGATTTAGAGTATGTGTTTTACATTATGGTATTATCACACCAACATAGTGTCTTCATGCAGCAAGGGCAGGGTATTAGTAGGTTTAATAATGGTTTTATTTCATTTAGCTGTTAAGTGGCACTTAGCTGCTATTTTGAGCTACTCATGTGCATTTTGATTACTTGAATACATTGGCTTTTCAAAATAACTGCACAAAACAGTTGTTGCATTTAAAGTATCTCTATGTTGCAGTCACAGTAGTAGTTAGTGTAGTCTTTTAGGTGCAGTGACTGTTCAGCTCAGTTGGTGGACTGCAGAGTGAAAAGAAGTGCCACTTGCCTACATATGTTGGATGCGTTCTGAAACATATTCGCTAGCCTGTGCTCTCTTGTATTAACCGAGGATATTGCTCCAGCAGTACAGGCCTACAAATACAGTTGGCTATTTCAGATTTGGAAGCATCAACAAAAAGTCAGTTTCTTTGTGGTTCTGACATTATGATGGTTTACAGTTGCATGGGAACGCAAATGCCTGCCAGATTGTGGACGAGGTACTGCGAGGCGTGGTGAGCTCGGTGCTCACGAGGACCATAACCGTAAACCAGCCAGGAGTGGCCCGCTTCCTGGTCGAGGGGGAGGGAGCCAGCATCCTTGCAGAAATGCAACACAAGTTTCAGGTTTACATCAGCACGGAGAAAGTCCACTGGGAACCTCTGGAAGACCAGGTGATCCAGCACTTACTTAGCCACAATTCATAGTCATCCACAGTTTTTTTTTTTTTTTTTTTTTTGCATTTATTAATATTACCAGTATCCCACAATGCACTTAAGAGATCGATAAATCATGGCAGTGTATCACATCCACAAAATAATGACCACAAGTAACTTTCTCAGGGTACTATGAAAATCTGTTTGTTTTTGTTTTTTTTGAGTATGGACTTGTTTACATGCTAATTTGTCCTCTTTCCCCCAGGACATCTATGAACTGGCATGGAAATTGACATCTGAGCAAAACTTTAAGAGAAGCCTCTCGGACAGCCACTCTGGCTCTGTACACCGTCTGAGCCCAGCTTTAAGCAGGACTGATCTTAACTCTAATGATGTCGATGGTGCTGACAGAGGTTTGTTGGCTCAAAGTGGGAAATGTGTTGCCTTTGTCAAACTGTAAAGCCATTTATTATTTTTAATGTTTAATATTATAAATAATGATTTAAATGCCTTTAATATTTAATCTCAAATTGTTCATTTTTTCGCAATTTACCTGCTTAAAGAGTATGAAATTTAAACAGTGACAACTTAACTTTTATTTTATGAAATATAGAATGGTGTTTGAAAACCAAGGTGAAATATATGTATGTCCTAATCAATGCTCTTAATGGAATCGACTGTTTAGCCGGAGTTTCTGTGGTGTTTTACTTTGAATGCATTTTTGCAGAACTAATAGAGGAGGCAAAGAGGCTCGTCTCAGTCATTGATCCAGTACAAGATCTGGAAGGAGAGGATTTGTACACTGCTGAACCTATGGCTCTCAGTTTATCCATTGACACAGACAACCAGGATGATGATTGTACCATGGTTGTGGAAGAAGTGCTGCGGGTTGCACCAGAAGGAAAGGATAACGCCGAGCTACAGACTGAAGAAGAAGCAGCGGCCTGTGCCAAGCCACCCTCCGTGGGGCCTTTAATGACACAAACAGACCTTGAGGAGGATGCTATGCTGTCCTTGGCGATACAGTACTCAATGGAACAAGGCAGCTCAGCGGCAGATTCAGACGACGAACTGCAGAAAGTTCTGGAAATGTCCAGGAGAGAAATGCAGCACGATAGCGCCGCTGATTCTCAGCTTGAGAAGGCCATCCACATCTCGCTCCAGGATGCCATCAAGGCCGCCAACACTGCGGAAATTTGCGTGTTCGCTGGCTATAACCATGACCTGATCAGAGTAGACATTGCCCTTGGGAAGAAGGTCAGCCTGAGGCAGTGCGAGGAGAAGGTCGAGCACAAGTGCCTTAAGAGCCTGTCCGAGCACCAAAAGAAGTGTGTGGATCTCATCCAAAGGAAACATGCAGTGCAGGTTCTCGT